>NC_092209.1:53949617-53970188 GCF_043381705.1 Parasteatoda tepidariorum | reverse complement strand
AGAAGGGTTCTTCTGGGCGCAGACTAGTTCCCGGTGCTTGTAAATTCCTGATGTTAATAAATTATCAAAACCTCATGTTGTAATCTTCACTAAATATAAAAACTTTAACGTGACAATATATATATATATATATATATATAGAGAGAGAGAGAGAGAGAGAGACAAGTTTCTCCAGCTTTAATGAAATTTTGCTGACCACTTGTTTAAAATTTTAATCTCAAACAGCTGAAATACATATTTTTTTGGAAAAGTTGCCTGCATGCAATGTGCCAGTAATTGTTTTTTTTTCCTGCATTATTCTATGCAAAACTTTTTTTTAAATTATCTGTGGCAAAAGCATTATTAACCCTTTCGGGCCGACTGTCACAAATACGTGCCAGCATAAAACCGTATCAATCAGGGTAAAAAGATAAAACTGGTAACCAAAGTAGTTTATTTGTGGGCGGGGTTATTATTGTTTGATTTATTTAATTCACCACTACTTTAGTTCAAAATAAAATTATTTAGTTCTACTTTGAACTAATATTGATTAGATATATGAATAAACTAACAGTAATTAAAGTAAAAGCAAAGTGTGACTGTCAAATGAGCAAAGCTTGCATTTAAGATACCGTTTTTTATTTAGTTACATCCTGAGTCTGATTTTGTACAAATGCTTTTATGAATCACCCATTCCCAAAGGGTTAATCATCAAATTCCCATCTTTTATAATTTCAAGTTCTACTAAAAGACAAATTTAATTTTCGCATTCTTTTCGTAAATTATGTTTTGGAATTTACCAGTTACTTTTTATTAGAAGTTTTATACTAACGAAGGAGCAAACAAATGCAATTCTATACAACTTTTTTTTCAATTTATCCAAAAAGTAGCTTTTAAAAACAATCTAACAGTTAACGAAATTTTAAAAGCAATTACCAAAGCCTAGATATCTACAATATAATTTGTCTAAACAAAACATTCAAGATCCTACAAGGCTAAATGCTGAAGCCTACCCCTGTAGTTCCCAAATTGTGTTCGTAACACCCATGGGTGTCTCTTAAGTTTAAATGGGATGCCACGACAAGGACACAAACTCATTAATTGGACATTTTAAGATTACTACGTACCTTAGTAATGTCTCTTTTTAATTTATTTTTTTTCCATCACATTCCTATAGGATAATAACGATGATTACTGTAGACCGGAAATTGATGAGGTTGCAGTTTTTAGCATTTTTTGCATATTTTGACTCCTTTCTACTTTTAGTGATCTTATAAGATTTTTAGCTCATCATTTTGAAGATTAATGGAATTTTTTAAACATTTAGGCACTATTTTTTATACATCCTTGAACCGCGGATCCCAAATGATGTTCTGCGAGTTTGCACTTTTTGTAGCCAATGATGGAGTTTTGAAACCTCTGATTATATTTAGATCCAACCTATAATTCATAATTTACTTAATTAATTATAGATTTTTAATAAATTAAGGGTTAATGTTGCCTTTATGAAATTGATTTCAAGTAAAATGCCGAGGAAAGGGCGTTTTTTTAAAGGAAAATATAAAATTTCTAATAACAATATATCGAACTAATTTTGACAAAAACAAGCATTTATGAAATATTCCTTTATTTATTCCTATCGCGCTTTTTAAATCAAAATAACTAGATTCTTCAATAAATAAATATCTCTTTACAATAACCATTTTCAACGTTTATAGCAGTTCTTCTGAGTTTTCATTTCGAAATTAACCATAAGTGGTAAATAATTTTTAACTTATATACAAATTCATATCTATACTAGATTAGCACAGGACAGCAAAATGTTGGACATGAACCTAATTTAAGATTGTTAATGATTTTATTCCTTTTGCTATTTAAACGTTTATCATCATCACCTAACCATGGCTAAGCAACTAGCTTCATTTTTAAGCATTTTTAAGCTTCATTTTTAAGCTTCCTACTATGCCTTAATGGCATAGTAGGAATGTCACGTGATTTTGACTTTTGTCGAACAGCGTGAACAGCGCCTGAACTAGTACCTATCTCTCCCAACTTCCACAGCACAACCAACGAAAGGACTTTCAGTCACGACAGACATAACGTGCACCTTGCTGTGTATACTCGACGGTTGTTTTGTCAGTCACCAAGATCGAACTCAGTGCCCCAGCTCTCCACTTAGAATAACGGATTTACCTCCTTCATTTTCAGTTAAAAATACAGTTTGTGAAAAAAAACTTTTTAGCTTTCTCGTGCATATGAGCCTCATGTAAGGACGTACGTATTATTGCTTCAAGCTGTTACTCAGATTCGCATTTGTGCTGTAATTTGTATGTAGTCCTCATTTGGAGACTTTAAACAGTTCTTGGAAACCACAACAGGTGGCAGGTCATTCAAGATAGTTCAAAGATTATGATCTCTTTGGAAGTCGATGACTGACTTAAGAAAGAAGTAAAAAATCTAATATTGTGTTTATTTATTTTGGAAGGTATATTACATTACTGGAAAGGTTAATATTGTTTTTGTCTTCTTATACCTTATAAATGAAATTTGAACATTCAATTTTTCATGAATTTATATTTTTCGTGAAAATTTATATTAATAAAATATATCACAAAAGCTTACATTGTCACTTGGACAGCACGACTAAGTGGTTTTGTAGCATATTTAAATATTTCTTAAAACTCAAGTGAAAAATTTGTGCCTGAGCCGGTAAATAATGTGCAGATAATATCGTCCAACAACGAAAATCAATTCTTTCTATTCTATTCATGAATGCGCACGGTTCTGTTTTAAGAAAATAGCTGTAGTTATTTTTTAATTCAAATATCAAGTTATGTATCAAGTATATTTTTTAATTCAAATATCAAAATACCACTCTTTTTAAAAAAGCATTTATAATAAAATAAATTTTATTATCAATGCATATAACATGCTTCCAAAATGAATAATATTAATGCTAATAGCAACCAATAAAAAGGTGGCTATGTCTTTATTAATCGAAGAACTCACGATTGACAGCGATGCCGACTGCTCCAGATTTCACAAAATACTTTAACCTCTTCAGCCCTAAAGTATCCACAACTTGGGAAAAATTAAAGAGTGGTGTCCAACTTCTCTCAAGACTGCTGAAAATTTCATTAATTTAACTTCCAACATGGGTGAAAGCCCTTATATAGCAAGACGGAAAAGAGAAAAACCTGGTACGTAAAACATTTCATTCCAGCATTTTTTTCGAAAAAAATGAAATATCTGTAACTATCAAGATTTCTTTTATAATTCTGGCATATATATAAATCTGCTTCTTTTCCAAGATAAAGTGTTGGATATGAGATGACCAAAAATTTCGATGTAGGGGGTCATGTGAGAAGCGATGGATTATGCTGATCAAATGATGCTGATGTCATGCTGTACTGAAGTCCTTTTCTCCCTTGCAATGCCGGTCATGCTGAATTGATGCTGATTATCCTGAACGTTATAAGGTGAGTGTTACTGATTTTGATCTCGTCAGATTCCTGAGTCGGGAGAGACAACTGACCATTTTGATGTCCGGATTCTGAGCCCGCCATTTTGTTTTGTCAAGTCATGCCGTATCATAAAGCAGCTCGTGGTGGAAAAGTCTCACTCTCTGGTCGTAATTCACCATCGCATTGCAAAGAGTCCACGTCATTAGAAGAAATCATTGCTACTTGTGGGATTTCAAAAAGATATTTTCCATCAGTTGAACACGAACATATTGACGATCTTGTAGAGTTTTACACTCAGTTTGATACAGAGGAGTTGATTCGTTTAGATAAATTACTTAGCAAACTACTCATTCAAATAAGATCAAGTTACCCTGGAGACTATGAATACTCATACTTCCTGAAACTGACAAATGCAGCTTATCACGTCAGATGGAAGAGGAAAAACTTTCAAGCAGAAGAAAACAAGGAGATGAATAAAAAATCCGTTGAAGTTGAATCAATAATGACTGAAACTAATCCAAACACTGAAGACATAACAATGGAAATTAAAGATGAAAACCTGAATACAACACCGAATACAGAAACTGACACGGACATCAATGTTAACAATAATACAGAGCCACCAGCAAAGAAAAGAAAAACGAAGAAGAAAAAGCAAAATGCAGTCAAAATAATTGAAGATAATTCTACACTCATGTCTACAAACAGCTGTCCTTCTTCTAGCCACCATAACTCAACAGATGACGTCACTATCTTGCCGACAACAAAACCTAAGGAGGATACCGACAAAGTACGGGATCCACCCAGCAAACCTGAAATAACACCGCAAGCTAGATTTATTAAGGTTTTGGTCCGTGGCCTGCCTGTGGACTTTGATACAGATGCCATCAATACAGAATTACAGAAAAACAGTATTGAAACCTTTAAAATTGTGCAGTTTAAGAAAAGAATGGGAGAGGCCTGTCGGCTCCTTCCACTTTTTCTCATAATCCTAACATCAACGGCGAATCACCATAGAATATTCGAAGTCAACAACATACAGCAGATCCCGATCAAAATCGAACGATTTCGAGGAGGTCTAGGACCTATACAATGTTACAACTGCCAAAATTATGGACATACGCAAAGCCACTGCAATGCACCTGCAAGGTGTGTAAAATGTGCTGGAAACCACAGGTCACATGAATGCAACAAAGACAAAACAACACCTCCAAAATGCTGTAATTGTTACAAAAGCCACACAGCCAACTATACTGGGTGCGAGACCCGCCCCAGCAGAAGGAGCCCTCGAGCAACATCAAATTTGACGCCTAAACTTGCTCACCGATTAGTGTCATTAATCAAAGAATTACAGGAATTGCTCAAAAATGAAGAAGTGCTCCGCCTTCTGCGGGGGATCATCGGAGAAACATCTCAATCGCAGTGAGTTCCATTTTTATTTTCAAGACTCTAAAGTTAAATTCACTGAACTTTTCACTGCAGACTTTTACTTACGTTAAATTAAATTACATTATTTTCTGATAATATAGCCAATTTATGCATACATATTTATTAACTTATGCACGTTAAATTCTTTTGCAAATTCAATTGTATTTAAAGAGCAATATTTCTCTGATAAAATATATTTACTGCATTTTCTCCAAATATGTTATTTTATCATGTATCAAGGTATGATTTATCTATATGCATCAAATATGTCTTTCATTTTTCAAAAATCAGTTATTGTACATATCAAATCATGTTTTATCTTAATTTTTAATTTAAGTCTACCATCAATATTTCTAGTGTTATGTAAAAACGCCAATTTGTCATATTGAATTTTTTCATTGTTTTATTATTTCACAAGCAAACGGCTTGATTTTTTTATGGCTACCACAATGTTTGCCAAATCAATGTTTTTTACCTTACTGTATGTAATTTAATGATGAATGGGATAGGGGCCGCTTCGCGGCCCAGGAGCCCAGTTTATTTAAATAAAGAAGAAGATCCAAGATAAAGTACTCATCATCGAATTACTACTACGGATGAATCGGTTAATGCCGCTTCGCGGCAGCGCACCGAGATTTATATGATTTCTACCATTCTACCATTCCAAGATAAAGTAGATATTGTTGAAAAATTTAAAAAAAGAATAAGTAAAATCCTCCCCAAAACTAGCTATAACTGAAATGGTTTCACTACCAGCCTTTCCTCTTTTCCGTCTCGCTTTCACCCTTGACTTCCAATTAATTTTATAAGAACAGTTTTGAATTTTTCAACTCACAATGAACGAAATGAAATTATTTTTTAGCAGATATGAATACTTTAAAGTATGTATATTTTTCCAAAATGTAGCTACCACTTTAACAAAATGATAATATCAGGTCAGAAGAGGTTAAAAAACGACAAAGAACTACAGACTGCTCAAATTTGCAGATTATCGGTTAATTTTGCTAACTCTTTAATAGGCTTAAAGCCTTTGAATTATTTAGAACAGGGGTTTCCAACTTACATGAGGCCGGGGGCTGCAATTAAAAACACCAGTCAAATGGCGGGCCGCAACTTTATCAACATTTTATATAGGACTCTTATATGTTTGATGGAACATTAAATATTACTGTCAGATTTCTATCACGTTGTACAAAACAAGCGTGTTGAATTACAAATTAAAATTAGAAACAGATTTTTAAGCAACATGAGCGATTATTTTTGTATTTAAGTAAATATTTTCTTGGATGCAAAACATGAGAAATAAATTTTTTTGCGCCGTTGGTTATGTTAAATATCACAGAAACAAAGAAATTAGCTTCTTTTAACGAAAGAAAAGTATTTTAAACCCATATAGATTTTTAACGAAAATTGTCCGCAAACTAATATAGTGACAACTAATTAGTTCGCGGGCCACATAAAAAGGCTTCATGTGTCGGATGCGGCTCGCGGGCCACCAGTTGGTAACCAATGATTTAGAAGTAGTGGTGAGTCGAATCCCTAAAATAAAAAATCGAATTTCTTAAACAAAAAATCATACATTAAAAGACTAAAACTCAATCCGCTTTCTGAAAAAAATTGGCATCTCTGTCATTAAAAACATTTGGGAACAAATTTTATGTTTCATTTAAATAAATGATTGATATTACCTGGTTCAAGTTTGAAGAATTCAAATCGGAAATTAGTTTTGTTTCGAAAGCTACAATTTTTTAAAAAAATGATATTTCAATTTTAGTTTTATAGCCTAAAATGTACAAATTTATAAAATACGTTTGGGTTTATATACAAACGCATAAACTTGTCTGCTGCCGAAAAAATAACATTTAAAGGAAAAAAACACATGACCTTAACTTAACACATTGCATCAGAAACTGAAATTAATTATCGCTTTTTTTCTACTATTCCTTACGTGGCCGAAAAGTAGAAACAATTCACTCGAGTGAATTTCAAAAATTCTACGTTCGGAATATATTATTAAATTACATAAAAACTTTAGCAAATCTTAAATCAATAACTCGAAAGTATTTAAGATCTTCATTCCCTTCAAAAATATATAAATAGTAGATAACCGCGACATGTTTGAAGAGCTTCAAAAATAGGCACCCATTTTCAAGCTTTGCCAAACGTGAATGAGAAGAAACAAAAGTTATATACAATAAAAAACGTTAAGTCGCAAAATTAAAATGGAAAAGTAAAGGTGAGAAACAAGTCTAATAAAATCGCAGTAGCCGAGACAGAAAAAAAAAAAAAGATTAAAAACAGAAGAAGAGAAATCACATTGACTGAAAGGGGCAAATCAGGATAAAATGCGTTTCCACGCTCTATAGAGAGATGGTTGTTGTTACGCATTCCCCTGGAGAAGGAAAGCGCTGTGGTCCAGAAAGCCCCATCTCTTCAGTTCCCCATATATCTGCAGAAAGTCCCGATCAACCAGCAGCTGCTTAAAAGAAGCACCAAGGCAAAAAAGAAGGTGATCAGGACTAGCGAGTTGAGAGTAAGAACAAGGTTGGAAAGTCTTCTTCCCATTCCCTAATTTTCTAATGATGATACTTCACTTTAGTTTAAAAGTATTAAAAATGTGTAATTTCAGATCAAAATGTTTCCACTTATATTATTAATACTATATTTTTTGGGGGAATACAATCCTTCCACAGTTAGAGTTATCAAATCAAATTCTTCTCTTTAATGAAATTATTCCCATAGTCAAAAGTGCAAAATACCTTGGTCTGGTCATTAACAGTAAATTTAATTGGAAAGATCACGTCAAAACAGTTACCAACAAAGCACAAGCGTTTACTCTACATCTCAAACGTTTACTCTACATCTCAATGATCCATCCCATCCTGACTTATGCATCTCCAGCTTGGTGCAACATCTCCACATCACTCCTTAAAAAACTCAAAACATGCCAGAACAAAATCCTCAGGAAAATAACAAAAGCAAGATGGCTTATCAGAAATAAAAACATACATCGCAACCTCAACATAGATTCTTTAGATCATCATATTGCAAAGCTAAATTTCAGACGTTTTGAAAAAACCATAAATTGTGACACCGCAGGATTCAACGAAATTTTTACTTTTGAAAACTTAAGAGAAGACGTAAACCTCAGGCCGATGGCAGCTTACTTTTGCAGTGACGTAATTTTATCTAAAATTCAAAATATTTAAATTCCTTTTATTTCAATTGCATTCCAATTACCAGAAAGAACCACCCTAAAGATCTCAATTCAAGACGAATGGGAAAAAGGCCGCTAACAGCCCCACGCGCCCAGTTAAATATTGATGATGATGATGTTAGAGTTATCCTCCTCTTCTCTTAGTTTATTCTATTCAAATTCGATGAAGTAACAGATAGTCCATCCGGCTAGGTATTCTATATTCTATGTTTAAAACGAGAAATCTTAGAGATACTAGCTTTTATCTTTAAAAAAAATAAAATTATCTTAAGCTACCGCTTTTTATTTTTTACTATCCTGATTCTGATTCCGTACGACTAAATTTATGACTCCCGAAAAGGCTAAGTAAATCACGACGTAGCAATGCCTGTATTAAAAATGTCTTTTTTAATTTAATAAACTTATCATAAAACGCGCTCCAAATCTCCGTAGTAAGCCCTTGAACTCACATAGCTTATATACAAATTTGACATCCATCAGATGAAAACTACTTAATCTTAAGTAGTTGCTAAATCGGAGAGATTTTCTCTTGCTTTGTCTTGAATATTTTTGGAGGATCCATGGGAGTTCTGGACTCAACGTTCCCGTGTGCTCTTTTCATAAATATAAAGACTGGTTACTGAACTACTTCATTTTTAAAATTTATCTAAGAAAAAAATCCTTCTTGGGTACCATAACATATCGCTCATGGACTGCAATAGAGGCACAACTCGAAAAACACGCGTTTGGACTAAGAACAGGTGTAAACATGAAAATACACATTCTTTTCATCAGCAATACTAGCACAACTCATAATTCAACTTGAAGGTAATCTTCGTTTAAGCAAACTAAAGCACTTCTTACGCATTTTCTTTAGCAATGAAAACTTTAAACCCACTTATCTCAAAACATGATTTTTTGAGTTGTGCCGCTATTGCAGCCCATGAGCGATATCACTAAAATAATTACCTAGAAATACATCTAAGATTTTGAAATGTTTTGGCAGTGTTTGAAATGTTTTTTTTTTTTTTTTTTTTTTTTTTTTTTNTTTTTTTTTTTTTTTAT
Organism: Parasteatoda tepidariorum; assembly: GCF_043381705.1. Classification (NCBI taxonomy): domain Eukaryota; kingdom Metazoa; phylum Arthropoda; class Arachnida; order Araneae; family Theridiidae; genus Parasteatoda; species Parasteatoda tepidariorum. The sequence continues at coordinate 53,961,056 of NC_092209.1, read as the reverse complement.
TGTTTATCGAGCAGTATTGAGTGGGATACGAGGTAGTGTAAATATTCGATTAATTAAATTCAGAAAAATGAAATGTCACTTAATTGTAGTGGCACTTATTAAGTAATGGGAAATAAACCTTTTTCTGTTAAGAATGCTTTTAAAGAAATTTAGTTAAGAGATGAGGTTTTTAATCAAATCTGTACATCCGTGTTGTTCTGTCTGCCAGACAACTCTCGAGAGAAAAAATTTTTGGCTTCTGTTGATCATAATTTAAACACAAAGCTCTGGACTGTTGCCAACATTTTTACGCGACATTTTAATAATGACTATATTTTCTGGGGAACAAAAGTTGCGAACGCTACGAATAAAGCAAATAAGTTTCGTTTGTTTCGTGTCCATTTGTCTAAGGTGGCATGTATGGAAAAATAAACACAAAAAAGCCACTTTGCTAAATCATATTAAAAGAAACTTGAAAAAATCGACAAGATGACCCATCAACGCCAGACTTTTTACAGGAAGGGGACATTTATTCAGCTATGTCAACGACTACGGAGTTCAAACTTTCCATGCAATCTTTAAAACTAACTACAGATATGGAATTAGTTTCTGACGCATTTTACCATCTTTTACTATATCTACCATTTTCTTGCCATCAATAGCCAATCCAATAGTAAAACGCAGTACAATAGCAAAATTTCTACAACTTCCATTACAGTCTAGAGACATCGGACACTTTAACCCTCTAAATGGCAGTTTTGTGCTCAAATGAAGGCTTTGAAGATATCTGTGTTCAATTTGCGCAAAATTCAAAATAAGCAAATCACAAGAATTGAGATTGATTTGAAATGTTGGGAAGAGAGCTATAATGAAATGAGTGGCAGTACAATAATCCCTTCATGGTATATATATATATATATATATATATAACCTGTTTCTTTTCCAAGATAAAGAAGATATTGTTGAATAGTTTGAAGAAGAAAAAAAAGAATAACTTCTCCTAAAAAACTAGCTGTAACTGAATTGGTTTTACTCCCGGCCTCTCTTCCTTTCTGTCTCTTACATTCACCCTGTTTACAACCGTGAATTTTCAACAGTTATTTATGACTTTTCGGTCAATTTTAGTCTATCTTTAGCCAGTGCTCTCTACGTTTATCCAGAAAATGGCGCAGTTTTGAGAAAACAAGAAAAGTTTGCGATCTAATTATTTAATATTTCAAAACTTACTCCAATGCAGCGATATCTGGGCTCACAAAAATAAGCCAAACAAATGAAAATAATGCCTTGATTTTGATGATTTTAATTTGGATAACAAATAGGAGGGAAGTTCATAGGATAACCTCAGAGTCGAGGAATTCGTGTCTGACAACAAACACTCACATGAAGTTGGAAAAAATTACCCTAAAAAGTAGCATGGTTGTATAACTGTAGAAATTCGCAAATGCAGTCGCACCCACCAACTATTTTTTGTATTAATTTTCAATTCCAAAGTCTCGTTAACTAGTTTAAAATACTGAATTACTAAACCGCAAAAATATGCACCGCCATTTTTCGACAAGCATAAAAAATTCATAATTTCATTCCTTTTTACAACAGGAGTGAAATTTTTTTCACGGAATGTCCCAAGTTAAAAGAAACAGGTAAGGTTGTTTTTCCAAAAGGAGTTTATAGCATTTAAACTATCAATATTTAACACGTTCACGCTAGATTTTCTAATCTTGGCGGCGCACCGGAGTAAAAACTGGTAACAAATAAATTTCATTTTTTAGTTTTTTTCCGGGAATAACAAAAATCCATAACTACCAATTGTTTTTAACGGATGCAATTTTTATATTGAGTCGCTTCTTCGTCGCGATAAATTTCCTTACAGTGAATTGTTATCGTTGAGAATAGATTAACTCCTCCCGAATATTATCTAATATTGAAATAGTACTTCTACCAGTAATTTCACTTTTCCCGGCGTGAACGTGTTAAAAGAGTGCTAGCTAGTTTTATAAATATTTTCAAGGTCTGCAATCGTAGCAAGATATATACACACCATATAAACGAATTATTGTAATACATTTGTTCTAATTATATGGGTGTCAAACATTTTTTAAATTAATTTTTTGTAAGTTGCTGTATAATTTGTGGTTTGTTCTATTTCTAGATGACGTTAATCATCTCTCTGAATAAAGCTCACTACCTGCTTTACTTTTTGTTCATTATTGTGGTTTTTAGAAAAATGATGCAAACTATTCGCAGATATAATGACCATCGTGGTCTTTAAAATATAATAGCTTCTTCTCCATACAATTTCAAAAGTCAAATTCTTTCCACGGAGCCTTCGAATACCTTGAGTTAGGAATTTTTTTAACCATTAATTGCATTTATTATTACAGCTTTTATAGATGCAATTAATAGTCCTTCATTTATTTAATATTTCCTTGAATTTTTTGAAATTATTTAATTGCAATGATTGTGAAGAAAGAAATGTTAAAGCAATGTTTATTTTTCTAATCTAAACACAAATTAATGTATTATGAAAAGGATAAAAGCATTTTTGAAAAATTTCATCTGTATTTCACATCGAATAAAAGCAACCAAATTCAACTATGAAGAAGTATGCTTCTCAAATAACATGCTCAGCGTTTCCTTTATCATTTTCATTTTACTGGAAACCATAACTCTTTCATTACCTTTTACTTTATTTTCTTCTTTTCCTATTTTCTTTTAATTTTTTTTACGTTCTTTTATTTCATGCTATATCAGACCGATTGCCGTGCACTTTTTCAGTGATATGACATAACCAACACTTTAAAATTAACAACAACCTCAATTACATATTCCTCAACTGCAAAATTAACAATTCAATTAAACCATTTTTAAATACTAAGTCAACGGAATAACGATGCTCGCTTTTCTCCTGTATCAAACTAATGCGAAAAAAAAATTTAAAAAAACATGACGATAATTTTGAAACTTCGTGGAATTTATTGTTTTCCAGACGAGTTTTATATTTTTTATTTTTACAAGATTGCATTTTTAATGTTCTTACATAATATTAATTTAAAATATTTTTGTGTTCCCTTTAGATAAGCTAATTCACAATTACTGTCTTAGTTAGTAATAGTTAGATTATAATATAAATATACGAATACTAAAGAAGGAAAATAATTTCTAAATTAAAAAAATTAAAAAATAAATAAATAACGATAAAACGCAAAAGAAATAACGGTATACGCTTTTTTCGCGTTTCAAACTTTTTTATATAATTTACCAATCTCACTGACTGTTGCGGACATTGATGAATGGATAAAGGCCATGTTTTGCTCAGGTAAATTTGACTATAGTTAAGTGAATATGTTATAATCAATAAAAGGAATTGTAAGTGGTGGATAGTTATTTTTCCTGGAAGAAAAAAAAAGATAGATATTAAAGTCAGTTTTTCGTCTTCGCCGGATAAGTAACAGCCTTGATATACCCCTGAATACCTTTCCTGCTTAACCTTGAGTTCTAAAACAAAAATGCTTTCAAGAGAAATTCGAAAAATACTCTAGATTTCCGAAATTGTTTTCTTAACATTAACATCATTTGAAACGCTTCATTTGTTTACTTAAATAGTGAGAAATTCACTCCCAGATTACTATCAGCGATTGTGACAGTATATTTTTCAAAAAAAAATTTCTTTTTGGAATAAAATTAAAATAGCGATGAATCATTTACCTGTTAAGAAACGATTTGTCTCCAAACTCATTAGTTTGATGAAAAGTAAAAGTTTTTGAAAAAAAAGAAAGAGAATTTGCGAACAATTGTCAATGTTATTTTTATTGCGTTGTTAAACTTTCTCGACAAGCTCTGAAAATTGTCTTTTTCCTGGAAAATAATTTGTTTCCCGACTAATGAGCGTAGCCTAACAAGAAGATTACCTTAATTGTTCGCAAATGGAAATAATTTCATCAAGGTTGTTATGCTGACAAACTGTAATTGAATTTTTTTGTTTTTTTTCGTACTCTGTTGTTGAATATACTTTAATTTGTATAATGATGGTGCGGCAAACGGATTCCTTGTTAGAAAAATAAAATAAAAATGCGTGAATAATTCGTGTGGAGAACATTAGTGTTTTCACACAAAAAATATTTCTGCGTTTTAGAATAAATAGAACATAGTATACACTCCTCCCAGTGCACCCGGAAAAAAAATCTAGCTACATTTGCTTGAGATAGAAGACTATCTTATCCAACTTACATTATACAGGGTGTTTCGTATTGACTGCCCATGATATCTATTTTTACATTCATTTTCGACAATGAAGGAAATAAAAGCGTACGAAGAGAATAATTAACAGAGTGCAATAAACTTTCTAAAACCAGACTGAACCTTAGACAACTTCTGGATATCTCGGAAGCCGTTAATATATTCACATTATCTAACTAGTGTTCAGATTAACCTTTAAGGGATTGGCTAGTCATAAGTGCATTCGAACGGAATCAAAATCAGGATGGTTAAAAAAAAATGGTATCTTATGTTTGGGCATGGCCAATTTGACAGACTTATTTTTGCTTTCATTTTAACCAATAAACCTTGTTTGTTAGAAGTGTAACTATATAATTTTTAATTCGAACTAATTAGTACTGAATAGAATAAAGCAAACTATTATCACCCCACCCACAAATAAACCGCTATAAAAGTAGTTTGGCTTATTTATTTTACCCTGATTGTCGCCATTCTAAGAATGCGTGTATGGCTTTCTCGTCTCGAAGAGGTTAACTAAGGTAATTCGTTAAAGTACGGAATTAATTTACCTAGATAATGTGAACATTAATGGTTTCCGTATCATTAAAGTTCAAAAGTATGTTTTATTCTTTTAACTCTTTCCTGATTGTTTTATTATATTTATTGACTTGATTCTTTAGATATTGAAAAAAAAAAACAATTGAATGACAGGTTGATTTCCTCAATTGTAATAATATTTTAATCGTTTTTATTCTCTTCGATTAAATGAAGTTTTAAGTGATTGATGTTTGATTTTACCAACTAATGTGTTGTTTGATTGTAGTAACTCAGTTTTAATAACGAAAAATAAACAATTAACTTTATGCTTAATTAATTAAGCGTACAGAAGCGTTGCTGTTGCTCCAGCAAAGTTCTAAATGAGTGCCTAGTACGTTATGTGTTTGTTATCTAGGTAGTTTTAGAAATGAAACAATTTTTTGGCATTTCCACAAATTCCCCTTCTTAATCTGTACTTCAGCTACAGAAGCTGTAGTATAAATAAACAATTTTACCCCTTAACTTGTGCACTCGAGTTAATTCGAGCGCGATAAACAGGCCGAACTGTGCACACTCGAGATAATTCGAGCGGCGTTGTATTTTATGCTGCTATAATTTTTCACACTCGAATATAATCGAGAATTGAAAATAAGAATGTGAAACCTAAGAAAAAAAATCGTTTTATTGATATTTATCATTTACATAGGATTGTGAGCTATACCAGAAATGCCAACTTCATACCTGCCAACTTTTATTCCCTTCCTTTATGATTTTTCCCAGTGGTATAAAAATGGAATTAAAATTTCAATTTTAAGCAAAAAAATACGTTGTATTTGAAAAAGCTTAACCTGACAACCATGATAGTAACGTATATTAGTATATATGCTTAAATTGTTTAAGAATAGTGGTGACAAAATCATTTAAAAATTAAGTTTATAAAAGAAAAAAATTGTGTATATTTACTACCACTTTAAATATAAAAATAAAATTTTACGCCAAATGCGTAAAAGTTGGCAGGTATGCAACTTGCTCCGGACAGCAAATATATATTTAAAAGTGGTAGATTATGAATTGTGATTCCTGGTTTATTGAATTCAATTTAGTAGATTTTTATCCACCACTATTTCTAAGCAATTCGTAGGCTTATATAATTCATCACTTAATTAGATATGTCATGTTAAACCTTTTAAAAAGAGAGCAATAGTAGTAAAATATTTGCAAAAGTTGCTTTGTCGTTATTTACCACTTTTTTTTAATTATTTTGGCGTGTCCGGAGCAGTTGGCATCTCTGTATAACACTTATTTATTCAAGAATAAAATATACAGAGATGCTAACTTGCGCTCCGGATAGCAAATATATATTTTAAAGTGGTAGTTTATAAATTGTGATTCTTGGTTTAATAAATTCAATTTTTTTTTACTTTTATCCACCACTATTTCTAAATAATTCGTAGGCTTATGCAATTCACCACTTTGTAATACTTTTGTCATGATATACCTTTAAAATCTAAAGCAAAAATAGTTAAATATTTGCAAAATTTACTTTGTAGTTACTTACCGTTTTTTTTTTTTTAAATTATTTTGGCGTGTCAGGAGCAGTAGACATTTCTGAATATAGCCTTTTTCCATGAAACAATAGATCGGTATATCAAAATTGTCCTCCAAAAGAAAAGACAATGTTCTAAAGTATGATTTTTATATAAAAATTATTTTTTTTGGCCGGTTTTTTTTTTCAAAAAATCTGTGCGTTAAGGGGTTAAACATTTTAGCTGTAACTTTTACAAGACGAAGGATATGAATATACTCGATATTTTATTAAGGTTTGGATTTAAGTATTCGCTTAAAATCAACATTCATAAATACACAAGAGTGAGAAATCATCTTTTTTTATTATTTCAGTGATGTGATTTTATCTGTCACTATTGTACTCTGACAGGGATGCCAAGGGGGGTGGACTAAATATGTAAAAAGTGGTAACTGATATGTAGCAAAAACCTATTAAAAGAAATTAAAATTAACAACATTTTGTCACATTTGAAAGTGTTCGTGAAGGATGTTTTCAATTTAAATATGAATAATTTGTAATGTTAGTCATGGTGGTAGTTTTGGTTGAATTTTTAACTAGATTAATACGTTGAATGCCATGGGGTCACCGGTGACCGGCACTGAGTTTTTTCGTAGAGCCACGGGGTTCACCAGAGACCGGCGAAGGCAAGATTATTAGAAACACATAATTCGAGTAAATTTTTAATTTTTTTATATTATTTTAGTTATTAATATGGTTTGAAGAAATTAATGCAATATAGAACACGCAAAAATAGTTTTATTTATATACACAGAGCTGCCAACTTGCTCCGGACAGCGAATAAATATTTTCAAGTGGTAGTTTATTAATTGTGATTCTTGGTCTAATAAATTCAATTTAGTAGATTTTTAACCACCACTATATAACCTACTACTAACTCTAAACAATTCGTAGACTTATATAATTCACCACTATTATCAGGTATGTCATGCTGAACTTGCAAAATCTGTCTAATATTTGCAAATTTAGTTTGCAGTTATTTACCGTTGTAGCCAGACGGGCAAGCCATGTAAAATTATCATGCCATTCAACGTGTTAAAAATTATAAATGAAATGATTGTCTCTACCACTTCTTACATTTAAAGTCACCCGTGGTATACCTCTCTGAACAATAAAATGCTATAAATCATAGCAAAAAATCCTAAAACTCTAGCTGATCCACGCGGTGTGACAATTTCAGATGGAAAGAATATTTGAACATTATTAAAATCTGTCTGTGGGCAAACATTTTTAACTTCTTCTAAACAATATCAAGGAATTAAATTATTCAAATAAATAACCGGTTGATATGCATTGAAAAAAAAAAAAAAGAGAGATCCGGTCTCAGAACATAAGACTTGTCGAACAAAACGTTAAACCTATGCACTACCTAGGAAGTGGTTCAAATGCAACATTTTCACTAAAGAGTAAAGTCAAGAAAGGGGTAGGACATTTGTGCTTAACAGAGAGGATATTTTCTATTGTTAGCTACCACACTTAGCTTGCATCACAATTGAATGATTTAACCCTTTAATGGGCCATTTATTTCTGGTAATGGTAAATTAAAGTATTTTTGGAATTGAAATTGATATAAGAATAGTAATTGATATAAGAAAAAAAACTTATTTAGTTTATAAAAAATTGATCTAAATTTTAATGCCTTTTTTTTGGGTAAGTATATGTACCTCGACCTATTACGAACTTATTGACATTTATTTTTCGCTATTTATAAAATAAATTTTATAAATGCCACAGGCTTCAAAAGGACTTATGTATTTTATAACTTTTATACGTTTTCTTAAACTAAGAAATGGTCACCAATTTTATTCAAAAGCACTTCAAGAAAGCTGAAGCTATAAACAAATGGAAACCTAAATTAAAAGTGGTAAAAAACCTCGGTGTGGATTTTAAAAATTGGTGGTAAGTATACTTACAACGGCCTTCGAAAGAGTTAAGTTCGATGCAAAGATATTTACATTAATGATATATTATAAATGGGGTGGGCAAGATAAACGTAGTTTTTAAAAAGAAAATTAATGAAAAGAATAAAATACGTAGCACATTAACAGAGATGGCAACTGCTCTGGACACGCCAAAATAATTAAAATAACGGTAAATAACTACAAAGTAAATTTTGCAAATATTTGACTAATTTTGCTTGCTTTTTAAATGGTATAGCTTGACATATGTACCATAAAGTGATGAATTATATAAGCCTATGAATTGTTTATAAATAGTGATAGATAAAAATCTACTAAATTGAATTTATTAAACCATGAATCACAATTGATAAACTACCACTTTAAAATATATATTTGCTGTCGGAAGCAAGTTGGAATCTCTGCATTAAGGACTACAATTGTGAAAACGTTAAGTTTCGCTGTTATGTAAACTGTTCATTTTTCGAGAAAAAAAAAGCGGTAGGAAATTGAAGCTGAAACTGGAGCAGATATGGATTCACTCTCTCTAGGAGGGAACTGAATAGAATAAATACCCTTTTCGAACCTTACTCAGAGTTTCTCGAATCCAAAAGAAATATTTATGTCCTTTAAACGCACACACACAAAAAACAAAAACAAAAAATTCGTTTTATCCCTAATGTATTTGATTGCATTATTGCGATAACTGATTACCTATTGGTCCATTTTTTCTAGATAGATTTTTATAAACACCCAACATTTCAAATCATGGGTTGCAAAATTGCATCAATTAATTAAACGATATTTTGTCCTCTTGTCTTCCAGTGGGCTAGATTGATTTTTCAATACCAACCAATATATTTTTCTGAAAACGTAAAAGAATTCTCTTCCTTTTTTCTGTATTCACATTAAAATCGACGCCAAGACAGAAATTGTAACTAAGAACATATAAATACTTTAAATTAATATTATGCAAAAACACTAAAAATGCAGGATGGTGAAAATAATAAGAAAAAAAAACTATGTCTGGACAACAATCAACTCCAAGAAAATCTAAAATTATCTTTTTTCTTCTTCTTTTTTTCTTAAATAGAGCTACTTTTTTACTAACCCTTTCGGTACAGTATATCCAGTCTGGAAACACTAATTTAACAAAGGTTACAAATCACTAGAAATGTTAAATTGCTTTTAAACTTTTCTTTTAACTACGAAGAGCTTAAGTATGTCACATTACTTGGGATTACTGTCTGAGGGCGCACTTGCTAATGTTTTCGCTGGCTAAAATTTTATGTTCTGGAAAAAGTTAATACTTATGTTAGCCTGAAGTTTTATGACTCTTTATTTGTGTTTATGATGCTGAAGTTGATATAGTCGAGAAAGTTGATTTAGTCAAAAAGTGTACGGGCATGAATATGGGTGTAGCGTCGGAAGTCACGGCCCCTCACCCCCCAATGATTTTTCTTAACTTCAAAATTTTTTTTTAATAGTTATTACTTTTTTTTTGTATAGAAGTGTTTCCATATTTTTTTTTTCTTGTATAAAAGTGTTTCCATATTTTTCAGTATAGAACTGTTTTCATATTTTTTGGGCATAGAAATGTTTCCATATTTTTTAGTATAGAACTGTTTTCATTTTTTTTTTGTCATGGAAGTGTTTCCATATTTTTTTAGTACAGAAGTGTTTTCATATTTATTTTTAGTATAGAAGTGTTCCCATATTTTTTTTAGTATAGAAATTGTTTCCATATTTATTTTTAGTATAGAAGTGTTTCCATATTTTTGCTCCTTGTATATTATATAACTGTTCAAATCGGAAACGATTTTTGTCTCTACAGAGTCAATAATATTATTTAAAACTTCGATACAAATATTAGACATTCTATCTGGTAACATTATATGTCTCTTACGCTTAATTTTTTTAAATTTTACTAACTTCTTTTTTGTTACTCTTAAAATCAAGCTAAGTGTGAGCTTAGAAAATAAAATTCTCCAAGGAGATAAATAAGTTTTTTCTTCAATAATGGGTAAACAGTTATTGTTTAAAGCATAATAAAAGGTTAAAAAATTCCTTGAAAAATTTCTTAAAATTGCAATAATTTTCAAACAAATTGGAATTTTAAAAACAATGGCAATAAATTTAAAAATGAAATTTAACCTTTCTACACATCAAAACGTATTTTTATTTAAACCCCTATTTTCGTCCGATTCTACAAATTCAAATTTAGCCGTTGATAATTCTAGAATTGATAACCGAATACATTTATTACATCGTGTCCCTTCAAAACTTTTTCGAAATTTCAATTTTCTAAGTCTTACAGTTTTTGCGCAGCAAAACTAAATGTAATCTAAGGAAAGAAAATCACCATAAAAGCACTTGAAATTTGATTTTAAAATTGAAATTTAAAAAAAAGCTTATAATAAATTCATACTCAAAAATGATCCAACAAGAAATTTTATCTCTGTAGCTCTACAGTTGTACTTCCGCAGCCTGCTGAGCAACGTGCATGCTATTTTTTGCTACAAGTTAAGCAGTTTATAAATCTCAGACTAATTATAAATTCTTTTCCATGATAATCTCTATACAGTTTTCAAAAAACTCCTTCTGGATTTCAAGATTCCTAGCCAAAACAGAGGCGGTAGAGTCTCTCACAACTTTTTAATATCAAAGTTTCGTTTCATAGCTGCAGACAACTCCAGCATATTTTAAGCTCACAGTTTATATTCTGATTCGTTTTAATCTTAAATATTTAAGTAAATTTTTTTTTTATAATTTCTGTAATTTTTACCAATAAAATCCATTTTATACGGGAAAAAAAATTTCACTGCTTAATATAAATGCGGCTTACGTTTTTGGGCATGTTTCATTACAATGTATGTTCGAAAATATTTTTCTTCAGTGGTAGTAAAATGAAAATTAAAGAAATTTTTAAAAATAGTGGTGGATCTAAAAGATTATAAATTGAGTTTATAAATGCAAGGATTATATAGAAATTACATCTTAACCCTTTCGGGCCGACTGTCACAAATACGTGCCAGCATAAAACCGTATCAATCAGGGTAAAAAGATAAAACTGGTAATCAAAGTAATTCTTTAGCAGTTTATATGTGGGCGGAGTTATAATTGTTTGATTTATTTAATTCACCATTACTTTGTTCAAAATAAAACTATTTAGTTATACTTTGAACTAACATTGATTATATATATGATTAAACTAACAATAATTAA
>NC_092209.1:53932533-53949477 GCF_043381705.1 Parasteatoda tepidariorum | reverse complement strand
ATATCCATATATATATAAAGCCTTGCGCCCCCTCAAAAATTTCATTCACGCTACGCCTATTTTCCAATGGGTGGAAAAGAAGGACTTAAAAAAACGACGTGTAACCAATAAATAAAGTTTCTCTCTCAAATAAACTAACTGCATAAATTAAGAATAGAATCAACTGGGATTGCGATGAAACTATGCATAAATGTATGAAACATAAAAATAACGATTTACTCTATGTGTAATATTGTTATGTTATGGTAGATAAGAATTACATTGATTCTTTAAAATAAATACTATTAATATAAAACTAATCTTTTAAATAAATACTAATAATACCAATAATCCTCTTTAAAGGGCAAGATAAATGTCTTCTTGGCCATTCGGATCTTTAAACAAACCAAGGTAGTTAAGTGAAATTAGTGAATTTGCGCCAGGTAATAAAAATTGAATTAAATAGAACTTTACGGGAAAAAAAAAGAAAACTATTCTCTATATTGAGTGATACATGTTTTGTTCATATATATTTCCATTGTTTATGTAGATTTTCTTCCTCTCCATCGTTTCCAGGGCTGTCAATTTTCGGAAAATGCAAACATACCCATCAACAATCGAAGGCAGTGCGAAGTATTATTACAAATCTTAGTGAATGAAAGAAAAGAGTTTTGAAGGAAACAGAATTTTGATAAAACTTTTATTACAACTCAAAAAAATAACCAGTTGTCTATCAGCAACTTCTTACATGTATTAAAATTAATTGCATATAGTGGTGGGAAAGTTATTTTAATTCGAATTTGTTAAAATGCATTAACTTTGATACTGCTGGAAAAGTTATTTTCTGAAACTACGGAAATTCTGTAGTGTGGAAGGTATGAATATAAAGTACTGGTGATAAAAACATCCCTTTTCTAAATTTTTTTTAAAGAAATAAAAAGAAAAAAAGGAGAGTCACCTTAGACTGTACATTCTAATTGAGAAGACATGCTTTACTTTTTCGCTGGTTAAAGAATGGTGGTAGCTTAACCTTTAAAAGCAATTTGTTTTACATTTCTAGCGGTTTGTTACATTTGCTTAATTGGTGTTGCGAGACTAGTATCGCTGCACCGGAAAAAGTTCACAGAGATGCCAACTGCTCCGGACACGCCAAAATAATTTTTAAAAAAACGGTAAATAACTACAAAGTAAATTTTGCAAATATTTGACTGTTTTTGCTTGCTTTTTTAAAATGTATAGCATGACATGAGTACGATAAAGTGGTGAATCATATAAACCTACGAATTATTTAGAAACAGTGGAGGATAAAAATCTACTAAATTGAATTTATTAAATCAAGAATCGCAATTGATAAACTACCACTTTAAAATATATATTTGCTGTCCGGAGCAAGTTGGCATCTCTGAGTTCATGACAGTTCAGTAACAGTTTACTTAGGGAAACACGCGCAAAATTGTATTTACTATTAATAAATAGTGGTAGTTACAAACAGTTTACCAATATAAAAATAAATGACAGTATTAAATATATTTACCGAAATTTACCTCATAAAAAAATTCCTCCCAAAAATAATAATAATAAGTAACTCACCTCTGTCAGCAAAGCACCTGACCACATTAGCCCGATGTGGTGTCGGAGAAACTGTCAATCCATCGGGTGCAGCTACAGACCGATAAAGTTCCAACATATACGGAGGAGGCGCGTGCCTCGGCCACCGCTGCTGCAGGGGCGTCGCCGACGTCCCTCCCTGAAGTACCTCCAACAGCTTCTCCAAAGAAGCAGCCCCTGCCGCCGATACCGTCACAAGTATGAAGAGCAGCAGACCGCCGTTCCGGCCGAAAGCCGACATATCCTCTGACACAACAGGGTGTACCAACGAGTTCGAGGATTGCCCTTCCCTGCCACACCACCCCTCTTAATAAATCCAGTCTTCTCCTGCCCGAATGCCCGCTGCTTTTGACTTGAGACCGGCTTTGTAGCTGCCCGCATCTTTTGTTGGTTCTTATTTTTTCCCGTTAGAAGTAATTTGTAGCGACCCGCCTTTTTTTTTATATATTTTATTTTTTAGTCGTTTTACTAATGGAGTGAAGGGAGAGACTCTTGGTTAGATTTTTTAAAAGTATATAATGAAGTCGGTGACATGGAGAGAGTTGAGTTGTTCTTAGTAATTGAATCATCGTTTTTATTTTAGTCATTATTAGTACTGTTTTTAACGTTTGCAACTCCCATGCTTGATTTTTTTTTTTTTTAAAAAAAGAATGAAGGAAGGAATTGAAAGTAAAATTAATTTAAAATTTTCAATACTGTATTTCTGAAGTAAGTTTTAAAAAAATTAAAAATAATGAAAAAAGAGAGAGAATTTTTTTTTGTTGACAGACCTTACTTCAGTTTTTGTAAATAATAATCAAATGAGGCAGCAAGTGATGCATTCTATGATTTTCTGTTTTTGGTCTGACGAAAATAACTTCCTTTTTTTTTTATCAGATTGTTAAAAAATATATTTTCTGCTTTGTTAGTTTTTTTTATAACAGAAATTGGTTAAAATAAGTTATTAAATTCGCTGCAGCATTTAGAAAACAATTGTAATTTGTATTGGCATCAAGCACAAAACTCCAATTATTTAAGCGGTCGAAAGTTATGAAAAGTTGTCGAAAAGTTATGAAAATTTTGACTGACAATAAATTCTCTTTATTTATTTTAATGTTTATGAATATTTGATTTTAGGCTAAGAAATGCTTAAATCGAAGTTTTTACAATTCAATAGTCAGAGATTTTTCACAATTATTTTGCGAAATTACAAAAATCAAGATTTAATATGTTATTTTAGAGCAGCGATAGCAGAGTGATTAAGGTACTGAGCTGTAATTATGAAGGACAGGGGTTCAAGTCCCGTTTAGGGTCTTGAAGCCCACTCAGTTTCGGAACAATGGCAGAAATGCCAACTGCTCCGGATGCGGCACACATTTTTAAAAATAGTAGAGAGCTACAAGCTAAAATTTGCAGATTTTCGGTAAATTGTGCCAATTTTTTAAAAGGCTCAACAAGACTTAACTGCAACAAAATGGCGCATCACATAAGTCTTTGAACTATTTAGAAGTAGTAGTGAGTAAAAACCCTATTAATCGAGTTTACTAAACCAAGAGTCATACAATAAAAAACTACCACTCGTTAATATTTATCCGCTGTTAGGAGCAAGTTGGCATCTCTGCAATGAGAATAATAATATTGTTTGTGAAATGAGTAGAATGTTGACCCTATTGCCACCATCGTGCTTTTGATATCAAACTTGTGTACTATTAATCTGCATGAATCCTTTGGCCAACAACTGACTGTTGCGAGATAACTTCCTATAGTTGCTCAGCTTTCTAAAAAAAAATATTTTCTTGTAGTAACGAAATTCAAGTTATTTTAATTTAATATTTTTCAGTTTAAGTAATTTTTTCACCACTACCTATCAAAAATTCAAAGTATCAAATGAAATGCAACTTAAGTGCCGTTATCTGGTGGTGACTTTTATATAAGAGTAGGCGTAATTTTCCTTATCCTGCAAGTTATACTACGAAATTCGCAACCCGTTTTTTGCAATTATGTTCTCTCACTTCAAAATACATGATGATAGTTTCTCGGGTAATATGCCCATTTAATAATTTTTAATTTTATTTCTAAGCTACAAGGACCGGTAGGTTTCTACCTCAACGATCCTCACCGTATGGGCCCATAGCCATACCTCACCATACATATGACGGGTAAATGTATATAAGGGGTAAAGGGCCACTCCGGCCTCAGGTACCCAAACCAACCGAAACGACTGTAATTATATTTAATAATAAGCTGAAAAAAATTATAGAAAAATCTAGTGATTTTTATTTTCGATAATACATTTTTGCTTTTTATAGTCACCACTTTTTACGTTTTTAGTCCTCCGTAGCATCAATGATATCCATATATAAAAGTTTGCACATGCAATAATGAACTGTTTCTTAAATAAATTTGTTACTTTATACTTTTAACCTACGTCAAAGTGAAAGTGCAATTTCCCTGATTAAAAAAAAAAAATCAAATTTACGTTTATAAACACAGCCCTTCCCAAACTTCTTTTAATGTGCTACTCTTTAATTATTTATCAGTTTATTTGAGGGCGGAATAATAAGAAATAGTATTCATTTAATTTATTTCATTTAGCTCAAGACAAAAATCTATTCTTAACAATAAACAATTCAATGTAATTAAAATTTTTTTCGGGGGGGGGGGGAGAAGCAATTCAGTATATAAATTGTATCCGTTAAAAAAAGTTGGTAGTTATGGATATTTTATTATTCCCGAAAAAAAGTTAAAAATGAAATTTATTTGTTACTCTTACTCTTTTTCGCCTTGATATATATGGACTTTCAGCCGTGGACAATTCCCTTCTTCAAGGAAGACAAAAAGTGGTAGTACATGGAAGCAATTCTTAAAATTTATTTTGTAGAAAGAGTGTAGTTCGGTCTATCAGAATTTATTAGGAATGTGAACATTTATATTTGGGTATTCTGTCTACGAACAGTGCTTTTTTTTAAAACCTGAAGTGATAGATAACAAAATGAAATATCCACTTGGGTTATACAAGTATATACTACCACTTTTTTTTCCTGTTGGTGCTTTTCATATATTTTAGTTGGCGGTTGTATTTGACGAGACAGATCAAAATAGTTCTTTTGTTGGTCATAATAGCGGGCACTTGGGTCTGTTTCCCATTGGCCGCAGAAATGCCAGAATTGCTACTCTCTTATCGTTACCCAGTGAACACCTATGTCTGAGCCACGTCATACAACCACAAACCCGTTTATAGGGCTGGCTACATTCACACAATCACACAGAAGAAAGGACATAGAACACAGAAAGAGAGAAAGAAACATCCATGCCCTGAGCGGGATTCGAACCTGCAACCATCGGCTTCGCAGTCAGGCACGCTGACGCCAGATCACAATATGAAAATGTCCCCTTCTACTTAAAAATCATACTTTAGCTCCAATCTAAGAGATCTAATTATTGTTCAATTTTACTGAAGAAATATTTTTGATGATCTTGCTGACAATTCCTTTCGTCTTAAAATTTTAGAAGAAAAACAGAAGTTTGATGTGAATATCTCTATTACATTTCGCTCTTTATTTTTTTTTTCTTACTGTCATCAAAACCCACATCAAATGCTAACATAATTTTTAAGTTATTAAAAATTGATTGATGACCATTTTTGTGATTTATATGACTCTAGATCTGACATTCTGTTTCCAAATACTAAACATTTTATAATAAGTTCATGACCGATAAGTTAATATTCTGAGTAACGGCTTAGAGAAATAGGTGTGTCGTCAACATTAAGTTTCTGAGAATATCTAGTATGAATACATTACTGTTTTAATATTAGCATATAATTTCAAATGAAGCTTTTCAAGTGAAGTCATAAAGCAAAATTTCTCGCTGAGAAAAAAAATTAAAAATAAATATTTATGTTAAGCATAATTATGAATGCCTACTTTGAATTTAATTGAACGATATCATGCTTATATCTTTATAGTTACGATTACTAATGCTATTTTGTGATGAACTATTTGATTTTTTTTCCTTCTGCTTCAGAGTCATATTCCACTTGAAAATAAAATAGATATAACTTCGAAAATAATGGTCAAAAGTTTAATGAGTGTGTAATTTATATTTCTTTATATTATAAAAAGAAAAAACAATACAATTTCTTTTGTTGCTAACATGGCCTAAGACTTGTGGCATAAAAAAATTGGTTAATTTTAACATTTTAGCTATGAGACGTTCAAAATGCTTTGATACATAATTAAATTACTCTTCAAAATTTGAAACTATTTCAAATCCTTGGTTATTATATGTATTTTTTTAAAGCTTATTTTCTCTAAATGATATTTCTCCTCATTTCCAAATGTATTTACATTTGTCAGAATTTCGAAATTAAAACATGTTTTAGTTTTTAAAGGGTGTTTTACTTTTAAAGACTCTAGTTTACATTTGTTTAGTTCAAAGTTAAATTCCATAACTGTGTAATTCAGTTGTAAAATTTAATAATAAACCTTTACAAAGTTATTACTCATTCAAAAAAGACTTATAAAAAAATAGTCTAGCAAAAAAATTCATTTCTACGTCTTTTAAGGAAAAGTGAATTGTTCATAGCTACCAATGCTAATTAACAGTCCTAATATATATTTTATTTTATAACAGTCGTTAAGCAGCAGACCCAATTTTCAGTTTGCGACTGTCAATGTTATTGTAATTTTGAACCCAATCCACAAGACAAAGGAACTCCTGGATCAGATATTGGGAGAAATTTGTCCTCGTGGATATTTTTTGATGGAACTAACCCGCATTTGCCCTACACAGAGAGGAAAACTACAAAAACCTTCCTCGGTTAGTCTGACGGCAAGACGACTCTAACTCATGATCCTTCTACCACTGAGGATATTTCACGTCAGCACTGTGGTCGGTGCGAGCGGGTGCGGTATTCGCATCGACAGCCATAGCTGGGATTCGAACCCAGGTCACCTCAATTGAACGCGAACGCTCTATCCCCTGAGCCATTTTGGCTCAGTTCATATATTTATAAAGGTATTTACTTGTGAATGTGTTACTGCTTAATGCTAAGAATATACGAGGGTTGTTTTTCAAGTAAGGGCCGTTTTGTTGTGTACGCTAAGAGGTGACGCGTGTGTTTCAAATTCTTGTGTCATGTCCCGGTGAATTATGGGATTGAGATTCCTTACTGTCGGGCTAATCGTGTGTAGTTTTCGTGGTTTTACTCTCCATGTAACGCAAATGGGGTTTATTCCCATCAAAAACTCCTCTACGAGCGCTACCAATGTTTGATCCCGGAGTTCCCTTGTCTTCTGGGTTGGGTTCAAAATTACAAGGTCACGGAGTAGAACATTGATAGTTTTAGAATAGTGTCAGCTGCTTAATGCCGGTTATAAAATAAAAAAAGTAGTAGGCCTGTCTTAAACTTTGGCTAATTAAATATTTTTACATGAAAAATTTGATAATTAAAAACAAACATTTCACTGTCTTAGTCTTAATATCGCATGTCCGGCCCCGCCAAATTGTGTCGTAACGGGAGAAACGATGTCCCAATCACATCCTGCTCTGATTTAATATTTAAAACATGAGATCTTTGGAAAAAAAAGAGGAGTCCCCCATAAATAAGGAAATAGTATGTGATGTTTGGTACCTATAACATAGTTTACATTCTTGGCTTTTCTCATTGCCTGGAGCGTATGCGGTTCTTGTTATTTATACTTCGTTTTCTCCCCCATTCCTTAAACCACACTAATTGGGAGCGGGGGAATATTACTAAAGAATTCAAACATCCGATCGAAAACAATTTTGTGAAGAAGCTTAAGAAATGCTCTAGTAATATCTGCCACTTTCCATGCGCTTGAAAGACATAAATATTATTTAAGATGTTGCTGTTTATTTCATATAAGGTAGAGATTGTTTGGTGCTCAAAATATAAAACGGATATCTAATCCATTTTGAAATAATTCCATTCAATCACTTTGTATGCAAATTTAGTATTTCTAATTTTTTTTTTGTATGCAAATTTATTCTTTCTAAATATTTATGTATGCAAAGTTAGTCTTTCTAAACCTTTTTTGTATGCAAATTTAGCTTTTATAAATCTTTATATACATAATGGAATAAACGGCTTTTTTATTCCATTTCAAAATAGTTTTAATAAATCTCCTTGTAATTTTTTTGTAAATATGTTTTATTGTACCATAAATAACTGTAAATTGTTGTTTCGTACTTAGTTATTAATAAAAGTAAGAAGTATTTGAACATCTGTAATTTCACGTTCTTTCTACGATGGTAAGGGAAGATGAGTGAAAATTTTTTATTTCAGCTAGTTACTAAATATAACCCATACACGAAGAACAAGTAGGCAATTGAAGAAGAAATAATTTTTTATAGCATTAGTTTTTTATTTTATTTTACTTTGTCCATTATTAAAATAAATCAGAGACCCTGTTTCTAACTTACACTCATTTCCAAAAGTTAAGGGACAAACACGATTTCATAGATAAATCAAGAAATAGTAAACAAATGGAATTTTAAAAGAAAACACACCAAACTAAAGGAAAATTTATAACAAAGATAAAATGGCAATAAATCAAAATTTTAAATCAGTGGGTATCAGGTATCACAGCAAAATAGTCCAAAACTGATCAGAGACCTAGCTAGGGCATACAGTGCCCTGAGATAAACTCAGTTTTTTGTACCCCTTTGCAATATGATGTCAGACCTAAGGATTTTCTTGAGACCATGTTAGATTTTTGACAATTTTAAAACTGAAATCCATCATACTTCACATTGGATTATCAAATGTTTCATTGAATAATCTTTATTAAACTTCAACGTTCTTTTTTTTCCATTTAAACAACGGAACTGAATAAGATTATACATTTTTATTCGATTTGGTTTCTAATTTCAGTGCTTACTCAATAGTATTTTTATTGAATACGCTACCAATTCGTTTCAATTACTTTAAAAAATATTACAACCAATTCAAGCTGCAAAATAGACCCTATCCGATTTGCAGGGTATTCGGATAAAAATGTGGAAAAGTTTTAATTTTTTTTAATGAATTTAGTGCCTTTCGGAGTCTTCTCCAGATGACCGATGTCCCTTTTTGCCCCTCCCCGCTAGCAACCCACTGAAAATAATGTAAAAAAATGGCACTAATGAGGGGTTTAACGTAGGGTATAACCCTATCTAAAGATTCTCACTCTGAGCTCTCATGCTGTTTATAGAGAAATGTTTTGCCACAATAAATCTAATGTCTAGGTACAATGACTCCAGTTTTTTCGTCCAGGGAGTTCTTAACTCCGGAGGGCTTGGATAAAATTGGTAGGGAACTGCAATTGCTCAGCCAAGAGTATCGTAGTTAAGCACTTTAGATACAGATCTAGAGTTCCGGCTGGCTACTTCATCCTCTGAATATAGTCTTAAAATTATTCCGTGATCAGCCCAACCCTATGTGGTCACCTGTTGTCAGCCATAAAAAAGAATTTGGGACTGATAGCGACTCTAAACAGTCTTACATTGGACTGTAAAATCTCAGCCTAATGCCTCTAAAAAGTCAAAGTATCTTCATTACACTTCAGGAATTGAACTCGTGTAGGCGACATCAACCCTGGACACTTAGGCTGTGTTCCCATACACATGAGTCTCGATTCTGCATAAATAATGATTCTCAACATGTTAACCTATTAAAAGAGCGATGAACCAAGTATGGACCTCTCCAAGATCGTGGAACATGGACTTCTATGAAAGTCAAGGTATTATGGTCTGGGCTGGTATGATGTTGAACAACCGCACAGGAGAGCACATTTCACCAGGAAGTACCTTAACATCCCTAAGTTATAGAGTTTAATATCTTGGTTGAGCGGCTCGAAATATCTCGGTTTATGGGTGACAAGGTTGAGTTGGTCAAATAATGCATTCAAGCCGAAAATATTCAGAGGCTGGAGTAGCCATCCGCCAGATCTCTAGGTTTTAATCGTATAGAAAATGTCCATTGACTATTGTAGCTATCCAGTCTTCTCCCAATAATCTCCCGAGTTATGCTTTAAAGGATAAAAGTAGGATTGATCATGAAAAGTCAATAAATTCAACTTCTTTTTCAAAGGTCTCAAATTATTTGTCAGAAAACAGCATGACAATTCATTGGGAATCCAGAAATGGTAATAAAGTGGCTCATATCCTTATTAAACCCTACACAAATGCCGTTTACTTACATCAGTTTCAACTATTTTGCCATGAAGTCCGTTAATTAATGATTTTGAGATCATTTCATTATCTCTTACCTTTGATACTAACTCCATTTTTGATGGATCATCTTTTAATAAATACTAATGTACTGTTATTTCGAAACATCTATCTATATCTTTCTCTTACACGGCGACAAAAAAAAAAGCCTCATTACAACTCCCCGAATGGCAACGCTATAGAAAATCGACCAATGAACCAATTTTGAAAATGGAAACTGAAATAACCTTAAGCTAGGCAGAAGTGAGTAGTCTTTGTCGATAGATCTCTATTTTAGTTTATTTTTCGAAAGAGTTTTTTTTTATTTATATCACGTATTTATTTGTTTTATTATTGTTATTAGTTATTCATTGAAAAATGAATCTCAGTCGTGCTGTTACGCTTTAAGATTTTATACTAAAGCACATTTCTAATAGGTTTAACGAATTACATGTCATTTATTTGAATTCAAATTTATTTTAATGACTTAGTATTTACTAAAAATAAGTAATTTTTTTTTTTTTTAAAAAGTTGTTATATGGATTTGAATGATTGTTTTGAATTCTTAGAATTTTGTGTAATTGCAATGTACCTAAGTTAGTAGCGAGCGAAGCGAGCTTGGTTTGCGAAGCAAACCATATAAGATTGCGTAGCAATTTTCTGGGGTTGGCGAGCGTTAGCGAGCAGGGGGCGCAGCCCACTAGTATGAGTAATAATTTTAAATTTGAATAATGTAAAATAATAATGAATATTGAACCCTTCACAAATGCCATTTACTCACACCAATTTGTACTATTTGACCTTGAAGACCATTAATTTGTGAATTTGAGATTATTTCATTATATTTTTATTATAATCGTTTTGCCATACTATAATGTATACTGGTCTTATAATTAACGCTAGTAGTCTTTTCGAAAGGGCTGTGCGAAACTGAATTTTTCACATAGAATTATCATTGAGCCGCGATGGCTCAGGGGATAAAGTGTTTTCCTTCCAATGAGGTGACCCGGGTTCGAATCCCAGCAATGGTTGGTTTGGACTTTTAGGTGTAGCTGGGCGCCTGAGGCCTAAAAAGGCCCTTTTCCCATTCATCTTGAATTATAGATCATTAAATATAATGGAAAAAAAAACAGTTTGCATGGCTGGAAACACGAATGGCACAATATAGAGTAGAAAAGAGAAAATGGCACTTTACCATGGTAATAATTTGATAATAACATGAAAATACAGTAATAATTATATGCAACAAAACAAATAAAGATAGCTCACTAAGATATTTACTTAGCATTACGAATTGAGAAAGCGTGTTGATCATAATTTAACAGATTAAAAGCAGTATTGAAAGTTTATGTATAACGAAACATATAACAGAAACTAGTAAGAAAATTATTTTATTATAGCTTATTTTTAGGAACATCCATGATTACCAAAATTTTTGTTAATAGTTATATCTACTTTATAACAGGTTTGCTTTTTTAACTGAGGAACAGTGAATAGGGATGAATAGTTTTATATTAGTATAAGCTTATATTTGTCTGCACAAAAAAAAAAAAAAATATTGCTATGAATAGAATGATATTTACTATCAGTTTTTTCTCTATTCAATTTTGCCTCCATCCCAGGAATAAAGAAAAAAGTAATAACCAGGAACCTTTATGGTGAACCTGCAAAACGTGAATTGCAAAATGCAAAAGTGTTAAAACTGTTATTAAATATCCGCCAAATGTCTTCTTCAGATAAACCATTAGAACTATTTACATATTCCAAAATAAGTACATAATATAGTCTCCTACTCCAAACTAAATAATTACATGAATTATTCTTTTTTGTAAGTTTTGAATGGTATAAAGAGGAAAGTAACAACCAGCGATCTATATTTCAAATTCGCTAAATGAGAATTGTAGAATGCAAAAGTGTTAAAACTATTATCAAATATCCGCCAAATGTCTTCTTCAAATAAACCATTAGAAATGTTTATATATTCCAAAATAAGTACACATGGTCTCCTACCCAAAACTAAATAATTACATGGTTTAGCCTTGAATTATTCTTTTTTGCAAGTGGTCTTGAATAGAAATCTTCATATAAAAGTATAAAAACACCACACCTGAAAAGTCGTGAGGCAAGTTATAATAATAATTTTTAGTTGTCGCTGGTCAAAGGAATGCTTTTCTTAGGACTGGGTTCGTTCTGGATCCATGGAAAAAGACCAAGAAAACGAAAACATTTTCTCTAGGAAGACAACGAGGATCTTTCTTCTTGCTCAAGAAAGGTACATCTCGTTCCGGCTGGGCGAGAACTATTCCGAGATCTGCGGGGGGTCGATTCGAGAATCCCTGACCCTGAAGACCCTGAGATGAGAGGGGGGGACGCCCCTTCAGCCAATGATGAGTAGAGAGGAATTCATTCACCTGTGAGTCTAAAAAAATATAATAGTATAAGAGTATAAGAAGACAGGAGGAAAAAATCTGTGTTTACTTTATTGTCGAGGCGGCTTTCATTTGAAATGGTTTCGAACAAAGTAAAAAAAAGAAGGCAAAAAAGGAATAAATAAATAAAAAAACGGCATAGAATTCTTCTGCGTTGATAGAAGTACCGGAAACAAATGAAATTGGAAACTAGAAATATGGCTAAGGCCGAGAGTTCAGAGGTATAGAGGAACGCGTGTCCAGGGTGACAGTGATTGCCTGTAGTTTAGAGGGATAAGGTTCGAAGGAGGAGTGGCCCAGACGTTTTCGGAACTTCTAATTTTCTCAAAGTGGAGGATGGACTTTTCAAGCCTATTATACCTGAGCATGTTAGAATAAATCACGGATCTAGAATCATACCGGGTAATTCCAGAAAAAAAAAAGAAGGATGAAAACACCCGGCTTGACGCTTTCCCCGTCTCAATTAAAAAAGAAAAAGTTATAGAGTTAATGTAAATGTGTTAATGCAGAGTGAAATAAAATGAGCGTGAGAACTTATTGTTGTTTCCCGAGTTAAAGAAAACTGAGTTTTTACGCAGCCAGAGAGCTTTTTTCCTGCTCGATGCTGCCCGCAAATCCCTCAAGTCGCTTAGCACCTAATGAATTACCGCAGTTATGATAAGTTACCGTTATTTTTATCGCCTATATCAGTGGCTTCCAACTGGCAGTCGGGGGGCCGCATCCGGTCCACGAAGCTTTTCTTTTTTTTTGTGGCCCGCGAACTAAAATATATTAGTCGTCATTTTTTTGCTGACAATCTTCATAAAAAATCTGTATTGGTTTAAAATACTTTTCTTGTTAATAAAAACCTAATTTCTTCGTTTCTGTGAAATTTAACACACCAACGGTGCAAAAAAATTTATTTCTCAGGTTTTGCATCCAAGAAAATATTTATTCAAATACAAAAATAATCGTTTATGTTGCCCTTTTTTATTTCATTTTTTTTGTATTTTGTGAATATAATTTAGCATGTGTGTATCAGAAATTTTCTCGAAGAAATTGTCCGATTTAAATTTTTGAAACCACTCATTTTGAACGAAAATATTTACACACTCTTTTGTAAATTTTAAATTTAAAATGTAAATATCTATTCTCTGGTGGTTGCAGCAGACAAACCTCAATTTTCTCATTGAACATTTTATGTGCTACTATGTAGGTTTTAGTAACAACCTTTTTAAAGTTTTATATCTTAACAATTAGATATCTGTTGCACATTAATTGTTTAATACACAGGTGCACATTAAGGTTATTGTAGCCCGAATTTTTTAATATGCAATTAAATATTTTTAAAAATCTACTTCCTATTTTAATTTGTAATTTAATACTTTTGTTCTGTACAACTTGGTAAAAATCTGACAGTAATATTTAATGTTCCTTCAAACATAAAAGAGTGCCGCATAAAATTTTGATAAAGCAGCTGCCCTCCATTTGATTTGTGCTTTTAATTGCAGCCCCCGGCCTCATGTGAGTAGGAAACCTCTGGCCTATATAGTTTATCGTAAATAAAATTTTTGACCACTATTTGAATTCGATTAGCTGGAATGTTTATATTTTAATTGAAGCTCTATGCTGGATGAGACAATACAAATTGCGATCATTTCCCGACAACAACTAGCAGAAAATATCGCCAATTTATTGCTAAATAGATCTTATAGAAAATAGAAATTTTAACCAATTTCTGTCAAAAGCAAACTTATAGACACAAAAATTTAAAAACTACGTTTCTCAACTGAGCTATTTTGTCTGACTTAAAATAAAAAATGAGAGTTAATCATTTTCGCTTTAAAATTCTATAATCACCGAAAGTTCCTCCTAAGTAATTCGAAAATGACAAGGAATAAAAAGTGACCAAAAGTACCTAATTTTCAAAAAATTTAGTTTCCCTCGGAATAAAAACAAGAAAATGAAACTTTCTCGCTTGCTGTTTAGTTTTCCTGTTTGAAAAAGGAGTCATTGTAATTATCAAAATTTAGTGCCCTCAACAAAAAGAATGAATAAGATCATATGATGGGGCAGTTAAACTTATAATATAGACGAAGAATCTAATTTTATAAAAATTCTAGCTTCTTCAATTATTATACTTAACTGCCACTTTGTGAAATCTTTCCCAACGGCAGTACGAGTTGCCAGCTATGTAATTTATTTAATTTTGTTATCTCTTATACAGATGGCAAGCTGTCATGTAAAATATTTTTAGTAGTAGAGAAATAGAAAACTATGCAGAATTCGTATAATGTTGTTAGCAGTTAAAACTTCCAAACACGAGGTGCTGGTGGCTTAGGGTACAGAGCATTCGCCTTCCGAAGAGGTGGCTCAGATTCGAAACCTAGCGACGGCTGGTTGATACGAACTCAGAGCTCAGTAGACGGATCATGGAATAGAATGCCCTGGCCATCTACCTAACCGTAGGAGATTTTGGTGGTTTTCCAGGTAACACAAAGGCGGGTTAGTTCTATCAAGAAGTCCTCCCTAAAATATAGTTTGCCCCAATGCTTGATTCGGATGTTCTCTTATCTTCTGGGTTGTGTTCAAAATTATAAGGCTACGGAGTTCAACATTGATGGTCGTTAACTCTGAATTTGGTAATCTGCGCAATGCCGCTTATAAAATAACATACATGTTTAGTTTGCTTCAATTTTTTTTAAGAATATACAACCAATTTATTAACTGTAAAATTTACTATCACTTTTATATTTTGGTTGCTAGGTTGGTAGCAATGCTTACGGTATGATTATCAGGTCTTTATACTTGTTTAAATTTTTAACAAACAGAAGTGGTCAAAATCATTTTTAATCAACTTTATTATTCAAAAATTGTTATTGTTGTTTCTAATGACACTTGCCATATACCAGAAAGCCTGCTTGGTGAAACCAAGCGAATTTAAAGCAGATGGTACGTTTCTTGTTTTTTAATGGCGCCATTTATGGCCAAGAATATGACTTCAGTCACACGCACATCACAGTCCGTTTATAGGGCGGACCCATTCTTACATCCATTTATTCATCCGCAAATAGTAATTTTGACCTGAACCAGAGAACAATCAATCTCCGATTCAGTACCCCCAGAGGTATTGATTTGTTATGGGAACATAGAGGACTTGTGACCTGACAGATTTAACGCTCACCAGTCACCATTTACTACACTGGGAGTCTTCGGACGGCGGGGATCGAACTTACGACCTCTTGGGAATGGGTCCAACGCCTTACCAACCAATCTATCCCGGCCCATTATTTAAAAATGAAAGGAAAAACATAAAATTTACTACCACTTTTAAACATTCAAAAAAAAAAAATCTCCCGTCGGTAGAATTTGCAAGTATGTTAAATTTTAAACATTACACAACTTCTTCATTTTTCTAATTTTTTTTTATTTAGGATTAACAATACGCTGTCATTACTTCACAATGACAAACTTCTTTTTCTACAGTATAAAAAGAAATATTTGTTTTGATTGTCATGTCAGTGTTATAAAATAATAAACTTCTTTCAACAATATCAAAGATATTTGTTCTGTTTATGATTGAAGCCTTACCTTAAAACTTTATAATATTTTGCAAGATTAATTAAATCCTTAAGACTTTGAAAGATTAATTAAACCTTTTAAGGAATTGTAAGATAAAATAAACTTCATAGTAAGATTAATTAATGACCTTAAAATGTTGTACCTTAAAATAACCTTAACCTTAAAAAAAATCTTAAAGTAACCTTAAAATAAAGACTTAGTAAAATTATTTAAATTTTGCAAGATTAATCAATAACATAAAAACTTTGAAAGATTAATTAAACGTTGTTAGAGATTGTAAGACCAATTTAACTTTGCAAGATTAATAACCTTAAAACTTTGTAATATAAATAAAACTTTGTAAGATTAATTAATAACCTTAAAACTTTGTAGCATTAATTTTATTAATTTATGATCGGATTATTTTTTATCTAATGTATGTTAACACTAGATAAGAAATTACAACGACAAATGTAACATTTCATCTTTTACAAATGATTTGAAAAATATTTTTGACTTCACATCAGAAGATATGTATCTCTTTCATTTGATACACCAAACATTTCAGTGATAAAAAATAAAAAACTTTCTCTTCTATGCTTTATTTTTTTTTTTTTTCTAGAAGAATCTACGGTACAATGCAATGTCTGGAAAAGCAGACAGATCAAGAACTGTCCCTCCTGTCAGTGGGATAGCCAAAAAAAGAAGCCGTAAAAGTCAAATAATTCTTCCTCATCGGCAATTCCCCGCTGTTCGGTAAATAAATTTTAACGAAAATAAGAGCTTCCTTTTCTTTATCGGTTACTTCACATCACGATAACATCTTGTTTATACAATAACCACAATTAGGTGGGAGTCCATAAAGACAAATTCGATTCCTATCGTCCAACGAACTTCAAGAAGTTCTAAACTCTCCCGTCTCTTTTGGTCCTCATCTTGATAAGATTTTTTTATTTATTTTTTTATTGTCTTTTCCCGTTAAAAATTTAATTAATACCATTCTCTCTGTAACTCAAAGTTTTATTGTTTGTACAGGGACACAGGCATTATTCGAAATGGTCATCTGGTAGGGTGATGAATTATTCCGTGTGCTGTCCACTTTTTGGTCTAAATACAAATTTCATTCTTGCACACTGCCCTTCTCTACTATTTCATTTAGAGCTGTGATTTTAAAATATATATATATATCTGACAG
>NC_092209.1:53813931-53931278 GCF_043381705.1 Parasteatoda tepidariorum | reverse complement strand
ACACACACACACACATACACACATATATATACACATACATATATATATATATATATATATATATACACGTCTAGAGATCTCTACAGTAGATGCCTTTTTGAATCATTGGCGGACTACGTACTGTAAAATTTAAAATAAATAAATAAATAACTGTATATTAGGCCTAAGTTTAATACATATTAAGGATAGTTTAATCCTTAAAACATACTAAGTTTAATACAGATTAGGGCCTGGATAGTCTGGTTGGTAGGGCACTGGGTCTATGGTTAAGTGGTCTTGGGTGCGATCCCCGTCGGCCGAAGACTCCCCGTGTAGTAAATGGTGACTGATGCACGTTAAATCTGTGTCGAGTCTCAAAGTCCTCCATGTTCCCATAACAAATCATACCTCTGGGGGTACTGATCCAGGAGATTCCTTGTTTTCTGAATTGGTTCAAAATTGCAAGGCTACGGGGTTGAACATTAGTAGTGGTAAACCCAAAATTGGGTCGGCTGTTCAACAACGGTTATAAAATAAAATACATATTAGGGCGATCATTATAATTATGTTGACTTGATTACATATTTATAAAAGAAGTAAAAGTGTTATAAATGCTGTAAAATGTGGAATCTAAAATGATATTGCATATACAAATAATTAGGATAAAAAGTACTGTCTTGTGCTTGTTTTTATTAAAGCTCTCGACATTGCTATATAAAAAGCAATGTATTTTTGATCATGCGTATTTATTTATTCTACATCGAATAAGATCGAAACAAAAATTAATAGAATTAATAATTTTTAATTTGTAAGAGTTAAAACGATTCAACGTATAAAAAAATACAGTTTTTGACTCACACGTATATACGCTTTTACATTTCTGTCAAGGCTACCCAAAATTTCCTCAGTTAAGTTCTAAATTGAAACTGCAGCTCACCCGGCGGAAGTGTTAACTTCATGTATTCATCATCATCATCAATGGCTCGACAGCCTAGGGTGAACCTTGGCTTTCTCAAGAAGTTTTTTCCAGGCTAACCTTTTTTTCTTTTTGCTAGTGTTTTCCAGTTTTCTAATTTTTAGTTTTTAAGACCAAAAGGTCCTTCTCTAGGCCATCTATCATGTATTTATATTAAGCATAAATCACATTAAAAAAATAATAAACAATTTTAAATTTTCTCTTAACTATTTCTGTATTCAATTACTCAAATACTGTATTCAATTTTTAGGACCTTATTATAGAAAAGCTGAATCAGTAGCCATAGGTCTGTGAATTGATTTTGTTTCTGCAATACTTACGGTTCCTCTTCCAGCCGATTTCACATTTGATTGGTTCTGCCGGAGGTATTTAATGACATTGAAAGTTGTGCAAAATTTCAGTTTCTTGATACTTTATGGTCTATTTTAAATTCACGCCAAATGCAAACCCCACATATGTTTATTTTCTTATGGTTCTACTCATTGGTATCACAGCAATATTGGCATTCTAACTAATATTGCTAATGCCTAATACTGTGAATGCAAATGAGTAATATTGCCATATTAACTAATATTGGCATTCACAGCAATTTGTAAGCATTGTGATTCACTGTTGGTTCAAGTAGATTTTGACTGTCAAATTCTAAGAAAATAGCCTCTTTTCAAAGTTTTTCGAATGACCTTTGATCTTCGATGCAAAAAAAAATTTTTTAAAAGAACATATTCTGAAAACTTTAAAAAAAATTAAAATGTCAATTATCCCTGCCTAATTTGCCCAATTAAAAAAAAAAATGTCTCCTAATTTTTAACACCAGAATAGTTGACTTAAGTTATAACACAATTAAGCTAAAAGCATATCAAGCGAAATAAATTTGCTACAAACTTATTACTCTCTATACTCTATTTTCATTAAAAATTTCAATTAGCAAAATGTTCGCAAATCAATTCTTTTAGAGACACACCGAAATTTCCAGATTAAAATAATAATAATGATGACAAATATAGATTGATCACGAAATATTTCTTTCGACTCAACTTACAAAGAAGTGTGGTAAAAAGATAACTCATTTCGAAATGTATTTTAGGTAAATTTTCCTCTAAAAATGCAATTATTGCTCATACTTTTTACGTTATTTTTAGATTTCATATGAAATATTCAGTAAACCTGAATAATATATATTAAGTTAGTAATCGAAGTATTTAATTAAATTTAAATGATGATGACACATGCTTACGGTGTTCATTTTCAAGACAGAATTACGTCACTTAGGCTAATTTTAGCAATCTGGTGATATCATTGGGTCACGCACATGGGAAAACTGGAATAATGGATCAGCTTTATTACTTGGTAGATTTACACGCGATATATATATCGTTCCCAGAAGTTGGTAGTTTCTCCTGCAGCATGACAGGAATTCACGAGATTTTCCCTAATTTCTTTTAGAGAAATTTTTCAAAAAGTTTTGAGTCATGTTCTAAGTTGAAATGCAT
Organism: Parasteatoda tepidariorum; assembly: GCF_043381705.1. Classification (NCBI taxonomy): domain Eukaryota; kingdom Metazoa; phylum Arthropoda; class Arachnida; order Araneae; family Theridiidae; genus Parasteatoda; species Parasteatoda tepidariorum. The sequence goes on along the minus strand of NC_092209.1, from coordinate 53,928,833 downwards.
TATTCACTTTGATTTTTCACTTTCTGTGAAAAAGATAAAACACATTTCTGAGATTTTACTCAATAGAACATGAATAAAATGGGATTTTTTTAGGGAAAGACAGTAGTGATAAAATTATATGTTTTTGGAACAAGGGAATTAGCGGGTTTTTTAAGTAATCTGTTTCAGAGAAATTTGGCAAAAAATTGAGTCATACTGAAAGACTAATCCCACGTTGATTTTGATTTCCATTTCTTAATAAAGGCAAAAAATAATTTCATAGAATTTTCCTATTAATATTTTAAACACACCCAAAAAATAAAATGGAAAATTTTTGTATTTATTTAAAACCATTTAATGATTTAGAAACGAAGCAAAAACTGGCGCAACTGACACAAAATTGGCGCAATTTTCATTTTTAAAAGTTTTTGAGTTATGAAAATTTTAAAGGTATTTAAACTATTTTTTTTTTCAAAACTATTTACATACTATCAAAGTCCTAAAATAACAGCCCTGAATAACTTTTGAAACAATGAACGGATCTTCACTTACTAAGGTTCATCACGCTATTCACGCATAATACACGCATATATACGCATAAGGCTATTCACGTATTTCAAGAAACAAATCTTATTACATAATTATTAATTAGTTAATTATTTGATATCAAGTTAGAATATTATATCTATAACATATTTTCTCTGAATGAATCCGGAATACCAATCAAGCTAAGAAAAGTATTTTTATTTTATTCATTTTTTATTATATATATATAATTTTGTCTTCTCTTATAAATTTGGATATTCCTCTATCTATTGGCAACAGTTATTATTCCTTTTTTTTAGGTTGAGGGATAATTTAAGTAGTGCTAAATAATTACGTTATAGTACTTATTTCGCTGTTAAAGTAATTTTGTTAGGTTGTCTAAATAATTTACGTACAGTTGAATAGTAAGTTATATATTAAGTATTTATTTAGAATAATTTTGTATTTTTGAGAAAGTAAAAAAACGAAATAATTATATAGATTTATATTTGTAAAGTTTATATACTTACTTTTCTAATCTGGCTGTAGTTTTTTTTTTTTAAAGTTCTATAAGTTTTAACGGTTCATAAGTTTATAGTTTAGTTAGTAAGTTTATAGTTAGTTTGTAGCTTTATAAGTTTTAGCGGTGATGTGACGCGGCATACCATAAAACCAATTATTGGAGACGAAGTTTATCTTTTTTGAGTATTATATTATACAATACAAAAGTTATGGCTAGAGGGATGCGTAAGGAAGTAGTACAGCAAGAAATGGAGCATTGGTATAAGTTTTCTATTTTATCTCTTGACAGAGGGGGAAATAATTTTAATATTTCGACTACCTACTATGCTGCTATGTCTCAATCAATACTTACAGTCGTTTCTGTAATTTATGTCTGACGGACAGATTTAAGAGTTATTACTAAACTTCAATACATAAAGAACTTTGACAATATCGCGAACATTTCCTGAAAATAGTCAAAATCCAAGTTTTTCCGTGCAATCGACAACTAGACGGTGGAAAAATATAGTGTTTAAAACTAGTTAAAGTGTTAGAAATGGAGGAGGGGTTGTATAATTCAAATATTGGAATATAGTTGTGCTATGCATTCGATTTGGGTTACCATTTTATATGTTGTACAAGATAATTGTGAAAGGTGATCAAAATGGGTCGCCAAAAGCGGTTAGTTAAATATTATTATTATATTATTACTAATATTAATAATTTTTGGGGGGTTTAAACACTTAAAAAAGCTGGCTAACGTAAAAGTAATCTTTTTTTTTCAAAAACTGTTTCTTAATAAAAAGGATATGATTAGTTAATATTATAATAATTAGTTATTATTATATTATAATTAAATTATCTATTATTAACAAAGCGTGCAGTTATTATTATTGCTATTTATTTACTTTTTGTGGGCTTAATCACTTAAAAAAGCTAGCTAACGTTAAAAGTAATTTTTTTTCAAAAACTGTGCTTTAATAAAAAGGACACGATTAGTTACCATTATAATAATAATATTATAATAATTAGTTTTTATTATAATATTATAATTATATTAGTTCTATTATTAACAAGGTGGGTATTTATTATTATTATTACTATTATTATTATCTATTTACTTTTCAGCAGTTTAAAACACCTAGAAAAGCTGGCGGACGTTAAAAGCAATAATTTTTTTCAAAACTGTACTTAAATGAAAAGGACATAATTTTTATTATAGGCATGTAATTGAATGTTCTGAGAAATATGAGTCATCGATTTTACAATTTTGAAGCAGTTTGGAGCAACAACTTTTAACTTTGAAATTGTTTTCAGTACTATTTAAACAACTTGGAACTATATTTTAAATTATTTAAAAATATCATGTCTGAAAACATAATGCTAAATCAATTCAATTTTGAAAAAAGAACAAAAAAAGTTTTACAGTAAATTTTCCACTTGTGGAAATTTTTTATTCCAGAGCGATTAGAAAAACAGCAAAAATGAATTTGGGGCATTTATAAAATACATTTGGCCTATATTTGGGACCAAATATGTGGTTTGAAGAAAATAAACAGAATAGGAACAGCATTGCACCACTATAAGTAATTTCTTTTTAGTTATTTAGTAAAAACAAATTCATAAAACATAAATAAAAATGTTTAATAAACTAACTTTGAAAAAAAAAATTAAAAATCGAAGTCAGCAAATTTGAATATTTGCATTCCCGCAACACCCCGTTGCGGGCCATGGGCGTCATGGAAGTTAATTCCACATTTTTATGACCAACATAAAAACACAATTAAAATTGAATCTTTTACTAAACGGGATAATTCAACTTCAATACATAAATCAACATGAAAATGCAATAAAATGATTCCATAAGCACCGAAGAATGGTCATTACCATATCTACTAGTATGGTAATAACCATTTCTAATAACAAAGATCTTAATAAAACCAAAATATATTGTATCTAAACAATTCATTCGGTAATTTTTCCGTTCACATGGTGGCGCATACTACCAGAAATTCTGATTTTCAAAATTATGATTCTTATTATCACTATCATTTAGTAAAAATTCAAAGCTGGAAAGTAAATTTTACTGAACCGCCGGTAATTATGCCAAGCTCTAAAATGTCAAGATTAAATAAGCAGATTTTATCACACATGATTCTCATTATCACCAAATTTATTAAATTATAACAAATTTATACTTTGCCTGATACCAGGCGATCTTATTTTATTTATATTAATTCTTTTAAACGTGTTTCTGAAAAATTACTTATTTAAAACGACCAACAGTAATGGAATAGGAAGTAAAAAATATTTATGTATTCAAAAGGAAAATTAATGGGAAAGTGGTACTAATTCGTTTAGGAGAAACATAAAAAAGCAACGCCAATGATGCTTAATTAAGATAATGTATGCATATTGAAATACCGTAAGAAAATTTCATACTATCATTGACGACAATGATGCTTAATAAATGTTGGTAATGTGTATTTAGTTGAAATAAAAAAAGAAGTAATTTCTGAACTAAAAAGCAAAAATAAGGAGAAAAAAAAATACTTATTCGCAATTTGGGTAACCGTAAAAAATCTGCATATTAATATTGACACTAATGCTCAATTAATATTGATAAAGTGTATTGAAATAAAATAAAGTAAGTTATGTGCTAAAAAGTCAAGCTCCTGAAGGAAAGATTAATGGGAAATTCGTTTAAGAAAACCGTAAAACACCGCCATTCACAGCTGACGCTTAATTCATATGTATCACTGCCGGTAATATGTACTACTGGTATTATGGTAATTGGCCGATTGGTTTTGATAAGAATTTTACAACGGGTTTTCCGTAGTTTCAGAAAATATTTTTTTCAGTGGTAGTTAAGATAGTATATTAATATTTTAATGAATTAGAATTAAAAGAACTTTTTTTCACTACTACTTATAAATATTTAAATAGTAAATTAAAAGTCAGAAAGAGAAATGGTCATACTCCAAAATTCTTATGAAGTTCTAATATTTTTTTTAATGGGCTTTAGTTTGATGCCCCAAAGATATGCATAAACTCAAATGTTGAAGGGTTAGGTAATAAGTACCAAACGGCCCTTCGAAAGGGATATGTACTTGGAAAAAAATCACGTAACAGTGGTAAATTTTAACTATCATGAATTGGCCGCTAGCACTAGCATCATGCCAAGTGATGCTAAATACATTTCATCCTTTTTCCAATGGTATGAATTACAAACAACGAGTTTTGGTTACTTCAATAACGTAAAGACACCGAAGATTACAACATGTAACATTAAATTTAAAAAAATTAAATTATTTAAGCTATATTAATTGAAAAACCTAGTGGAAGAGCCAAGCAAGTGACATTTTCAGGACAAAAAAATAAGTTGTATGCGAATTATTTTATTACCAATTTATTAGAAGGTGGGACAAATAATTCTTTGCTTTATTTTACTTACCACTGCCTAATTTGAAATAAAAATCTTGCAAGCATACTAAAAACTAACATGGATTAGTTATGTTAAGATAAAAGTGAAATGAAAAATAGTTCTGTTACATTAAACATACCCATATTGAGGCAACGATTTTATGTTATTTTATCTAACTCATTAATTCCCCTAAAAATGTCATTCACCTGGTTCTTCCATCAAGCTCTTTAATCATCTGTGTCGGTATTAAACCTTTCATTTTTGAGCATGATTGCGTTGTGTTACTCAGTACCAGGGTTGGCAAGATTTTGCCGCAGGTGGAAAAAACCATGGTAAATATCGGTAAAAACCGTCCTGGTAAAAACCTATATTTTCCTAGATGAGAGGACAAAAACACATTTTTGGTGCAAAATTATTCCTAAAATTGAAATATATACTATAAATATAAATAATAACAAAAAAATTAACAAAATTATTATTCCATAATTAAATCATAATTTAATAATATATCATTTTAGTAGTTTAAAACATTATTGATTGGAAAATTTGCGATTATTCTCTTTTTTCCAGTGAAATAAACTTATTTTAAATTAATATAACTATAATTTAAAGCATAAAATATCTTTTAAGATGTGTAGTTAATTATTGTACAAATAATAATTTTTTATAATATAATAATAATAATATTATACAAATAATAATATTTATTTATTTGTAAAAAAACATTTATTTAAGGATTCTAAAATGAAAAGAGGTCAAAAACTTTCAATATTTTAAAAATTATTGCCTTTATATTAATTATTAATATGTTTAAAATAATTTTTTCATGTAATGTATCAAAATTATTATTCCTTATGATTGATTTAAATTTGTTTCAAGTATTTTGTAATAATATTTAATCAGCAATTTAGATAATTTGGTTTTTACCAGTTTTCGCCGGTTTTTGCCACTGCCCTGGCAAAAACTCCAATCCTGCTCAGTACTGATTTATTGATTCTTTTTTTTTAAATTCACCCCGTGCGAAGTACGGGTATTCAGCTAGTAATTAATAAAGCATATTGTACTCAATAAATATTATAATTTGTAAAAAAAAAAAAACGAAAATCAGAAGCAACTGCTAAAAAATCGAGTGCATCATCGCGTCAAATAGTGAAGTGAAATGCACGATTTGAATTCCATGAATCGTAATAATATCGTGTGGAATATACCGGGATTTTAAAAAATCAATTGCAGAAAAAAACGCATGGATTCGAAGCAAATCGAGCGTGTCCAAATGTGATATCTTAAATGCACGATTCGAATATCTCGTCCCACAATAATGTCATATGAAAAATATCGGGATTAAATCATGTGAAAATCAGCAGCAATAATTGCGAAAAAGTCGATCGAAAAAAAAAATAACGTTACGTTAAAAGGTAACTTATCAAGCTCAATTCTAATTTCGCGTGCCATAAATCATCTTGTATATAAATGAAAGGGATTCTAAAACAGTTCTGAACGAACTTTCTTAACTTAAGAAAGTTCGAAGCAATAACTGCCATAAGAAACACCATATGGAATTACGATGGTATAGACGCGAATCATCAAAAAGTGATTACTCAAATCCGAGATCAGTATTTTGCGTTATGTAATAATATAGGTTTTAAAAACTATAAAAAATATTAGCAGAGACTGCCCCCCCCTCGTTCAAAAAATATGATTGAAATACCACATGGATTTACGATTTAATCCAGAGCGTTGAAAAGTGTTACTCCAATGCCAGATTCGTAATTTTATGTCATAATATCATTAAAAAATATTGATTCGATTTAATTGAAAGCGAAAAAAAATAGGACAAATATACCACATGAATTTAATAATTCTTTGGTAACAAATCGGAATTTGTAAAATTTGTATTTAAGTAAAAAAAATAAAAAAATGAAAGAACACCAAACGATTACTTAAGTGCAATCGTTTTTTTAAATTACTTCTTGCATTATTAATTCATTAAGGAATGTTTCTTTGAGTCTCGTGGTGTTGAAGAACTTTTGGAAGAAAAAAGGAGTTGGTAAGAGAGGAAAAAATTTCAAGATAGGATTTTGCGAAAGTTAAGAAATTTAAATTTCAGATTACAGAATTATTCACATATTCTGAAAGAAAATTTAATTCAATTTAAAGACCAATAGAAATTATTACAATTGGAAGAAAATAATTTAATTTTTAAAATTACTGAAATTGAAAATAAATTACATAACAAATGCTTACACTTTTTAATTCTGATTAAAAAAATTCTTTATACAAATTAGGTTGCAAATATAGCAAATTCATTTTATTTGTAACAGTAAATTATTTAAATCAAAGTTGAAATTTCTTTCAAAGGGTTAATATAATAAATTCACAGAGAAAATTTAAGTTATCATTAAAAAAGAAAATTAACGGAAAAGCAAAATAACTCACTGATCTTAAATGTTATTCACTGATAAAAAGTGATATAAAAACAAAATAATCTGTGACATGATTTTTAAAAAAAATTCAACACAATTTTCATTAAAAATAATTTTTATTCCGTTTAATAAAATAAATATCTAGAATAACAATAACCACTAAGAAGAGAAACAATTAAAACATAACAAAACACAGTCACTATTTTGTTTCTTTCCTTTAAAAATTTATTAATCAAAAGACAATGCAATAGGAAAAAACCTTATCAAAATTTTTTATTAATGTTATGTACATAAAAATCAATATTTTTTTTAATTTTTATTTAATTTAGAAAAAAAGATGAATTGATAAATTTGATCACAAAAAAATATTATTAAGCAATTAACAAATTTGATCAGGAAGTGTATTCATAGACCTTAGAACTTTGATTATCTGCATCATAATAAAAGAACACAGCATCATCATAGCAGAGCATATCATAAATATAACACAATTGCCACTGGTAGCCGATTCCTTGTGAAGCGACAACAACATTATACATGTTATGATGTTCAGCGGCACTCGAAACCAATTCATTATATTTGCCCGATGGGATTCAGGTATAAATTCACTTTTAATGTACCCTATTGAGGGAAAGTAAATCCCAACAGCTATTTCAATAAGGAAAAATGAAAAATAAGCAATCATTATATTTGTATCTGCAGACTTAGTGGCTAGACTACATCCGATTTGTGAAATTGTGGCTAATATAATGGCAAGCAATAACATTTCGTATGGCTTTTTCTGAAGATATATGGACAATTGATAAAGAGAAGATCCAATCATGATGCAAACCATAAAAACAGAAAAAACAATACCTAACGGTGGGTGTTTAGAATCTAATATCGGAGTCCAAAGAAACACAAATACATACATCACACTTTCAAACAAAGATTGAACGATACCAAGCATAAGTATCAATTTGTTCTTTAAAATTACTTGTAAACCTTCTAAACATATATTTTTGGCACTTTTCTGCCTCTTTCCGTAGTTCTCACCCCAAGCTTTCGACATTACGGCACAACTCAACATAAAACACGGTATGGCAAGGATAAAAGGTGACACAGGACCGAAGTTCAGCACATCTGATGTGAAATTAGCAATGATGCCTGCGACGATGGCAAGAATGCCATTTCCAAATGTTGCTTTTGAAAATGTAATAGAGATCCACTCCTTTGGGAAATCATATACCTGTACGTGTTCGTAAACATACCAAGACTCGAAAACTGAGAAAAGCAAAGATGTAGAAATACCCCCAAGTAACCTCCCCAAAAGTAAAATATTATAATTAGGAAATATTTTAAGAAAACAACATAAAGAATAAGTGACACAAAACACCATACACATACGCTTGCGACCAAAGTAATCTGCCAACACACCTGTGCCGGTGCCAAACAAAACACTGGCAGAGAAACCCACAACATACAATGCAGCAATTTGGGTGCTCGTGAAACCATAATGGCTATAAAGTTTGTAAATGTAGGGACCTTGTAACCAATCACCAAAGAGAGCAAGAAAATACACAACATAGTATTTCCTCTGAAATTTGAGAAAATGTTCATTATTTGTAGAATGTAAATTTGATTTTGTTTTTCTCAGCACATATTGTATCATGCAGCACACAGATATTGAAATGAGTAGCAACAAATAGGTGAAGCTCGTATACCAATTATCAGATACCTAGAGGAGTAAAGAGTAAAAAAAATTTATTAGATTCAATGAAATCGTGAAGTTTTTATTTACAGTGAATGAAAAAGAGTTATTTACAAACCCTACTGGGATAAGAGTTTTGCAAAAAATCTCAGTCCATAAACATGAACAAGTTCCTCAGTCATTTACTCTAATTTACAGCCTCTTCAAACACTTAAAATTTGGAACAAAGAAAGAAGCTCTAGTTGAATGTCAATAAAGGTACATGACATAGCAGGAAAAGGTCAAGCTTATTTTAAATATTACCATAAACTGAGGAGCAAAGATAAGCAAATATAAAAAATAAAAATAAATTATTTTTGTCAAGCCCTTTCATGATTCCTCAATTCTCAACTTTCTATCTTGATTGATTTTGAGAATAAGCCCTTCAATTTTTCTGACTGATTTATAAACATTTTCAACTACTTAACAAATTAAATGTTTAATTTCAACTATTAAATGCTTAATTTAAATTAAAATTTTATAATATGGTGTAGGCCCCAAATTAAACATTTTATGAAATATTAGAAAATATTGAATATTAAAAAAAAATATTTGTCAAAGTGTAAAAATAGAGGCAAAAAAGCTTTGCCCAATAAAGGGTAAAAGCAATATCAAAAAAATAATCAATAACAATGCTTTAAAAGCATGAGGAGGAGGAGAAAAATTTGGCATTTCACAGACAATTTAGTTCTCATATTTATGATCTACCTCTGGAATACCAACTTTCTACACTTTGCTCCTATGCTCTTTCTATTATTTTAGTGCGAGCAAAGTTTTTATTTCCTTGTTTACTAAATTCGACTTAAAGTTAATTTCCACTCTGCAACAAGTGAATGATTTAAAAGTTTATATATAAAGTCACTTTCTTCCAGTTCTTTTGCAGTAGAGCACATAAAATGCTGGCAAATTAACTACATTTTTAAAAAGTTTCAAAATATAAAATATTTTGCAAAATGTGTAGTTGTTGGTAGTTTTGTGTAGTTGTTGGTAGTTTTGCTTAAAAGATATTGAATTATGTAAAAAAAATATGATCTGAAAGTTTGAATTGTGGCTGATAAAACATGGGTCAATTAATACTTATCAATAAGCATAACATCAATTAATAATTATTAATCAAACATAAATAAACATTTGTAAATCTTTAAACTCAAAAATTTAAACATGAATTGAAAATATAGTTGAAATAGATTACTTAAAATCTTAAGTAATAAAATGAAAGATTTGAAATAATAGATATGATACTGTAACTTAATGCTTTATTAAATAGTATGTAAATATATAATTATTTATATGAATTAACATAACCATATCAAACAGAAATTTAAAAAAAAAATGTATATTTTTCATTTTATAATTTAAATTCAAAATAAGTTACAGCTTAAGAAACTATTTCATTTAATTAGTTTATCAAGATAAAATTAGAAAATTGATTTATGAAAGAGAACAATAGATAGAAACATTAATAAATTTTTTAACCAATTTAGATTGTAACAATAAATTTAGTTTTGCATGCAGTAATACAGGCTAAATTTTTCTTCAAACATTGAAGTACATAATAGGACAATCCTATTTAAAAAAATATCTATATATAGTTATATCAGAACTCTTTTAAAAAGATGCAGTAAGAAAAAAAAAATTATTAATTATGAAATTGTAGTTTATAAGGAATACTTCCAGTAGTTTCAAAAGCCATCTTCTGCATTTTTAACATCACTGCAACTGTGTAGTAAATTAAACTATTGATAACAATTAGCAAGTTCTACAATAGAGAATTTATCAATCTAGCTTCAAATCTTTTATTTGAACAATCCAGTTCATAGTTTCACCATGACATCTTGACTTTTTCATTTATCAAAAATTTTGGTTGCCTTTTTTTGTTAAATTTTTTTTAAACAATTCCATTAAAAAAAAGCAGACTATAGCAGCAAGCACTATAATACACAAAAAATTAGCTCATAACTTTCAGGTTCTTAACTATCAGGAACTTAAGAACCATTTCCACTTCAGTTTAGTTGGTTTTCCTAATTTGCACCAATCAGATTTTTAAATTTCCTATGCATAATTTATATGAATTTTTAGTTTAGTGAAAATGTTATAATAAGAAATACTATTAGTATAGCAGAGATGCCAACTTGCTCCGGACATCAATTATATATTTCAAAGTGGTTGTTTATAAATTGTGATTCTTGGTCTAATAAATTCAATTTGGTAGATTTTTATCCACCACTATTTCTAAATAATTCGCAGGCTTATATAATTCACCACTTTATAGAATTTATGTCATGCTATGTCTTTTAAAGAACAAACAAATATAGTCAGATATTTGCAAAATTTACTTTACCGTTATTTTAATTATTTTGGCGTGTCCGGAGCAGTTGGCATCTCTGGTATAGCAGTGTTTTGCTAAGAAATTTTTTTCCACTTGTCCATTAATATTTAAGGAGTTAATTTTAAAATAGAGTGGTGAATTTCAAAACAGAGATTACATTTATAGATAACAGTTATTTTACAACACAGAATATAACTAACATATAAATTATTCAAAGAAAATACACTAGAATTATGGCTTCAATATTTGATCAAAAAACATCAATCCTCATTATTTTCTGTTATTTTCACTATTTACAGACTATGGTTTCTAAAGTAAACAAAAATTTATTTAACATAAATGGAATTCAAATTTTTAAGTACTTTTTTTTATTTCTACTACTTAATAGCATCTTCGAAATTCATGTTACAATTGACACCTTAATTAGTAGCAAAAAAAATGTGCCCTTCACAAAACAACCTGGAAAGATTATCCAATTCCTTCTAAGCTGATTTTTCAAATTTAATTCCATTTTGAGATGCAAATCTCTTTCAAAATCAGCTGCTCTTATTAGCAGTTATGTTAGAGCAATAAGAATTAATTTTTTTTAAATTCAGAATACATGAAAGAAGTTATTGTCCCTTCCTCTAGATCAGGGTTTCTTAACCTGTGGTTCATGAACCCCTAAGGGGTCCATGAGTCATATTTTGGGGGTCCGCTAACTAGTCCTAATTTTTAAAACGTTTGGAAGCCCCCATTGATTGTAAAGCAATCTATGGCAGCTATAATTCTGTTTGCTACGGTGTATCTTTGCGAAGCGGGATTTTCCATACTCGTGACTATAAAAACAAAACATCGAAATCGATTGAATGTTGAACACGATATGCACGTTACTTTGTCGAAAACTATCCCCCAATTCAACTTGTTAATTAAGGAAAAGCAGCAGCAACCTTCACATTAAAAATCTTAATTATCAAAATTTTGTATACTATTAAGATAATAAAATTAAATGTTTTCTAATGATGGATGGTTTTTGCAATTATTTTTTTCACAGGGGGGTGGTCCGTGACTTCTTAAAATATTTTAAAATGGGTCCATTATACCAAAAAGGTTAAGAAACACTGCTCTAGATATACTGGCAGAGTTTCCTATTTTGCACGGAGTATTTCTTCCCCAGAAATCTTTTGGAGTATAACTTAAATCTGTTGCATGAAATATGCATCCCGATGAAAGAAATATGGGTCCAGATGCATAATGACAAACTCTGAAATAGAGTGCTGCATATTTTTTTATCACAAATAGTTTATTAAAAATAACTCTAAATTGTTTGTTTTCATATAAAGAAAGAAAAGAAAGGTAATATATCTAGTCTTTGGTATTTAAAAAAATTAAACATTTTTAAGTCTTTATGTACAGTAATGATTTTAACCATTCAGATCATGCACCACTGGCTGTCTGTCCCAGAATTTGCTCAATCTCTTTCTGAGTAGTATAGGAAAATATATTTTCAGTGGACAGCACAAATGATTTTACACTGGAATTCACATCTTCAGCAACCAAAAGTTAAGTCTCTTGCTTTCTTTCAATTTTTATTATATGCAGCATAAGTGATAAGAAATTTAGTATATTTAATGTTCAGAATTTTCATAAAATTGTTGATAAGCATAACTGTAATACAAATTTTTCAGTAAATTTGGCAGTAAAATGTTCTTAACTATATATAATAAATTGATCAATAAATTACATATAATGAATCAAATTTGATTCATTTAACTTTGACACAATTTTTATTTAAATTATATAGACAGCATTGACTACATTTAAATAATTAAAGACAAAAACTAATTATCATGTTAAAATTTGTACTAAATACTTACATTTGTTATAGTATTTTCCTTAAAAGTTGTATTCATCATGATGAAGTTACAAAGATGATTACTAGGCAAAATGTTTCACATGAAATATAACCTGTAAGAATTAAGTAAAATTAATAATTGAAATTCATATTATTTTGCAAAAAAACAAAAATTTATGTAATTAGAACAAACAAAAAATGAAAAAATGTTTGATTTCACAAATTTGTTATCTTTAAAAAAACAGAATTTTCATCCTCTGAATCTATCTTTTATCTATGCACCTCGGCAAATGCAATACTTCAAAACAACTAGCACATTTTAAAATATTATGATCTTGTTTTAAATAGTAAAACCATTCGAAAACATTTATATCAATTATTACAAGCAAAAGATAATATGGGAGAACACGCTTGTTGTATCCCACATAAAAATAAAAGTAGTTTATTGTTTCATTTATGTTTTAAAAAAACTACTAAATAATTTTCAGAAGCTTTTTCTTAGTCTTCCTTTTGTTATGATCCTGATAGCAGAATTTACAAATTGAATCTGTTCCATTATCTTCACAAACCAAAATTTATCTGCAACTTCAATGTAGTTATGCAGAGATTATTATTGCAAAATTACAACTTAATCTAACATACATGCAGCAAAATTTTATAATATAAGGTGCTCAAAGTAATACATAAAAATATATGTTGCTTAAGTTTAGGTTGAATTTTATACAATGTGCCAAAAAAAAAAAAAATAGAGAAAAAAAATTCCTACACAGTTTAGCCTTTAACCAAGTAACAGAAAAAAATATTTACTTTTTTTTTTTAGTGGCATTCTCTCAATTCACCTTTTTATTTTTTATTACGAGCAAGTACAGAGACATTTTTTAAAGAAGTCCCAGCACCCTCAATTGCATGTTCACTTTAACAAAAAAAAAAAAAAAAAAAAAAAATTAATGAAAAATAATTCACAGCACCCACTGCCATGCTGGAGAGTTTCTGTTACTGATTAGGGTTTTTTTTAAAGGTCTTGTTTTAGTAAAATTTAAAAAAATTTACTCATAATTTTGAGAATTTTAAATTAGTATCAAATCAAGTTTTTCAATCAGGGTCTTGTTTATTGTGACTGAACAAAAAATCTCTGTTTCTCATTTAATAAAGTAACAAGTTTATTCATTGCTATTTACAAATTCTACAACACACAGGGTGCGAATTAATGACATATAATAGTTTTTTTTTTTATTTGACAAGGGACCAATTTTAAATTAACAAATCTATTTCTAAGATAAAATATTTTGAAAAAAACTAGTTTTCATGAAAGTAAATTGTCAAGAGTTTGTTAATGTACCAAATATTCTAAACAGAATGAAGCATATTTTAGAACAGGTTTTTATTTACATTTAAACTTTATTTTTTAACAAGAAGCTCTTAAACTCCGAATTTCAATAGTAAAAGTCGAATTTTCTACATTTCACCTAAGCAAAAAATAATAATACTGATTTTTAAATATTCCAGTATAACAGATTAAAGAATTTAAACAAAAAAAAAAGGTTTTGAAAAAACAAAGTCGCTTTTTAAAAAACTTTTTTAAGATGTCCATTTTAACATTAACTGATAGAACTTTCCATTCCCTTTAAAACTTGGTCTTGTAGTGGTTCAAACCTGTCGATATATTAGATTCCAGCAGCCATCTAAAAAAGCCTTGACACAGCAGTTGCCGCAAGTGCAGATAGTTTTAGCTTTATCAAACCATTTTATTTTCTGAAGTTCATAAGCTCTTGCAAGTACCTGGAGAACTTGAACAACTTACAGGATCTATGCAAATTAGTTTCACTATTTAGGAACATCACTAAGGAAGTCGCATGGTCTTTGCAAGTTACTGCTTCTATTGCAATTGGTGGTGTTTTGCAACACTTAAAATAAAATAAGCGATAATATTCATAAAATCTTTTCTTGCAAAGTTGACGCCTGCACAACAAAAATACTTAAGGCATGATCATGAACTTTTAGTAGCACATTTTGCAGTTAAGTTCTCAAGCTCAACAATTTCAATATCTTACTGACCATAAGCAACTTCTGCTTTTCAGAATACACCTGAAAATGCTCCCCCAACAATCATAACATTTCAGATATTGTTCAAGTTTTTATAAAAATAAATTAACATACACCAGGGGTAATTGTGAGCCCAGCTCAAAAATCCTAAAAATTTCCTGAGTAAAATCATTAATGACGCATTTAAAAAAATCATTGATATTTTCACAGCGTGAAATTCTAAAGAAATTATATGGAATTATATTTGCTTTTAGCTCTAATCACATTTATTATTCTACCAGAAAAATTTTTTACAAATGAAAGAGATGCAAAGTATAAATTCTAGTTCTAATATTTTTAAATAAAATATACAAGAATTTTTATACATAAATGTGATCGATGGTTTCTGCAAACGTCTGGACTTTGGATTTCCGGATCGCGGTTAGTGAAAAATCTGGACATCAGGATTTTTTCCGGAGTACAATCATCTCTGATACACTCAAAATGTCTAAATTTTTTAAATAGTTTCAAGTAGAACATAATTTGAAGTAGAACACAATTTTTTTCAGACACATTGCAAGGGAAATGTGCCAACAAGGTATTGTGTTTTACACATACCTTGCAACAAAATGCACCGCAACATGCCGCAAATGAAAAAGATAATAACTTACACTAGGATGTAAACTTTCCAATAACTTACAATGTTTATATAAACAAAATATTTTAGAAACCCTTAGTTTCTGTATAATATTAGTAATATGTAATTTATTAATAGTCACCTTTCAATGTGTAAGGGGATGGCATAACTGATAATAGTGAGAGCATATATAAATAAAAAAGAATAACGATACAATTTTTAAGTCAAATAATGGAAAAAGGTTATAAACAGCAGACATTGTTAGTACAAATATAAATAGATATATCAAATTATTAAGTCACATAACGCTTAGTGCCTTTTTAAACTAATTTAATGATAAATACAAAAATATTTTTAAGAATTGAAGTAACAGAATCAAGAATCAAAATCAATCACCTATCAAATTGGAGCAAAGTTAACTAATCAAACACCGTATTACACTACGCATTTATTGAACAATAAAATAAATTTGTTAATATTACACATGCATCAGACAAATATTTCAAACAATTTAAATGTAAATAACCTTATTTAGAATGATAGGTAACTGAGTCAACACTGGGCAAATTTACATTTACATTTTCCATGCTAGAAAAATATAAGCCATAAAGTTTTCATAAATCATCGATTCCTATATAGACGGCCAGGAAGGGCATTCATGCTGCATTTGAATTATTGCAGAGCAATTGAATAAGAACATTTCCGGCATCATTTATAGAAATGTTAATACTCGTTGGTTAATGCAGACTACTCATAACAAACATAAAGAACTTCCATTTTCAAAATGTCAATAAAGTTTCTTCACTTCATACTTATGCCCATAATTTTTTTTAACGAAAAATATTCAAAAGCAGCGAATTTTTACAAATTGAAATAATGAATAATTTCAATGAATTAATTCAATAATTTCAAGGAATATCAAATTTTTCAATGTTATTTAACAAATACCGGAAAAGAAGAAAACGAGGACTGAACGGAAGTATAAGAAGTGACAGAAGTATGTAGTCGGAAACGTTTCTAATAAACAAACATAACATTAGAGAGAAAAGAAAATTGCAAAATCAATTAGTTATTAGTTTTATATCTTACAAAATTGACTGTTTGTTACATTTTATGGAAATAACAGGAATTGGTTGAAAAACAGACAATTCTATTGTCTAATACTGTTAAATTTTAAATATGAAACTTTCATTATATTGCCTTTTAATTTTCTTGATGCTTTCCCAGAAGACCTTTGCAAATTTTTATGAAGCTAACTGCTCTAATTTATTAATGGGACAGTATCCTTTTATGGGTATATCCATATACAATTACTGCATAATTTTTATAGTGTTGTGATTTAAGCAATATGTTAACCAAAAAATTTTTTTTTAACTAATACACTACTTTGTCAAGTTGGCTTAGCAATGTATGAATGATACATTACCGCTTCATTTCATTTCTTTTATAAATTACAATTCTGCAAGTAATGTATTCAGCTTCGTATTTCCGTATCGTGATCTGTGGCAGAATTATCGCCAAGTCTTGGAAACTTCCGGGCAGTGGCCCGCGAGAAACTAAAAAAAAACATCACAGAAAGGGACCAACTTGAAAGGTATAACTCGTAGCCACCCCCGGGAAAACATCTACATATTTTTTTTAAAAAAATTTGCAAGTTTAAAATTTATTTAGCACCTTGGCGATTGTAGTTGGCGTTACAGATCACGATACGGAAATATTCCATGCTTGGGGCATGTAATAATTTACATGGCAAAAAGCATCTGGTTCAAAACTATTTTATGATTTACATGTCGCATTCCGCTATCATGCTATTCTAGTTCACCAGAATAGCAATTTATCTTATTTCTTCTGAATTTTCTTGCTTTCTTTGTGCAATAAGATGTTTAAAACAGTGTTTTAGATTTCAATAACTTTAATCTTTTGCAACTGGTCCTAAAATTGTGAAATTATATTTCCTCTATCACAGAGAAATGTTAAGTATGTATAATAGGTTTAAATATTTTTAGAGATAACCAATATTCTTATCAATTTTTTTTTCTAAATAACTGAAATTTAACGTAAGATTTGTAAATTTATTTGACCACTGTTCGTTAGTTAAATTAATTTTAATAAAATTGCAGGGTGGTCACAAAAGTTTGTAGCAGAATTGAAGCCGTCATTGAAACCTGGGATAATATTGAAGCTAATGTTCTCAAGGATTTATTTAATGATACACAGCGTTCATATATTACAGATCATGTATAAACATGGTGAATATATAGGCTTTTAACATTAAACATACCATGACCAGTCAAAAGACCAGTTACAGTGAAACCTGCCAAGTTGACCCCCCTTGTAAGTTGGGCACCTGCATAAGTTGACCTCAATTATCAAGAACGGAATTTTTCCTATATAATACAGTACAGAATCCGTTATCCGGAAATCAGAAAACCGGAACGAAATTCGATAAATTTTCCCACCATTTTTAAAAAAAAATTTTTTTTTTCCTCATAAGATTTTAGGATTTTTCTTTCTTTTTTGAAAGATGTTAACCTTACCATCATTTTGTAAATAATCATTAGTGTATTACTCCATCGTTTTTTCTTCTTTTTAAGATTATTTCCAAAAAAAAAATTTTTTTAGTTGGATTTAACAATAAAAAAAACGGCTTTTTGTAGCGATTCAGAAAACCAGAAAAATCAGTTATCTGGAATAGCGATAGTCCCGATCGTTCCGGATAATCGGTTCCCTACTGTATAAAGAAGCAAAACCTTTGTAACTTGACCACCTGTCTATCTTGTATGTTGACCACTGAAATAAGTCAATTTTGTCTTGGAGTATTATGAAATTCTATTCTAGAACCCTCATAAGTTGACCAGAAAAAAAATTCAGAAAATTTTGTCATTTTGGCAATGTATGTTAAAATTTCACTTATTTGGTGAAATAGCGTAAAAAGCTAATCTAAACCCTTTTGTGAGTTGACCCTAAGGGGAAACTGTGAGGGGTCAGCTTTTTACCATTTCTCCCATCCGTTCATTGAAAACAGGTGTGTTAGTTGAAAAGTTGCTCTTGTTGCAATAGTGAGCATTTGAATAAATGAATTCTCTGAAATATGCTTTGATCCTTTATTTATGGTCTTTGATCTTTAAGTGTAGTAAATAAATTTTAAAGTGTTCAAATAATTTTATTTTGTTAAAGTTTTCAAATTACATGTTTTCGTGTTCTGATATTTTAAGAAATTATATTTATTAAACACTTCACATGCATAACTAACGAAATAATTTTTTTTTTAAAAAAATTAGTTAAATATTAGAATTATATGTATCAAATTGAAGTTCATTCAGGTTTAAACACATTTCTTAACATATTCATTTGCATATTTTCTGAATAAAATGTTTAAGTCAATTAAAAAAAAAAATTAAATATATAGCAACTTGATATAGGAAACGAAAAAGTAAACAATGACCCACCCCCTCTATAAGTTGACCACTAAAACAATGCACCACAAGTGGTCAACTTACACAAGTTTTACTGTATATACACTGTATTGTATTACATTATGATGTGTTGGTATGTTAAATGTTAACAATAGTAACTTTATTTCGGCAGAATACTATTTTTCCACTTTTTTTTAAAGTTAATTAATTCTTTTTCATGCCCAGGTTGGGTAGGAATTAAGTTACTCTTCGTAAATATGTTTTTGGATATAGACTCTCTTAATATATATATTTGATTCTTATTGGGGTTTTTTTTTGTGTCCAGTTATGGCATAAGATCGAGCTGACTTTATTTCAGTGACACTATACATCCAGGTTTCTCTTATTCATCTGGGAGTTATTTAATCTTTATGCATGCCAAACATGTTTTTTCTACTGTTAAAAATCCTTACATCTCCATTTTATAAAATTATTCTTAATAAAATTTTGATGCCAGAGTATGGTTTGATTAGAGTAGCTTTATAAAAAAGTTAAAACTAATGGTGTCATTTTTTTTTAGACTCAGAAATATAATGTTTAGAATTTTTATAAATTTTTCTCTAAAGTTGAAGCAATAAAGTGATTATAGCTGATTTATGTAATGTTTAAATAGTCTTCGAACTATACTAATGCAGAAGAAAAATAGTCATGAAAGTTAAATTTTATATTTCACTCAGCAAGAAAATTTGTTCTGCTATAAACTAATTTTTCATTTAAGAAATTATAGTTTTTCTAGATATTTTATATAGATGGTGTTTTCTACTCTAGAAAGCACTGTAGACTTTACTTATTACTGCCCAAATCTGCGGTTACCGTATTCCATGTATTTTGAGGACATTTGGCTCAACATGTTCACTATGTTAACAGTGAATAAGTAAATTACGCAAAGACGTTAAATGGGAAAAAACAGTAAATGCAAGTTATAGAATAATAAACATAAATAGTGTAAAGAGAGTAAACATGTAGTTTGAGAAGCAATAAAAACTTAAAATTAATATTAGAATAAGAATTGTTATTAAACACTTTTCAACAGTATACCAACTTTGAAATTTAAAAAAAAATTTGTGTTGCAAAATAAACTTGTCTCCATCTAACATATATACGGTGCACTGCTTGAAACAAAAACAAATAGTAATAAACAAATCAAAAGAAACCAAAAAAGCGAGTTGTTTCTAAATATAGCAATCATGCTGGCTTTTTAAACAATATTCTATAACTAAAACAAATTTTCACTTCAAATTCACCAGAACTACTTAATTTCATTAATATCTTATGACATACAGAAGATTTGAGCTCTGAAATTATATTATTTATTTCTTTTATTGACAACAAAATTTAAATACTTGAAAATGTCCCATGCAGGAAATAAATTTCCTGATAGAAATTCGTGAAGATAAAGAACTTGAGATTTGTTTTTGCTTACATTTGTACTGAAAAAACCATCCATTCAGTATAATTCATATTGTTGTGCTGTCACTTTTGCATATATTTTCTTTAATTTTATCAGATACCTTTGTCTTCCACCAGATATTGATCCTAAAACCCAACAACCATGGTCATGTCAGAAAAATAATTTGGCAAAAGGTATGTATATTTAAGTCGATTATTTTTATTGTAGTTATAAATGTAATGTAAAAGTTATTATATGTTATCAAATGTTCATATTTTTGTTCATCTCACTGTTTTTTATTACCATTTTAAATCCTACATCTGCCTTTTGCTTTAATTAGCATTGTGTACATTTTTATTTTTTTCATATTCTTTTAAAGGTAGTACAACTTGGTTGATAGTTCAACATAAATGTTTCAATATTAATTTGTTTATACAGTCAAACCTTAAAATCCTTAACTCGATGGTTGGCACTAAAAATTTTGTAATACCAAAAATCAAGTATTTTAATTGAATATCAGATATTTTTAAAATTCAGTCAAACTAATAACTGTATTGGCTTCTTAAAAGTTGGTATGGCATGCATTTTCTTCAAAATGCCGCTAATTCGACTGATGTAAATATGTTAAGTTCTTCATGTAATTTTATGTATGTTTTGCTGAAATTCTTTGCTTTCATCATCTTCCGCTTCTAATATATCTTCGGATGCTTAGAATCTCTTTTCATATTTTTGAATGAGACTGCAATTTATAACTGTATTTTAAGTAAATTGAAAAATATTTATGCAGATAATTAATTCCATATTACCTTTTAAGTTCTATCAAAGTGACTGCTTTATTAATTTTCTAAGTTCAATAGAATCCCATATGCATAAAGATTTTCAGTCCTGGTAACTACTTTTCGAGAAAGTTATAAAGAAAACTGTTTTCTGCTTTTCCTATGAGAGCAAAAACTTGGAATAAGAAATTACAACTATGGTGTAATGTCTAGATCATAATTATATATAGAATTTTTGCCCAACTAGAAAAAGTGGAAACTAGTGTTCTTGACAAATAGTTAATAGTACTGAAGCATAGAGCAATTTAATTATCTGATTTTAAATTAAACTAAAAGTATTTTTTGTCCTTATTCATTGAAGTTTTATATTTTCAGTTTTGTGCCGGCCAGCTCAAGGAATAAAATGCAGAAATGGTACAGGTTTAAATCAAACAATGTTTGAAAGAGATATAGAGTGTCAATATACGTAAGTTTAAAAAAAATAAATTATTTTTTGGAATTGATTTGTAGTTTTGTAAAACTATAAATTAAAAGTATTGTTTTTAAATGACATGAAATTTCATTAAGCTGTAAAACCTTGATAAACAGTATAAGTTGTATCCTTGTCTTCTGGATTGAGTTCAAAATTGCAAGTCTATGTAGTACACTAGTAGTCGTAAACCCAAAAATTGGGTCGGCTGTTCAACGACGGTTATAAAATAAAATAGTTTTACTGTGTCATGGTGAACTTATAAGTATTAAAGAGGGAACCTGAGAACCTTAAAAAATATATATTGGATGATTATCAAAGAACTTTGCTAACATATGAGCCCTTGGCTAACTTACTGTTCGAGAGAAGGAATATATATATATAAACAGCATCATAGTAAAATCTTGAAATGGATTTGGAGCAATATTTTTAGCACGAAAAATGGCAGTGTTCAGCAGTTATGAAAAAAAAGTAGTCTATAAATTTTGAACATGCTTGTATTGAATTTGTATGCTGCATCTTTCTGTGTTAAAGATATCTTTCCAACTCCATTTTTAAGTTTTTAACTGAGAAGATGATGCTACAATGAGAAAAACGAGATGTTGCTGCATAAAAATTTCATAATTCTATCTCTGTAACCATGGCCATGAAAGCGGCACGATCCTTTTTACGAAATTCTAGAGCTCATACTTTTATCCAAAAAAAAAATATTTAAATGGTTTGCTTCCGTGAAGGTCATGTGTTGGTAAGGCAAATCATTTTTTTTATCTCCCTGTATTTATAATTGAGATAAATAGTATAAAGTGGAGAAAAAAATATTAAAATTTTTAGTATTGTAAGTTATGTTGATTTTTAGTACGCACTAAGCAAGCACAATGCCAGTAGGATTTACTATTTTGAAAACTATAGTTTTATCTAATAGATATACTTGATGCCTTGATAATGTTATTTCTTTTTAATTTTCTTTCCTTTTCAGAAATGGTTATTCATATGAAACAGCGTTATTATTGTCACTCTTCTTGGGAATGTTTGGATTTGATAGGTTTTACCTTGGATATTACGCTATTGGTGAGTCCTGATATTTAATATCCAATTGGATTATGTAATTTCTAGCAATTTGTATTAAATTGAAGAAACTGATTATCTTTATCTAATTAAAAACAAACATTTATTAAAATTGTGCTATTAGTTGTAATTTATCCAAATATTGTTGTTTTACTTAATTTGAATAAGTTGTTAAAATAAGATTTATAATTTTGGCTTAAAATGTTTTTTAATTCAAATTATTTAATGTGTGATGTAGATGATTAGAAAATTTGTCAGCCTTTAATTGTTTTTTAACAGAATACATCCTGCTTGCTTTCACTGATAATGAGTTACAAATTTTGTTCTTAAAGCAACATTTTAGTGAAAACATTACATATAACAAAATATATTTTCAGGATTAGCTAAGCTGTGTACTCTTGGTTTTATGTTTCTGGGACAATTAGTGGACATTATATTGATTGCACTGCAAGTAAGTAAATTGTTTTAAAACTCTAGTGAAACTTTTATTTCTAGTCATTTAAGTTATGTTTTTTAAAGTTCTTGATCTTTTTTTGCAAATTAGTGTCCTTTATAACAAACTATTTAGATCCTATTATTAAAAAAATATATATGTTCGACTCATGTGCTTAAAATTTCTGTTCTTTTGGGGGGGAAAAATAGAATCAATTCCAAAATGAACACAATAAACTTAAGCTTTGTAGTATAAATAAGAATGTAAATTTCATGTAAACTTCAAACTAGCAGTACAAAAATGCATTGCGTAAATAAACAAATTGCAATTGTATGTAAGCTGATGTATTACCTGGTCAAAAAACAAGTATTTTTTATCATCCAAAAAACCAAATTTACCAAAAAAATTAATAATATATATATAGTTCGATGAGAAGAATATTTTATTATAAAGAAATTTTTTGGAGGGTATTAAAAGCATAGGAATAAAGAAATATATTATGTATTTAAGCTTTAACATGAAATTTTTTTGATCCATTTAACAATCAATAATGTAATTAACGTTTTTCCACAGAGTAGTTTTCTGGATGTCATAAAGCTCTTAATTGTAGCATCCATTGCATTCTACTTTGCAACCAAAAAATTTCAATTACCTCATAAGTAATTTAAAACAATTTTAATCAAGATTTTATTTTCACTCGAGTGGAAATCAAAATTTAATTTTACATTTTCGATAAATATAACAATCTAAAGTTGTTTTTAAGATTTTATTTGTATAAACATAGAAACTGTTATCTTTATTTTAAATGTTCTCATTTCTAAAAAGAATTCCCTATGCATACTAACTGCTGGTAATTTTTTAGGTTGTTGGACCAGCAGATGGCTCTCATTACATTATTAGTTACTTTGGACCAAAGCTTACTATTCTCAAAAGAGACAATGAAACTTTTGTAATGCCACAAGACGATTGGTGACTGTGTTGTTTCATTATGATATTAATGAAGAATACTGTTTGTAATCTTTTTTTCTTTGTAAATAAATTTAGTTTTTTTATAAGCTGTATTTTGATTACAATATAAGTAATAATATACATCTCATTTTATTGTTTATAAAATAATTGTTTTTCACATTTATTGAAAAAAAATGTCAAATCTATAGAATTAAAATGCTCAACTGCATGTATTTAGTCATCTCAATATTTTTAATAATAAGACTTTCATTAAAAATAATAACTAAGTATCTGTTTTCTGCTAGTATTTTCACTTTAATTAACTGCATTTTAATAATTCACTTTAATCAACAAGCATTTTTCATGGACAAGTATTCAGAATTTCCGATTTTGATCAAATCTTCTTGTACTTATTATATCTTTGTATATTGTATAAAATTGTTTGTCTTAACAATGACAAAAAAGTACTGTAATACCCAGTTTACCATGGGACAATGACATGATTTTCATGTAAACTTTTTGTGCACCTATTTCATACAATTTACTTAAATAACTGATATGAGCTAGTATTTTTGAATGTGGAATAAGTTCATTTCTAATAAAAAATAAAGCAACTTTCTATTTGCTCTCTTAAAATGTTCTTCAAAAATAATCGCTCGTTTGGTAACACTGGCTGAGAATAAATGCCAATGCAAACATGCACTTAGTGAATTTGCTATCCCTCACTGTAATTGACTTGATTTTGTTCAGTATTCTTTTGCAAGTCCTACTGTTTGTTTTTGTTTCTTATACCAATCAAACGTAGCATGCATACTGTTCAAATATAAATTTTATTAAAACAAATAATTAAAAAGAATAAATTAAAAGACCTCTGCAATATTATCACGTTCCTACTGTGAACATCAAGACCTAATTTAGAGAGTACGGTGTGCAGAATAATAATAAAATAAAAAACGAACAACTCTGAATAACTTTTGATCTAATGATTAATTGAATCATGTTCTAGGACTTTAATCTGAATGTTTTGAAGGGGGGGGGGGGACCTCAAATATGGCAATTTATTAGAGCAGACGATATTTCAAGTTACGAAATCAGGCACAAAAATGAACTTTCTCTGAATAAACAGACCTTTTCTTGGCGGATGCAGATATCTGACCTTCAAATTATAAAGGGCTGTCACAATCTGAGAAGTATGGCCCTAGAGTTTGGTCAGGAGAGTGGTATAAAGTTTAAACCACTTCATGCTAATTTTGCATAAATTGTTCTAATTTTTAATCATTTATTTTTTCATTAAATGATAGTTGAAAAATTTTTGAATTGTAAGGTACAGAATTTTTTACATCACTTTAAAGAATGTGACGCCCGGTGGCTGAGCGGTAGCGCTTCGCGCTGTCGTGCCACAGGTCCCTGGTTCGATCCTCGGGCCGGGCAAGGTTGACTCAGCCTTTCATCCCTTCAGCCGGTCGATAAATGAGTACCAAGCATGCTTGGGAACTAAACACTGGGGTTCCGCGTTCAGTTGACCACCTGATCGGGGCATCTGCTCCTGCACCCCAGAGCCCAAGAAAACTGAGATGGGCACAGTAGGCCTTGGCCCTCTACGGGCTGTCGTGCCACTGAGTTTAGTTTAAAGAATGTAATTTTTAATAGCGAGATACAAAGTTTGAACGAATAGTGTCTTAATAAAACAGAGTTTAAAATTTGATGTGTGATTTTTAAACCACATGAACACGAATCACGACGGTTTATTTTAAAATTGCACGAATCTACTATGTGATTTTTTTAAAATCTTATGAATACAAATCACGATATTTAATTTTAAAATTATGTGAATACAGTGTTACTTGTATATAAAAAGCAATTCAAGATCAATTTGAAATATGTTAATTTGTAAATCAGGTAAATAAAATTTAAAAAAACTGCAGCAATGAGTAGTTAATTACAATGTGAATCGTAAAGCTCCAAAGAGAATCAGAATAACTAAATTTTGCCTATTGGCGACAAATGATAACAATAAATAATTTCCATATTAATAAAATAAAAATGAGTAGTTAAGTATTAAAGACAATTAAGTCAACATAACAAACGATTTTAGAACTCAGAGCAACATGACATATAAGTTTCAAATTGTTAGCATATAACTTCTTGGGTGAAATTTTTTTTTAAATGTTGCTAAAAATTTGATAAGTATTAATTCTATAGCTTTAATGCTTATAATTTTTCTCCTAGTATTAAAAGTGTTTCTTGCAAAAGATCTATTTATAATTTAGCTAAAATATAATTTGATCATATTTCGTTTAAGTTGGCTAAACACATTTCCCTCCTAATATGATTTAGAGTGAAAACAGCAGAAGAAAGATCAATTGCTTGCAGCAAGGATAATGCAGCTGCAACAAAGTGTGCTTCTTAAACTTACGACATTTAGTGACCCCATATTTTAAACTTTCTTGCAACATTTTGCGCCAAACTGTGAAAGTATCTAACAAAATCAAAACTAACTTTGAAAATTTAACTCTGTAAAATCTACACAATGTTCTCCATTGTGTGGAGATTGTGATGCGTGGTTCAACCCCTTTATTTATTTACGTCTTCATCTATGTTTTGGTTGAAAACAGGTACGATTATGTTCCGTATCAGAATCTGGCAGTTTTTGGAAATATTAGTTTTATTTGCATTTTAGAAAAACAAAAATTTTGCATCCTCAATAAAGATCTTTTTTTTTTCTTCCGCTAAAGCAATTTTCTGGATACAGCAATCAACAGAGTTCAATGTAATGAAAGACTTTTTGC
The DNA here is from genome assembly GCF_043381705.1 of Parasteatoda tepidariorum. Classification (NCBI taxonomy): domain Eukaryota; kingdom Metazoa; phylum Arthropoda; class Arachnida; order Araneae; family Theridiidae; genus Parasteatoda; species Parasteatoda tepidariorum. The sequence continues at coordinate 53,902,105 of NC_092209.1, read as the reverse complement.
GAACATGCGTGCTTTCTGCACGCATTGAGTAACTTTTGTAACAACTACTGTTTCCATCCCTTCACCGCCACTCATTTTGGCAAAATTCGTTCGAAAAATTACTGATTTTTTTTATTAAAAAATAAATTTTTTGAACTCTATGTTGATTCAGACCAAAGAGATGAGTTTGGTAAAACACTGAAAATAAACATTTTAAGATTTTATGTGCAAAACTCATTTTATGTAATTTTGAGTAAATATGAATCTCAATATGTGATTTTTAAATCACGTGAATACGAATCTATGCATTTAAGCTTAAAATTGCATAAATACGAATCTCAATATTTAATTATAAACTGCTATAATATGAACAATATTTTATTAAAATTTCTACTTTTGTGTTAACTTAGGAAATAAAACTTTTAAAAATAGTACACTAAGTTTAGAAATCAACTTTATTTTACACCACATTAAATATTATTACCAAAAAACTAGTTTTAATGACATAAAAATTAAATAGAATAAAAATATATCATTAATATTTAAATAATATTTTGAAGGAAGAAAAAAAAACTACAGAAAAACGATATTTATGGTGTCAACTAGCGACAAAATTATCCTTAGAAAAATTTTGCCAACAAATAATATTTCTATATTTATTACACTAATAAAACTACTTAAAACACTTAAGAATTTAAAAACTTTAGAAATAATTGAACATATATCAAGAAAAAACTTGAACACATTGTTTCGAAATATATTTGTAACTCATTAGTTTTAGAAAGTTTTTGGAAATTATATTTGGAAATAAAAAGCACTCATTTAAAATAATAAATTATATAATAACTATTATATAATAGTATATTGAGCAAAATTTTAAAAAATGAATATTAATACGTAAGGCTATATGTAGCAAAAAAAATTTTTATTCACTTCCAAATAATAACCAAACAAGATTAACTCTAGATTGTTTAATATATCTCACATAATATGTATCATCACCCTTAAGTTAATAAAATAAAAAAATAGTTACAAATGTTGTCACCACAGAGGAAAAAAAAACAAAGAAAAAACCTTCTCTAATTTACAAAAAGACATACCACTGCCCAATTTACAATAAATTTTAAAAACCTGTATAATTACTAGTCTAGGATTGCCTTGAACTTGTTTTAATGTATTGTTTACTCGAAAGGTAGTAGTCACCCCAGGACAAACCTCTACTTTTATAATATAAACATATGCAAATTTAAAACCTAGTCCGGGCATCCCTGGTGTTAGTAGGTGCAACATGGAAATATCCCCATTTTCCCACTCAGAATAGAAAATAAGCTAACATTTAAGCAAATGTTGATAGTCCAATAAACTTGTATTGTCTGCATAATCCTGCTAATTTTCATCCCAGAATTAAATTATATTTAAAAATATAAATATCACAAAGGGTAAACATATGCTTGAGGTTGGAAATATCAAACACAAAGGGTAAAATTAGTTAACATATTACTATAAAGCTAAATCCTTTTATGGAACAATCAAGCATTAAATAGACAATTAAATTAACATTGATTTACACAAATATCAATAACTGATGCATGTAAATATGGCAAAATGCTTCTTTATTTAACACAATATGAGAATAGAAGGTGAAAACAGAATAACAATTACTTATTAGTATATCTATGTATAAAAGTCTTAAGCACTTTTATTGTTCGTTTATGCCAATTTTAATTGGAAAGAAATTGGAAATAAATGATTATGTAGAATGATAGATAATACATGAATTGTTGTCAATTAACGTCTTCCTCTACCTCGACCACGTCCTCTAGCTCTACCACGACCTCGTCCTCTACCTCTTCCTACAGCTGCTTCCTTTTTCTTAGCTTTGGCTTTCGGTGTGTCATCAACCAGTAAGGTTTCTAAAGACAAACTATCAGGTAAAATATAATATCGAATGTTGTTTCCACGTATGCTAAGAGTCTCCAGTTGGACAGGATCTCTGTTTTTTACAGTCATCTTTACAGCTTTCAAATGCGTGTTCATCGCAACATCAACACCAGTGATTGTGCCGTGTACTTGTGTTCCATTTTTCAATTCTATAGTCACTGTTTCATGACTAAGCTTCATGAGAAAACGCACTAATTTCATCTTTAATATTATAGGATGCTATATAATATTGTTTACATGTAATAAGTAACAATATAGTAAAGAATCATAAATACCGGTGATCAAAATCAAATGGTACAAACCACGGTTACAGTATTTCTATTATATTTTCGCTTTATAGTCTGAAGTTTGTTTTGTAGCTTACTAGTTGGGTCATTTTTTTTTATTCAGAATAAAATCTAGAAGTTCGCCGTATCTAAATTTTTAAATAATGTTTAATTTTTAGAATGATTATTATATGAAATTAGTCTTAATAAAGTTGATTCTATTGATAAACACTTAAACTCTTAATGCTCATAAAATTCGACGTAGTGCATTTTAAGATGTGAAACGCACCACTAACTTTTGAGTTTAATTCATCCAGTTCAATTTTAACTCCCTTTCAATAATTACGAACGTCAACAGATTCAAACGTTTTGATAATCCCCATTAATTGAATGATGAATTGTGCGCTTATACAAATCAAAACACTCAATATTTGTTTACAAATAGAAAATAATATACTCGTCAACTGTTTAAAGTACTTTTTGGGCTGAAATGAAGATTCTAGTCTATTTTTTAATTAAGAATTCGTTGACACTAATTGTCTATTAAATAAAACAGATATACTTCAGTTTCTTGCTCTTTTTTAAAGGATTAAAAAATGAATAAAATTTTTCCTAGTCTTCATTCTTTACCTGCTGAGTTAATTGAACAAATTTTATGTGTTGATAGTATTTCTTACATTGATGTTTGTAAAATAGCTACCGTTTCCAAATTATTCAATTGCATATCCAAAAGTAACAAACTATGGTATACCAAATATTCTCAAATGTACGTATGAGTTTCCAAATAGTTATTAATATAAATGTTCTAAAAGAATAATGTATGAATTTGTTTCAAGTCGGGATGTTTGGTATTGTGGTATTATAATAAACTAAGGTTATAGTTTAATAAATATTTCCTGTTGTAACGTATGAAATTAAAATCTCCTGTAGCAATGAAAAAATCTGTTCGCCAATGTTGCCAAATCCACCCTGTAACGTTTACTAGGATTAAGTCTTGTTTAGTAAAGTAAAAATTCAAAAATCAAGTGATAATTTTTTTCAATAATTGAAATTTATATTGATTTAATGTGATCTTATCTTGTGCAATTAAACTCTACCTCCATTTCAATATTTTTCCCCCCTTTCCATCTAAGTTTAGATAATGACGAAAAATGTAAGGAAATTTCCATGAATTTTGAGAGATAATGCAGAGAACTCAAATTGGATTTGACAGAACACAGTTGAAAGAGCCATGGCATAGAAAAACGAACTTAGAACTATGAAGTGTTTATAACGAATCTAATACCGTAAAAAAATTAATAAAAGGAAAAAACTTTTGAATAATTAAATAAACAGGCATTCTGATTTGAATGATAGAGAATAGCCATAAAATAAAAATATTTTTATTTAAACTTTAAGTTTATTTTAATTTATTTAAACTTGTGGATTATAAGAGAGGCCTAGACTCTGATATATAGGATGCCTTGAATTAAATTTTAAAAAAAGTCCCTTTAAAGTCCGGAAAGCTATAATTCAATTGACTTCTATATTAGGTTCAGAAATACAAGGATATAGAATTGAACATTATTAAGGAAGACTTAACAATTATAATAGTTTTTTTCTTCTTCTGTTGCTCTGCCGGGTTTCTTCTGTCATTGCGATTTCAATCTTTTTCGATTATTCATGAAAATATTTATATGGAAATTATTACAAGTTTTTCCACCTCCTCTATTGTTATACATACTGAAAAAAAAGGTAAAATATAAAGTTTTCTGAGCTTAAAAACCTGGTATTTTCATACATCCATTGTCTGTGCATTCTCAACCGTCTCGTTATGATAATTGCTATATATCTAAAAATACTATACTATAGGCTTCCTTGATTAAAACCTTTATTTGCTTCAAAAATATACAGCTGTCATGTTTCAAGCGCTCAAAAATAGATGCCCATTTTCTAGACTTGCTAGCCATGAATTAGAGAAAACAAATGCGATTTGAAATATAAAACGAATAGTTGAGTTAACAAAGAATGGAAAAATAAAGGTGAGAAATAAAAATAAAACAGCATTTTAGTTGAGAGAAAAAGAGGAAAAACAAAACAAACAAACATCACTGTGGCCAAGAGGATCTAATCAAGGTAAAAAGCATTTCCATGTGCAATGGAGAAGTAGAAGTGTTGAGAAACTGTTGTAATAACAAGGGGTATACAAGTTGTACCTATATAAATGTGTTTGTTTAAAAAACGTAAATTTTTTTATTACTTTAGAAAGATTATATTTTGTGTTCTCACTTCTCAAAAATCTAAAATGTTAGGAATTATCTTTATCATTGAATTTTACATTAATGATTTAAATAAATTAGTATTAAATTTTTGGAAAATCAGATTATATCACTGGAATTTTAATAATTTACTTTGAATCAAATTTTGTGGTACATTTTTATTTAACTTTGATTTTTTTTTATTTTTAAATAAATTGTATATCACTTTAAAGGTAAAACCCAATTTGCATAATGTGATGATTTATTTTATTTATTTTTCTTTTGTATTAAATATATACATTGATTAAATGTATACATATCTTGTATTAAATATATTCTCTTGTATTAAAATATAATTTAATTTTTTTAAAACATGAAATTTAACGTAAATTGACCTAAATAATGTGGGAGGATTTTTTTTTTTTTTTTTTTTAAGGAATAAACACTGTACTTAACATTAATGAGACTTACAAACTTAAAAGTTACTTCTAAGTTTTACTGTGTTTTAAATGTGTTTAAGGGGGGGGGGGAAACAATTTTTACCTTTTAGCACTATTATTTTAGATTCTTATCTGATCTAATTTGTATCATTTCATATAATTAGGTGGCCTACAATGGATGAGTATTTTGACCCAGTCAGTACTGACTGGAGCGAAGAATTCCAGCGAAGAATCAATATCAGGAAGGCTATTTCTAAAGAGCTGTGTGAAATGACTAAAGATTTCTATCATGTTGACAACGTTTCAAATGATTCATTTCATAATTTTAAAAGTGTCTGTGAGAATCATCCATTCACAGATTATATTCTTGTTGATGAACTGATGAGAATTCTCAAAGATCCAAATAGGTAGGATTCACACCAGCAATGAAAGTTTAGTTAAAGTTAGTGATTAATAAATTATAATACCATAATTTATGTTATGTTACACATTAAAAATTATTTTTTGTTGATATAAATAATATTTTGTTAATTAAAATAATTTATAACACCCTATGGCTAATTAGGCTCATTATTTCATAATGATTAAAGATTTGTATTTATGAAAATTAAGTCAAAAAAATGTCAAATAGATTCAACTTAGAGATTGAAATGCTAAGAACTGAAAAAATATTGCATTAAAAACTATCTTAAAATTTTAAATTTAGCCAGTTCTAACAGAAAACTAATTTATATATGAACAATTATACTGTCTGTATATGATTTTGAAGCACTGCATAATACGTAAATTTGGAAATTCAATATTTAATTTTAAACTTTTTTGTACCAGACACTTTTAGTAATTTTATTTGAATACCATACGTATTCCATACGACGCATCAAACAATAAGATTAGTAAAAAAAAAAAATTTAAATACATGAAATTGGGTGCAAAAAACTATTTTTCGTACTATTTTGTAAATTCTAAACATATTTCAAGACAATACATTTGTTGCCAATTCGTATGATTTTACAAACATTTGTAGAACCTATTGTAGACCCTATTGTCAACCTTCGAACTTCTTTTAGATCGCTATGTTCAATTTTCTCCTTACTCTTGTTTAATATCCCACTTTTTATTCTGTAATATCTTTCATACTTTATTTTATAATATAAGAGGCTATGTCCTCTGTTTGTTATTTCCCACTAAACTGCTTGACTTTCAGACCACTTAGCTCATTCTTTTCAAGAAATATAATTTGTATAGACATTTATAATGTTTTTTAACTCAAACTAATTTTTTTTCGGCAGTTTTAATTTTTTTCTCGATATCAACCATTATTAATTTTAATGAGCGTCCTCATAAAAACTCAACATTCCCCTTTAATTTTTAGGCTCTGATACACTTCAATGATTGCTTAATTTACACATTGATATATTAAAAATACTTATTTTCAATATTAAGAGTAACCTTTTAAAGTCCCTTTCGCAGTTTACTTTCTGAATGTAAAGATATATGTCCTACTGAATCACTTGATCTTTTTAGCTTTGATTACTGATTTATTTAACAAGGTTGACTCTGCAATAGCACTTATATTTAGTGCAATTTAGCAGTTTTTCACCCTTGTGTTATTAATCTCTGTATTTATGTAACATAGTAAAAGGTAACCAAAATTTAAATAAATAAATAAAATAGTACCTGTTGTCAAAATAGTTTATGAAAAATACATTATTTTCAAATTTTGTGCCTTTGTAAAACACAATTGTATTATTATTGAATTAGGCAGATGGATGGTATACATTAAATTTTTGTACCATTTGACTAATGCACTCAATTTGGCTGTAAATAAAATATTTAGTATTAAAAAGTTAGTTGCTAAAGATTAAAAAGTACATGAGCATTGAGCAATGTTATTTCAAATTTTTTTTAAGTAATTCATTGAACTTTTTAAGCAAAAGTTTGTTATAACTTGTAAAATTAAAGTTATAGCATTTGCTTATTTTAAAAATGTCTTTATTATTCCTTACTAAAGTATCTATTTTTTTTTTTCTTTTAGGCACTCCAATCTTACTCTAAAATATTATGCAGAGAAGGCACTTATATATGTGCGACATACAATGTTAGATACAATATGGCGAACATTTTTGAATATTGGGCCAAGACCATCTTTGTTAAAAGGTTTGTTGTGCCTTCCCTGAGAAACTTTTAACTTCATTCTGTTATGGGATGGCAGCCAAGTGTACCGATTTCTCCTGCAAAATTCTCATGATTTTTGTTTATTTTAGCAAATTCTGTATGCTCCAAAAAAAGAATCCTATCAAAATAACTTTTTATTCAGTTTATTACTGAATGTTATTTCAAGTCATAATTTTTATATTTTAGAAAATTTTGTGTAAAGTTCTCCCAAAATATATAATTTAGTTAATTACTTGTTTAAAAAAATCTAATTAGTAATACTGTTAAGTAAAATTAAGAAATAAGCCTTGAGTAGAGAGTGAATAAAAAAATTTGATTTTTAATACATTTTTAAAGGGAACTTTATTTTTTAAATTAATTCAAAATTACTTATTTTTGTTATTGTTTATTTTTTTTAAATTATATATTGTACAAGAATGTGTCATCATTATCTTTTAGTATTTATAATTATGAATTTAAAAATATAACAAACACAATTAAAAATTATATATGTATGATGCTTAAAATTTTTATTGTATTGTAATATCTGCTAGATATTTTTTCCATTTTGTATTGGTAGTAATGCATGTGCATGTTTATAAGGTTATTATTATTATAAAACTGTGATGGTCATATATATGTGACCTGAGATAAGTATTACAATGTTTGCAAATTTTAAACCAATTAACTACCAGGCATTTAAAAGTGTCTGACATGGACATAATTTTATGAATTTGAAAGTTTAAAATATGCAATTATACTTGAAATTTTTAAATTTAAAAGAAGTCTACACCTGTTTAGCATACTGTTTTAGCAGAATTCAAATAAGCATTTGAGTCTCTCAGAGCTATATTTTAAGCATAAGCTAGAAACTTTAAATTAAATAAAAATTTAGTTCTCTTGGGAAAAAAATATGTTACTTTTACACAAAATACATAAGTCAATTACTTAAATTCTGTTAGTTTGCCATGGAATTTCCTCATATCAAAACCTCTTATGCTACATTTTTTTTAACAAGGTGTATATGTTTATAGTGTTATGTATAGAATATACAGAAATATGGGATTTGATAAAAATTATTGTTCTGTGATGCAGAAATTTATTTCTGTTTACCTAGAATATGAATAGTATATCTTTAGAATTTTGTTATTTATTCAAAAATGTTGTCAAATGGCATAATTTCCAAATTACAAATGTAAAGTTAAACAGCACAAAGTATTTTTAAAGCGAAATTGAGCAAATATTAATTTTCTCAAAGAGCCATCAATATCTATAAAAACTAATAAAAATACATTTATTCAGTCTTAAATTCATAAAAAAAATCAGTAATTCTTATTTTGTATAAAATGGCATAACTTTCTTTGGCTCCAAAATTGAACAATTTAAAAAAAAAAAATATTATTAAAATTACATACTTCTTATCTATTTTATCAATAAATATTGACACTCCTACTGCAGTAACTATTGAGTGATTAACAACTGATCTAATAGTTTTTGAATAGCTTTCAGTCAAACAATACTTCATTAAAAAGTAATAATAATAATAAAAAAATTGTTAATATTTTAACAATTTTTTGTGGTATTAAGACCAAATCTTACTAGATAGAGAGAAAAAAAACTTTCAATATCTTCATTTATAAGCTATGTAATCTCTAATTTTTAGATAATTTTCTGCGACAAATAATTATTATTTTTTTTTTATGTGTTTCATTTTGATATTTTAGGTGCCTGTCTCATTCAGCAGTGGTGTGAACCTTCCAAAGTAGATTGTACTATAGAGGTCTCTAATAAGGTTAATTCGCTCATTGAAATGGTCTTCAATGAAATAAAAGTAGTATGCCCTAGTCATCCTGTGATCCAGAAAGGGTATTCTAGTTTACATGATGAAAATGGTACTTATATCTTTGTTTGATTTTTAATTTTGTTGGAAAAAGTTTCTGCTTCAACAATGCCTTCTAGATTTTATGTTCAGAAATAAGTTATATAAATATATTTAAAAGTGATAATCTCTTTCTCTATATCCTTTCAATCTCACACAAAGTGATCATAATTTCTTGATGGTTTGGCAATTTTCACAAACCTAAGTGTAGTAATTTTAAGTTATTGCTTTTAGAAGGGAAGGAACTATAGTTTTGAACTATAGTGAAAAATAAACTGAGTCAAAATAGTTTGAAACCATTGTTATAGACATTTATGTACATTGTCTTATACTGAAGAAAAATCAACTGTAAATAAGCCAATGATATAAGTGTAGCATGATGACTATAAAAATTAAATGAAATTTAAATATGGATTTTATTTACTGAAAATTAGAAGAAAAAGAAAACAATAGAAACGAAAGAGATTATACAGAAAGAGAAAGAGATACTCACCATAACTTTGAATTATTTTTTATTCATTCAGAATTTGCTTTCACTGTATTCAAAAATATAATTGATTATTAAAAAGAAAATTCAAAATTATAGAAAATTTTAAGTATGTTTTAATACACTTTTTATTAATTCATATTTTTAGTCATGAGCATTTTTGATGTGATAGTTATACCAAAACTGAAAACATGACTGAGATGTGTTTTCATCTGCATTTTAACTTAATGTGTTTATAAATATATGCATAACTACTCAAAAATTGCAATAAATTTTGTATTGAATTCAGCATAATAATTGGAATATGTTAAATTTAAATGAATATCTGTAAAATAAAAAAAATTAGTAATAAATAATCTAGCTGTTATTAAAACATTTTGTGTGACAGAAAATCTCTCTCTATATATATACATACAATTATGCCGTCCAAATTAAAATTTCAATCAAAAATATGAATTGAAGAAAGTTGTTTCAAAACACTAAATAATTAAGAAAAAAAATTTTTTTTTTCTATTTTAGTAGAAGTGCTTGAAAACTCTCTGTGGAGTCCTTATCGATGCAAAGTTATTTTGAATTGCATAAATAGCATTCTATATGGAAAGCTTGGCTGGAGTTGTGTTGAATACATGTACACATTTGAAAATATATACATTGGCAAGGTACTGTATTTAAACTTATTTAGTTTATTGAATCAGTTATTTCTTTTAAATTAGATTTACACATAGTGTTATTTTTTGTATTAACAACCAAAATGTTCATTATTAGTATCTTTTTAGAATTCACTATATTTTATTTTTCAGTTTTATGCTATATTTCATACCTATTTCTATGAAAAGATATTTTCGAATATAATCTAAATATGTATTTTCTTCTACAATTTATTATTTAATTCATTTTTACTTATAAGTAAAAATAAAGTTTTGATTGATTTGGTAAATTCAAATTTGATTCTTGTTTGCCGGGATTAGCTTATTAATTATATTTCCTTTTTAAATTTTAGATTTTTTTAAGTGGATGTGATATTAGTTTTATAGAAATATTAGAAAACGAAATTCATATGCTTGATAGAAACTACATTTAAAAATAAGTTTTAAATTTACTACATCTTCTAAAGTATTTCATTATAGCAAATTATAATTTAAAATGAACAATAAATTAATTTTTACCCCAAAAAACTAATTATATGTTTAATTTAATCACCAATTAAAGTTTTAACTAAAGCATAGAAAGCAATATCAAAAATATTACAATGTAAAACTATTTACTTCAACAACAAAAAAAAATCCCTCCAATTTTTTTTTTTTTTAAATAATGAAAAATCAGAAAATAATAATCTTTTAGAAGAAAATTTTTTTTTACCCGAACAGTTCTGAAAAATGTGAAAGCTAATTTTAATTAAAATATTTCTTAAATAAAACGTTCCTGTATTATAGTAGTTTTTGCAGACTTGAAACAGTAGAGAAAAATAACATCAGACCTATAGATGATTCATTTATTTTTTTTTTTTAAATTTTGTAAGATTTGCAACGTAAAAAAAAAAAAAGCTTATTTAGGTAAAAAATTTATAATTTTAGTTCATTTTCATTGATCTAATAAGCTTTTCTTTGATCTTTGAAATTATAAAACTGCAACATGTTTTTAAAAAATGCATAGCTCTTAGATGCTTTGACCAGTTGGAAGCTACGCAATTTTTAACTTTTGGAGTAGTTTTGGGCTGCAATATAAACACAATCACTGCTGATAATTTAGACTCAGTACTATGATGTTCTTTTTTTAATTTTTTTTTATTGTGTTGGCCTATGAGATTAAATGTTCCTTACAGGATTTTATCTTCTTTCATTCGTTTTTAATTCAATGTCACTCAATATTTCTTTTTAATGTTTATAGTTTTATGTAATAAATAAAATTAGAACAAGTAAATGTAATTATCAAATTTTATATGTGGCATAAGTAAAATTAGTCATCAAATTTCAATTATAAAACTTGTGTAAACTTCTCCCTCTTTCTCCCCTAAAGCTATAATTAAGTACTTTATAAATAAAATTTAAATGAACATTTTATTTTAGTTTTCTAGTAAATAAATGTTGGAAAAATACTCATCTACAGTTTATAGTAATAAAAAAACTTGTACATATTCTCTAAGGAGGACCCCCACACCCCTAAAACCATAAGTTTTAAGTACATATGAAATAATATTTTTTGACTCATTTTTTTTCCATTTTAGAATAGTTGGAATGTGATTTATGGTTGGAATATATTAAGTTATAATGTAATTTATATATATCCTAAGAGTGAAACAAATATTTCACATTACTTGTGTATGACAAATCCCTGTCCTCCGTCTGACATCCCCCCCCCCTCTCTCTCTCCCTAAAATCATAAAATAACTTAAAAATAACATTTGTACATGTTTATTTTTATCAAGCAATTAAATGTTGAAATGTAACTTATATGGATCCTGGTAAGGAAAAAAAATCACTCATTTTTCATAGGGATGAAAAAGGTATCTCTCAAAAAAATTTTATTCTTAATTTTTTCAATTTTTCAACAAACTGGTTCATGATATTTTTAATGAAGTAAGGTCAATTGAATAAAAAACTTGAATTTTTAATACTTTCCACTGGCTTCACACACACACACACACACAAACATATATATATATATATATTTAAAATTTAAACTCTTTTTCATTCTTAAGATTTAAGCATATTAGTATAATTTTCATTTATATAAAAAAAATTTAATTAATAATAACTTGTTTAACTCACCTAATAATTATCTAGAATATTATTTAAATTTTAAGTCTTTGTGGTTTACAACTATCCCATTTATTATTTCAAACATTTTTTTCAGGCATTAGACAAAAATATTGGAATACCAGTTACACTAGGTATTCTATATGAGACTATTGCCAATCAGTTAGGGGTGCGTTTGTTGTCTGTAAACTTTCCTGGCCATTTTCTTCTCAAGTGGTTAGAACATCCAGAGTAAGTTGTATTATATATTAACTTATAACATTTTGTTATTATTTATGAAGAGCAGTTAAAAACTGGAAAAAAATCATTGAAGGTGAATTCCATAGAAAGCAGTCAGATTTCATGCCTGTTACCATTTTTTAAATTTTAGCAAAATAATTTTTTTTTGTTCTAAACTTTAAAAAAATAAATAAATTTCATGAAAAAACATCAAAGATCATTATATTTAAAATAATTATATTTTTTATGAATAGGTAAGTCAAGCTAACTTTCTTAAGTTGTTATGCTTGTCGTAATTCCTTGTCATGCTAGTAAATATTTTTATAAAATGTACTTCTATACTTAAAAGGTACTTTCTTTATGTGTAAAGATCTTGGAGCAATGTAATTATAAGATTTTAAAATTATTCTAAGGAGAATTTGTGGATTTTTATGTGGAAAACAAGACATTTCTGTGCATTATGCTGTTATATATTGAAAGTTCTAAAAAGTTGTGAAGTATATATCTGTAAACTATAATAAAATTACTTTGTTGTAAAAATGTCACTTTTGATAAAAGTGTGGCTTATTGCTATATTACACCAAACCCTTCATATAAGATGGAAAGTTTGTTAGTATGTACTTACTTTCATTGTTTACTAATATCTCTAGAACAAGTGCATCACATTTTATTCTGTAGTTTGCTAATTCTCTGGATGTTTATCAATCATGTTCACAACAAGATGTATAATAATGTAGACAACATATGCAACATTTTTATTCTCTGATTTCATTTTAAAATATTCAAATATTTTTAATTTTTATATTCTGTTCTATTATAATTTTTATATATTATATTAAATCAAATGTATATCATACATTTTTCTACATTGTTTTATTTAATTTATTATCTAGGATGAATGATGCGCAAGTGGCATGGACATATATTGACATATTTTCTAATGGTGCATTCAAAAAAGAACATGAATTGCAAGATCTAGCCCCTGGTTATAACAACTTCACACCTTCATGGTTGGAATCTGTTCCACCTGTAAAAGTATAAAATAATTTTTAATTATGTTAGATTTTTGGAACAACCATACATTTATATTCTCTTTAAAAAAATTATGAACAAAATAGTTTTTACACTTTAAACTTACTGCTCTAAAGTAACTTTTCGCAAAAAAGTGTCATAGCATGAATTTTTATGAAACAACAAATCAGCCAAAAATGTGTTGTTCTTAGAATAATTTACTGAAATAATTTTTTATTTTCTTGCTTCATAATGTCTCTATATTTAATGAGACATATTAATATATGTAACCAGATGATTTTATTATAATAGTTTGATAAAAAAAAATAAAACATTCCTGCAACAGCACATTGTGGGCATAAGGGTTATGAATGTTAAGGATCACAGTTTTGTGACCAACGGCCTGATTGTGGTCAGCATTGCCCCAAAACTTCTTTTACTTCTTAGACCAGTTAAATGGTACCCTTCTATCTGAAGCTGAGTGGGCTGCAAGCCACCACTGAGAATCAAACCCCAGTTCTTCACTATGACAATTCAGTGCTTTTATTCACTGAACCATCATAGCAAATTTTAGTTTGTAGTTTGGTATATTAAGCTAATTTTAATATTGAATAATAACAATCTTAAACTGTATTAATTATTTTCAGTTTACATTATTAATTCAGAGACGATTGTGCTCGGGAAAAAATCAGGATTTCCGGATTTTTCACTAATCATGATCCAAAAGTTTCTGGAAATTCAAGGTCCAGTAGTTTTAAAAAATCACATTTATGTATAAAAACTCTTGTATATTTTATTTAAAAATATTAGAGCTAGAATTTATGCTTGGCATCTCTTTCCTTTGTAAATATTTTTCTGGTAGAATAATAAATGTGATTGGAGATAAAAGTAAACTTATGCATAATTATTCATTTAAATTAGGCTGCATATAATTTATTTAAAATTTCATCTTTTAAAAATATCAATGATTTAAATTTATAAAGACATAAATTTTTTGGAATGTGTCATTAATGATTTTACTCAAGAAATTTTCAGGATTTTTGAGTTTGGCTCACAATCACCCCTGTTTATTAATATTTATGCTAATTTGTTATTCCAGTGGTATTGATTTAACCCGTGACTGCCCAGTCACAAAAAAGTGGGCAAAAAACACCTATATAAAAAAAAGTGGTAGTACATATTTGTTCCAAGTGGGTAATGAAAGACTAGAAAAAGGATCATCCTTTTCACAGGACATTAGGCATTAATGAGTTAAACATTATCTACATTTACTTCAGATGTTAACTTCTTTTTATATAGCTGTAAAAATTATAGATAAGTTTCATGTGTTTAAGCAAATATTTTTATTTGCCATTACCTGTCTGAGTTTAAACTACTAGTCTAAATAAATCATAAGTAGCTCAATTGAGTTTTGTCTATCAGTAAACTCCAAATAAAGTGTTTATTTTTCATTAAAAAAGATATTTAATTTTTATTTTCAAAGCTTTTTCATGTGTGTATCAAAACTTTGTGAGTTTAGAAAGGTCATTTCTTGAAACAAAATTATTTTTTTTCAGCACTGTCAAATAAAACATTTTTCCTGTCTACTTCAGTGTTTAAACTTACTAGAAATTAAAAAAATAACTTTGTTATCCTAATGATTCTAATTAATAAGCATTCTAAACTAAAATTTACTTGAGATTTTTACTTCTTAATTACAGAGCTGTAAAAGTTATTGATAAATTCTATTTTTTTATATGTTAAGCTTTTAGTTTTTACTTAGTTTAAATAAAATTTAATTAAAGTATAAAAAAATTTTATCTGCTTTATTTTTGATTTTGAAGAGTTAAGAAAAAATTTCCTTAGGGAAATGGGGTTAAAAAAATGAATATAAACATGAACAAGCTATTTTTAAAAAAATATTTTTTCATTGCAAATTATTTAATTACCGAGAAAAATTGCTTTGTTTTCTATATGTACTGATGAACTTAAGATCTTTAACTTTAAAATTTGGTGGTTTTCAAAATGTCTACCTCTAATCTCTTTAACTGATTCATTGTGCCATCTTTTAGGAAATGAACTACAGGTGTTTACTTTCCCATTGTGGCACTTTAGCACTATAAATTATGTGATCAAACATACTTCATTTATGATGCTATATCATTAAATTAATAATTTATTAATGAAATTTTTAAAGTTTTTTTTTATTATTATTAAGGTTTTTGCAACAATGTGTTGGAATTTGGTAGAAGTTGGACGCCAACATGATGAATCCAGTGAAGGTCTATCCTGTTTGTGCAATTCCTTAGAATTGTTGTCTATCTTGTGTCCTGATGATCTTGAACATAAATTGTTGCTAGCTCGAGTATATATGCATCTATGTGTCAACATAACAAGAGTGAGTTAAAAACTGTACTAAATTTCAGTTTTATAAAATCAGTTTTGTTTAATCTTCTAAACTATTGATTTTATTATTTATTCTGAATGCTAAATGTCATATATTGATTCTAAATATCCTTTTGGCACCTAGTAAAAAGCAATTTTTCTGGGCCAAATCAGGAAAAGTTATCGATAACAATAGTCAAAGCAGTCAAATGTAAAGATTATTGTTTACTAATTTTTTATAAATTATTTACTTTATAACTATTTTAAAAAGAATGTCATGATGGAAATGCATGTGTTAATATTACATTATTAAAAAATCACATGCATTTTAACATTGATGTTTATTATGTAGTTGAATTGTAAGCCATAGTTGAATAAGGTTTGATTAATGCTATGATTGTTTCCTATAATTTCTAGGTGATAAGCTTATTACAAGAAATAGCTGAAAATGATCCAGTCTCAACTGGCTTTGTCGGTTATATGTACCGGACAGCTATTACTACTCTTGAAACTCAACAAATAAAAAAAGATAAGAGGAAAGTATGTAAATAATGTTTAAATTATTTTTTTGCAAAAAATGTTTTTGGATGAAATAAATGGTGCTGACTTTTTTAATTCTTTGAACCTATTTTTATTTCATTTTCAATTAGATGGCTATATGTTTTTGAAACTAATAAAGTGTTAATGTATTTACTCTAAATTTTTTTGTTTTCTAGGTAAAATCCCAAAAAAGGGTTGAGAATTGCGCTAATGTGGATTTTGCTGTTGGAATGATAATGACTCACAAAAAGTATGCTCTTTATAATAAGCATATAAATGAACAGATTAAATATTTTCAATTTAGCCATTTAAAGTTTTTATGTCCTTTAGTTGTTGAGATGTGTTAAAAGGGAATGACATAATTAGATGATCACATATTTATTAGACAAATTCAAAAAGTATCATCTTGAGACCAGCAGATAAAACTTATTCTGTTGTGATGTTCAACAGTAAAGGTGTACAGTCCGCAAAAAAAAAAAAAGATATCACCCTGAATAACTTTCGTTCTAATGATCCGATTTTCACGAACTAAGTGTCAATCTTAATGGTTCCTGGGGGTGACCTCAAATATGCTAATTAATTAGTGCTAACTATTAATTAAGTTACGAAATCAGACACAAAAACGTACTTTCTCTGAATAAACATATATTTTTTTTTACATATTTGGAATCTAGACACTTGAATTAGGGGGGGTAGACAAAATTTTAAAACAATTGGGTCGTAAATTGGGTTGCAATAAAGGTTTATATATTTGGCGATAGTCCAGAAAACCGCCAAAAAAAGTCGCCTGCGCAAATAAATATTTTAAGATAACCCTTGACTGATTCAAAAGAGAAACGCTTAATTTTACTAGGTTGCTAGGCAACCAATTTCTGACTGTAAAAAAATTGAAATAATGTTTTGTGATTGCTCTGAGAGGTTTAATTAATAGTTAATAGAAAACACCTCGAAGTTTCTAGGCAATAGACAATTTTTAAGTTCATTTATGTCCAAAAAGCAAAAAAAATAAATAAATAAATAAAATAAAAAATTATTTTAATCTCTTTTGAAAAGAAAATTTGAATCGATTTATAAGTTTTCAGAATTTAAATACATGAACTTTTTATCTGATATTATTTAGATTATGCTATTTTTGCTATGTTTATTCGAGGATTTCATACTAAAATCAAATTAACATAACTTATAATAGCTATATACAAAATTTTAGGGATAATGATTTTTACAGCTTTAATCGAGTCTTCTAGGCATGAAAGTTTGAAGGAAAAAAAAGTGCATGAAAAATAAAATGTAGATTGTATAGTAATTCTAATGCACATTCACAAGGTTTTCTGTAATTTACGATTTCTTTTTTCTATAACTCAATGAATTGCTGAATGTTTAGTGGCATTTTAAAAACATTGAAATATGTTATGTTTAAGAATAAGATATAGAAATAATATGTTGCATATTGTATGATTCATTGTTTAAAAAATTGCTTCATTTTGCTAGATATTTACGTTACATGGTTTTCTTTGGATAAAGATGATTAGCAAATAGCATCCACATGTTTCGATACATTCTGAAACTTACGTTCGCAAATTCACCATAAAATGTCGCACAGCATATTCTTCAATTACGATAAGCTACATTTACCACCAAATACTGCTACTATGATTATTTTTGTTTTCTTATATATATATATATATCTGATATGATACTCTCTTTTTAAACAGAGCTCGTAAGGCCCTTAAGATACTGAAATGGGGGCACGAAAACTTAAAAGATTTTTTTTTCCTAATGCCCGCCTGTGTTAACATCCGTCAATTCAGGCATCTACAGGGCGACAGATATCTGTGTGGCCTAAGGATTCCTAACGAGCATCAAACATTCTCAAAATTAAGTGTTCATTCACTGGAAAATTTAGTGTTTATTCAATTTAAGAACTGTTCCTTCACTTGGTTATCTTACTACTTATTATTTAAACCACCAAAAGCTTAAAACAATATTATGTAAGTTATCTAAATTTTTTTTACATAATTTGCATTTAATAACAAATATGTCGACATGCATTTAATAACAAATACGTCATTTAGCTAAAATTACAAATTTTGAAATTTTTATGATTTTTTTTTAAAGACAAGCTAAGCTTAAGTATTCCTTCACTGGTTAGTTTACCCTATAAGATTTTGAGAAATTTGCGATGTTGTGAGAGATGCTTAAAAATGTTGACTGCGTATTTTTATTAATATTTATAAAATATATATTCAAGAAATTGATGAATATTTTATTCCAAATTTATTCATTCGTATGTATATTATTGAAATTTTATCAGTTATTGAGAAAAAAAAAATAAAAAAAAATCACATTAAAGAAGCACAATCTGTTGTATAATCATATTCTATCAGAAGCATGCTTTTATAAAACTCCACATTCTCTGAATAAAATGTATTTTATTCAATAAAATGTTTTATTCAAATTTCTTTACTAAATTGCAAATAGAATTTTAGACGACTAAAGAAGAAACATCGTATTTTATAGCTTAAAAAAATAAAAATGAAAAGATAAGCAAACGATTATTAGCGAAAAAAATATGAATGAAATTTTATGCTAAGCGCGCGAAGTCAAGTTCCTCGCAAGTTTATCACATTTTAATATTAATCGCTCCATTTAATCATTTCTTCATTGTCGCCAAATTATTTTTTTAAAAATAATTAATTTTAATTTTTCTCAGCTTCTAATAAATAAAAACAGTTGAAACTTTAGATTTTTCAATTGAAAAATATGTAGATTAATATGGTATAAAAAAATTCATACCTTATAATTCAAAAATTTTTCATCCTTAATTTAATTAAATAATAAAAAATAATTAACAATTATTAAAAATTATTTTTTTCGTGAAATTATCTTTGGGTAAATGAGTTTTATGACTGGGTGAAATTTTCTTCGAATTGCTTTATTAGTTTTTAAAATATGACTAAAAACGTAAAAAGTGAAATTAACATTAAGGGGTACGAACTTTGGATCGCTCTCCTGACCAAACTATGGGGACCATATTTCCCAGATTGCGGCTACCCCCTATATTTTGAAGGTTAAGAATCCAAATATGTAAGAAAAAATATATGTTTATTCAGAGAAAGTACGTTTTTGTGTCTGATTTCGTAACTTAATTAATAGATAGCACTAATTAATTAGCATATTTGAGGTCACCCCCAGGAACCATTAAGATTAACACTTAGTTCGTGAAAATCCGATCATTAGAGCGAAAGTTATTCAGGGTGATATCTTTTTTTTTTTTGCGGACTGTACAGCTTTAGCAGTGCCATCTATTATCAATCTCTTACATGCCATTTTTAGAAAATAAAAATTTATGCAATATAAATTTTTAAGCACATATACATGCAAATTTATTCAAAACACATAAACATTTCTCAAACTCTCTCGTTTTAGGTTTTGTTAATTTTTGATGCATTGAAATTTAGATGTTAGTTAAGCTGGTTGTTGTTGTTAATTTACCTCGCACTGGAGCTTCACAATGGGCTATTGGCGACGGTCTGGGAAACATCCCGGAGGATGATCCGAAGACATGCCTACACAATTTTGATCCTCTGCGGAGGGGATGGCACCCCCGCTTCGGTAGCCCGACGACCTGCGCGCGAAGTCGGGCACTTTACGGTAGCACAGTTTAACGAGGACCAGTACCGCACACCCTCGGTCCCTACGCAGACTGATCCAAGTGGTCACCCACCCGTACACTGACCGTAGCCAGTGATGCTTGACTTCGGTGATCTGCTGGGAACCGTGTCTTAACGATCAGTCCACTAGTTAAGCTGGAGGATTAATTGGTGGTTGTACAGTTAGTACATTTTCGGATGGCAACACTGGCTTTTGCTCTTCAGAGACAGTTCCTAAATAAATATTTTTAGAAATCCAAATTAACTCATACTATCTATTTGATTTATCTTCTCGAAACCTATTTCTAGCATATTTATCCTTTTATGAACAGATTGTGTATTTTCTTGCTTTAGGTCCAACTTTATCAATTTTATTTTTAATCCAAGATTATTTAGTTATTTTTTGAGACCTAACATTTGAGTTTACTCTTAAAAGTTCGAATTATTCTGAAAATATTTATTTTGAGTGTTTTGTCTCTTTAGAGCTTTAAGAATTTCTTTAATTCGGAATTTCAGTTTTAATTGTTCAGATAAACATGGGAATGCTGATCTTAATTTTCTACCCATTAATTATTCTACCCATTAATCATTTTAATTATTATCTTCTCTTCCTTAAGCTCGTATAAAGCAGTTCTTACTAGTTTTATAAAATTACTAGCTAGCCTTTAGAACCAGCTGATAACTTTTAAGTCATAGAAATCAGTCAATTTATTTTTTATCAATAATAGTGAGGTTACAGTTTGACTCCTTCATATTGACCAAACTTAGATATTTTAGATATCTTTAATTGTTATGTAATTTTATATAAAAAAATTATCCAAAACTACAAAACAATATAAAAATTTTATTAAAACAATATAAAAAATTGTTATGTAATTTTTTTATATTGTTTGATTTTTGTAAGATATTTGCTATAATTCTTCCAATCAAGTAAATTGTGAGGTTTTTGGTTTGCTTTAAAGTGTAATAAGTTTAATAAGTAATTGATATAAATGAAATATTTTACAAGCATCTTTTTATTTTTGAATATTACCTAAAGAAGTTCAAAAATTGTCTCTGACTTTGAATGAGTATTTAAATAATTTTCTTATGTGTTACATTTTTTTTTAATATTTGAAATTTGTCTCACAATTATGGATTTTAATCCACAGCAAAACTATCAGAAAATTCAAAATGCATTTTTTTTTTCAATTCAAGGAATAAATTATTATAAAAAAAAGTACAACAACAACCTGCTGTATGCCAATGGATGTTAAGGCTCCACAATTTCACAGACAGGAGGTTGAGGTTCATGGACTTAAAGTCTCCAACAACATGATTGTAGTAATGTGGTCAGCATTGCTCACTGGCTGCCTTCACTTCCCAGACAAGCAGGGTGGACTTTAATCCACCACTGGGGATTAAACGCCAGTTCTTTACAGTGATAGTTCAGTGCCTTAAACTAAATTATGCTTAACGAAATTATTATCAAATATTTTCAATCTAATATATCTGTAGACTGTTTTTCAAACTTTGTAAAAAGTATTTTTTACATTGTTTGTTTTACATTTTTACAAAAAAAAAGTTTCTTACTTTTCTTATTCTCTGCTAATAGGTATGACTATCGATGTGTTATTTACGGCTGGGATCCATTATGTACTGCTAGTAAAGAATGGATTATTCAGATGGGTGTTGACAAGTTAAAATATAAAGATAAACAACCATTTTATCATGTTTTGGTTGCTGATGGTACAAATCGTTATGCTGCTCAAGGTGAGTGAACAGTTTGAATAACATACAAGGTGTTTCCTAAGGGCCTCCTTTAATATGCATTTTAAGAATTATTTTCAAAAATGAGGGTAAAAAAGTGTGTATATTGTAGTTGTAAATCAATATGAAACTGGAGAAAAAATAAAAATACGATTAAAATCTGGCGAATTACAATTTAGTAAGGCAGTGTACGAAACACTAAAATCTGTTTGGAAGGGAGGATTTGTATTTTTATGAAATATTTGATGCATAAAACAGGTTCTTATGTTCTGTACACCAGCATTCCTTAATTATGATTTGTCAGATTTCAAAAGTATTTTTCTGTTTTCCCTAATTAAACATAAATATTTTACCTCCAAAGTACGTACCTTTATCCCTTCATTTCTCATGAGGATTCTTAAAATATTTTTTATGGGCATGTTTTTGCTTTTTTATGAGGATTCTAAAATTACTATCTTAGGAACGTGCTTTATAGAACACTCTGTCTCTATCCTTTCACATTTCGAAGTGTAAATTATCTTCTTTATCAAGCTTTTACTTTATATATGAAAGGTTTGCATAATTAAAAGTAAATATGACCAATATTATTTAGTTAGAATTTCTTAGTCTCAGAAAATAAAATTTTTATTCTGTTCTACCCCTACGACCTTGCAGGAACTGGCCTGCAGTAATCTTATACCAGGCACTCTTATCTTGTTAATATTTTTAAATTTTCAACATGAAAAACTTTTACAAAATAATGAGAAAGAACTCAATAACTATAACTCATATATATCAGTTATAGTTATTGAGTTCCTTTCCCCACCGAACTCAACTGTTAAAGGGGTAAGAGATGGGGGAATTCAAAATATGCTTTTAATCCACTTCATTTAATTTTCACAAATGAACTGTTGATGGATATTTACACTATTTATCAGTATTTTTCGACACATGTAAAATACAAGGCCACCACCCAATCACAATTTGAGATATTAAGTTAGTGGTATTGTAGATTCTATATTAATTTTTTTTTTCTTTTGGCAAAATTATGCCAAGACAGTTCTACAGTCAACAGTTTTTATAGGTAGTTAAATAGTATAAATTTGCCTGTTTTTAGATTTTTGATAAGTATATTTATTTTTAGGCAATTAAAATTTTTTAAAATTTAGACGTCATCCAAATCGGTTTTCATCAATATAAACAGTAATAAATTTAAAACTGATTTTAAAGAATATTTTAAAAAATCTAAAAACTGATAAATGTGTCATTTTAAATTAACTTAGTCAATACCTCAAATTGCATCATTTTATTGCTTTAAGTTTTTAAGGAAAATTTTATGTTCTAAAAATTATCAAGCCCTAATCTAATCTAAGCACTTTCTTTTAATCTAATAAGGTGACCCTTTAATTTTCTACCTTTTTTTAAAGGTATTGTGCTATCTAATACTACTATATCACCGAATGTTTGTATAGTACAAGAAAATTAAAGAAAACAAATTATAAATTTAACCTAAAATCCAAGGATAAAGACCTCCTAAATCAATTGATGAATTTGCATCCTTAGAGTAACTTAAATCATTAATATAACTTTGTATGCTATTTTCATCCCATTATTATCACAATTTTTTTTCCTTCAGAAAACTTAGTGATTGATGATGTCAAAACTCCAATAACTCACATGGAAATTGGACGGTACTTTGAATCTTTTCATGGAAGTTACTATTTACCCAATGAACAGAAAAGATTAGAGTATCCAGATGATATTGCTGCTCGAGAAAGAACTCTATCCGTCCCTCTCGCATCATCATCATCTGTGTAATATTTGTTATATCTTTATAAGTTTCACTTATGTTTGTACATAGTTTTAAAAAAAAGAGTTAATTCTATTTCTTTCAGGGGAGCTTTCTTGTAATAAACACTACATCCCTTTTGATGATTTTTTATGTTCAAAACATTATTATATTTGTTAAGTTTATGATTAATTTATTATTAATTTCTACAAAGCATAAGGGCAAGACCATGATAAATGGTCCCTATCTGCTCTTTGTTAGGAAAAATTTATATTTTCAGTTCTGATTACATTATTAAAAAAACTTTATAATTCTAAGTATTCTTGAAAATTTTTTTGAAATTTATAAAAAAATTCTAAATATTATTTTTAGATGTTTTAATAAAAAAATTATTGTGAAATTTTCATTAAGGATAAATCATACTACAGATTAAATTCTCAGGTTTGGAGTTATCATGGTTTTGCCCGAATTATAAATTCATGGATTCCTACAACTTGTTCATTACGACTTGCTATACTTCTAATTTAGTAAGTGTTCAGAACTATAAATATATGTAATAAAAATTATACATTGTCTTTTAATAATACTGAAAAATGCATTTAAAAAAATATTTTCTGTTGTCATCTCTTTTTTTCTTATGGAAATAAATACATAATAAACTTTTCTTTTTTATGATATTATTGTGGTATTTTAAATAATATTTTAATGTTGAGATAAGGATCTTTTCTATTTATCTGTGTTTTTAGAAAAAATGAAGAAAATGACATTTTTAATTCTTAGACAAAATCGAGTTTGAAATATTATTCTTTTGTGTGTATTATGATTTTATAGTAACTCAAAGTCTAACCAGTATCCGAGTTTTCCTCTTAGTCTAATAATATAAATGGATGCTGAGAAAATGCCAAATTTAACTACTCAATGTTTAAAAAAAAACTGTCAATTTTCTCATTTTTCCTAAAAATTACCAATGACTTCTGAAGTCATTTACTGAATTGTATCTTTCCCACTAATTATCAAAATCACTAACAAATAACAACAATAAAATCTCATTGAATTTCCCAATTTTTTACTGTTATAATTAAGCATACATATCTACGGATTTAAATTAATATAAGTGTTTCTCTTATTAAATATAAATATATTTCATTTTTACTTTTCTTTAAATTCAAATTAACAAGTTATTTGCTTAATAAGTATATTATAAGTTGTTTACCTTAAATAAATATATTATTGATATCAAAAGCTAACTATGGCCCATTAGGTATTTTCTGTGTTAAATGATATTGTATAAATTATTTCTTTAACAACCATTTAAAAATTTTGCTAAAGGGCTCTTTTTTTATTATATTGAGTTATTTCTTAATATTTGAGTGTTAAATTGATTTTTATTTTTTATACGAGATTTTAAAAATCATTAATGTTGAAAAATGTCTTTTGTCTTTTAAAAATTTTGAAAAAAGAAAAGAATGACTTCAAAATTTCAAATTACTGAAATAATTGACTTGTGGCATAGCAGTTCACCTGCAGTGGCTCAATATATGCATGCAGAAATAAATTTTAAATTCAGATTACTATTTAAACATGTATTACTATTTAAGCATGTATTACTTTGATGTTTCTTTGAAGCTTTTTATTTTGTATTTAATAATTTTTTAATAGAAAATTTGACGTTTTTTTATTTGAAAATAACATGTTTTTTCATAAATCCTATATAAATTAAATTTTAATTAACTGATTCTGAAATTGTTTGCAGTATGATAACTCTTAGAATTTCAAAGCAAACTCTTACCCCTATTAAATAAATAATGCCAAGAAGCTAAAACGGCAAGATTACTTGATTAAAAACTTCATTTGCTTGTTACTGATGTTATCTTAAAAATATTTGCTTAAAATAGCAGAAACATCTACTGTTTAATTTTTATCAGTGTAAACTTCGAATAATTCGGCTTTCATTTTTCAAAATCTCTCAAGAACGATTTGAATAAAATTCTTGAATAATTTTTAGCATTGGGTGCTTAAACCTGCTCCTTCACTCACTATTAAATTTTCAAGACGCTAACACAAACGGTTCTGAAGTTATAAGAGACACACACTCTTTATTTTATTATTATAAAAGATTAAAATATTAATATTCGCGTTTTAAAAAGAGCAAACTTTCTTTCATTGGGTAGATTTTTTTTCCACTGCCTGATGAAGGAAATATAATGCTGCTATGTTTTCTTTATGGGTTAGTGTTTCAAAAAAGATGCATATTCCTCTATCAGGCAATTTTTAACTACTTGGGGATTGAAAGTCCATCTTTGCTTCAATTCTTTTATGGTATTTAAAGAAGTGTTATAACATTCATTTTCATGTTTACATCATATAATTTTTTTTAACTAAAACAAAATTTTGGCTCAGAAAGCAATTGATATCTTAATTTTAAATCTACATACAAATGAATAAATAAAAGATCTAAGATTATATTATTCTCATCAATATTTATTCAAATAATTGAACTTAAGAATAGTTTGGAACTGATCTGGTATCTCCATAAGAGCATGTAGTGCCAACGCTGCTTCAGCATTCCTAGCAGAACGAATGACGTGATGGTAGTTGACGAAATGGAAGTTGTCGTACTTTCTGTCTGGAACTCTTTCATCCCATTCTTCAAGTGCTCTCCAAGGGCCATCTCCGACCCCTACCGCAACGATGCTAAGAGCACTCTTCGATGCTTCTACTAAAGCATGTCTTGTTGGCACGTCTTCGGGTCGCATTTGGCCATCAGTTATTATGAGCAATATATGGAACAATCCAGTACGGCGAACGATGTCTGTTGCTCTACGAATTATGGGTGCTAATGATGTTGGACCACTTCTTTGCACCTAAAAAAGTTAATATAAAGAATACGGAATTAAAATAACGCTCACAGTGTGCAATAAATGGAACACCTCAATAAATTGTATACTTATCAGAATTTTTCATATCCTATCTTGATTATTTCAAGGATTATAAACTTTCTTTCTTTAAATATACCCTTTTTTTGCAGATTTGAATTTTTGACCCATTTATAATATATATACATATGTATCCTATTTGACTTTTTTAACTAAGCCCATTGCTGCAACATAATATTTTCAAGTGTTCTATTTTACCCACTCTCTTTGCACCAAGCAATAAACTAAAACATAGAAAAAGTTATCACCCCCAGAATAACTTTTTATTCTTATGTTCGATTTTAATGAACACAGTGCAATTCTTTATTGTTCTAAGGTTTGACTTATAATTCTAATTAAATATTCTAATTAATTTGTGCTTATTATCATTTAAGTAATGGTATTAGGCACAAAAACATACTAACTCTGAATAAAGATATCATTTTTAACAGATTTGGATTTTTGACCAATTAAAATATAGGGACTAGTTGCTCTCTTGCAAAAATGGCCCCAATATTTAAGTCAAGAGGACGATCAGAACACATTTCACAATGTTTCCGAAAGCTTTTTAAGTGTATAAAAAAATTTATCTCAATTTATTAAATCATTTACCCAAAGATAATTCTATATAAAAATTTATTTTTGAAACTAATGAGTAATAAAAAAAAAACTTTTTCTCTTTACATAGAATTGGCTTTAAATAAACGAAATTTATGATAATGCTAAAAAAAATTTCATCATCTTTAAAAATTCTCCAAATACGCATAAAATGAAATCAACATTAAGGGGCCCAAAATCTTGGACGCTGGTTAAACTATTGAAACCATATTTTCCAAATTGTGGCTTATCCCCATATTTTTATAATCAAAAATCAAAATCCGTCGAAAACTTTCTATTTATTCTGCGAAAATACGCTTTTGTGTCAGATTCCATAACTTATAAATCGTTAGTATTATTTAACTTTGAGATCAAGCCTTTGAGGCATTCTAATAGCAGTTTGTTCGTTGAAATCTGATCATTATGATTAACATTATTCAATCCTTTTATTTATTCGTTTATTTATTTTTCTTGCTACACATAAATTTGCTGTTTGTTAAATTACAGACGAACAAATCATGTCTCTTTTATTAAACTGTAAATCCGAAATAAACCATTAATTAATTTAAATTGA
Organism: Parasteatoda tepidariorum; assembly: GCF_043381705.1. Classification (NCBI taxonomy): domain Eukaryota; kingdom Metazoa; phylum Arthropoda; class Arachnida; order Araneae; family Theridiidae; genus Parasteatoda; species Parasteatoda tepidariorum. Next base: position 53,874,579 of record NC_092209.1, on the reverse strand, counting down.
TGAATGATATGCTATTGTAGGAAATTATTAAATCATGTTTTTTACGAATTTAATCATTAATCTCTTAAAATAGAAAATTATTATTTTTGAAAGTGTTAATTTTTCAATAAAAGCTTTCGAAGTAACTCGTATTTAATACATTTCGAAATTATTATAATTCAAAATTTATTAAAAAAGTAGAATACCATGTTAAAAAAATAAAATAAAAATACAGAACTTTGTTTTTAAATCTATCGACTAAGGTTATTTTCTATCAGTTCAGAATTTTAGAAGAAGAAAGAAAAAAAGATGTAGAATGTTCAGTTTCTCCTTTTTTTTTAAGTTTCCCTCAGTAAATGTCAAAGGTCGCTTAAGGTGCGCTAAATTTTGTAAAAACGATTTCATCCCCCCCCCCAACTGACTCTAAAAATTTGCGTATTAAACTTTTATAAGAACTGTTCAAACAAAATGTTGTGTATCGATTGAACAAAATGCAGTGTTTCTTGCTATACAAACACAAAGAATTGCAAATGAGTTTACCAAAGTTATAAACTACTTGTGTTGTGAAAATTAATAACGGCTTTTTTATCGATCGAACGAGAAAATGAAATGACGTGTCTAGCTTTTCGAATAATTCATGTTTTATGGTATTACCTAAACTATATATTCTTAAAATTAGCTATCAATAACGATCGAAATTTCATTAATGGCTAAATATTTGCCAAACTGTTAATGTTAAATGTAAGTTGAGGGCATCAACTCAACTTTATTAATAGCAAATTTCTATTGCTATTTCTGTCCTTTAAATATTTCATTAGGCTTCACCACGGGCGGATCGTGAATTTGTGGGGCCCTGGGCTGAAACTACTTAGGGGCCCTAATAGCCATTTTGTCAAAAAAAAACTGTTTTCTGTAGTGATGTAGATAAGCATATAGAAAAAAATAGGACAATAAAATAATTTTATTTATTTATTTTTATTTGTGTATACAAACAGCAACTGTACAACATTATTGCAAAAGAAATTGACAGGTTATGTGTAGTTATGTTGTATAAATTATAAAGCAACCTTTCTGCATTTTCGTGCTGCAAATTCCTTTATTTGCTCATCACATTGTAAGTCCTTCGTTAAATCAGAATTTATGGAAAGAGTTGATAAATGATTTAGTCGATGGTTAGACATTGTTGTCCTATATTTGTTTTCTGTATATGACATCCTGGAGAAAGAGCGCTCCGCTTCACAGCTAGTGATTGGTAAAGTTAAAAAAATCTTTAAGATAGTATAGCAATTTGGAAAACATCAACAAGTTTCTTTTCTTAAATTAGCATAAAAATTTCACTGCAAGAGGTGTAAGACTGGCTTAGGCTGAAGTAAATAAGATTTTAACTGAATGCACTCATTCATTAAATGCTCGTCTACGTGTTCTGGATAATAATAAAAAATATTACGTACACGATCTATGTTTTCCATATTTTCGTCTTGCAAATCCATTAAAAATTTGAATTTCTTGCTATACATCTCATAGACTTGGCTCCTTTTATTTAAATCCATAATCAGCTTATCCAACACAACGTTTAGAGTGTCTCTTTTAAATTTTTCTGCGCCGTATACTGAGAATTTAGCTGTAGACTTATCCGAAAATTTTGGAGTAATGCGTCTCTTGTTTATGTCATTGTTGTCAATTCCCACACTAGTACTTAATTTTTTAGCTTTCTCTTCGTATTCCTTTAGCTTCTGATCTGATTGGTGCCTTATGTTGTTCACGAAATCTTTTAATGACACAATTAACTTGTCGCCTTCACAAATATCACAATTATATCAAATATCTACATCTATGTATCCAGGGCTCTGTATTTTTCTATTAACTAAATTAAATCTCCCCAAAATTTCTTCCCAAAAAAATAATCAAAATTGCAGTATCGAGTTTCGCCATTTTATTGAATAAATTTCGTGCCTCTTTCCGAAAATCAACTTTCTCATCCTCATTTTCGCTGAAACTTTCGAAAATTTTCATAATGTCATCATAATTATTTTTCAAAGCTTTGACAGCATCATAGTGACAAGACCATCTAGTCTGTCTTAAACTTTTTAACGTAAATTTGAGTTTTGTTTCACGATTTAACAGTTCCCACCTATGGGTCGAAGTAGAAAAGAAAAAGTATATTTTTTGCACTACTCCAAAAAAGTTCACAATTTTGGTTGCAACCTTAACAGATTCTTCACCAACTTAAGGGAATGAGCAGCACATGGCACACAATCCGCGGATTTATTTCTTTGTTTTAGTAGTGCTTGTACACCATTGTAGTGACCCGCCATATTAGCAGCGTTGTCATAAGATTGTCCCCTACAATTATCCAGTAGTAGTCCATTTGTTTCTAAAACGTCTTGTAGAATATTAAATAAATGTAAGCCAGTATGACTACAAATTTTAATGAAGGATACACATCTTTCATACACTTTTCCCCGAAAATAGTATCGTAATACAATAGCAAGTTGATCATTGTGAGATAGATCTGGAGTAGAATCCACCACAATTGAATAATACTTTGTGTCGTCGTTATTTATTTGAGTTATAATTTGTTTAATTATCTGTTGGCCCATAAACTCAATTATTTCCTCATATACTGTTTTTGATAAGTACGATATTATCGATTTTGGTCTCAGCTCTCGTTGTTCACTGTGTTTACGAATGAATGGATCGAACTCTGCCAATAGCTCCAGAGCACCCATAAAATTACCATTATGTGGAGAGCCAAATACTTCCTCGGAACCTCTAAATGCTAAGTCCCTTATACTTAAAATTTGACCACTGCAATAACCTGTTTTAGGACATAGTGATAATATTCTGTTTCTTTTCTTAATTGTTTCTGAAGCTGCTTGTCTAAAACAGGTCTATTTTCTTTTCGTGTCAACCACACTAACATTGGTTTCTTATGTTCATTAGAATCTTCATGATTTTTTAAACAAGTTAGTAAACTAAACAAGTTTGTCACTTTGACGACGAGAGCAGAAGTGCGGAAAAAAAATTACGTAGGCGTTAAGCGGCTCGGCGGAAAGTCCCCCGTAATAGACACGAAAAAATACACTGGCCAAAAACAAGTGATGGGGAATTTCCCGTTCCGTTCGATAGACGCGCACATGCATGGGTTGATTGATCTCGGGGTTGCCAACCTTATAAGTTTTTTTTTAATATTAGATATTTTTTTTAAATTCAAAATATCACCTATTGTTTTCAGTGGGGACTGGGGCCCTTCGTATCCACGGGGCCCTGGGCTGCAGCCCAAAAAGCCCTTAGGTAGATCCGCCCCTGGGCTTCACTTAGAATAGTTCAATAAAAAAATAATCAGACGTAAAAAGTAATTAGACGCGGTTCAGGGTTCAACTCAAATTTCTTTCAGTTTAAGAATAAATTTCTATGGTTTTTTTTTTCTTTTTATGGAAGGATTTTATTATTCTAAAATTTGAATGGTTCATTTTTAAAAAAAAGCCGCAGTTGAGGGTTTAGCTCAACTTATAGCTTTAAAACAGATATCCATTGTTCTTTTTGATGGACTTCAGTATTGTTAAACTTTGAAGGGCTCATTTCTGCGGAAACCTATTATTAATGCACGAATGCCTGGCCAAAATGAAGTTATCGGTGAAGATTATTTTAGAAAAAATTATTTTCGGCGACTTTTAAATAATACTTAATTTGGAGTTTTCACACTTTTTCATGTGAATTTAACGTTTCTTTTTTATTCGCAATAAAATAATAATAAAAACGCATAAATAATTTTCTGAAGTAAAACGCAGACGATAAATTATTTCAAATAAATTAAAATAGCGTTCTTGTGACAAAGAACTAAACCGATGCATAAAAAATAATATTTTGAAAAAATTGGAACAATATTTTAAGTAAGTTCTAGGTTCTTTGGTTTAACTGTGTATTAAGGATATACTTGAAGAGTACATCAACAGCCAGAGATGGAAAAATTATTTGCAATAATTCTATTTTTTTTTCCTCTAGCATTAGTAGCGAAATGTTCGAACTTTCATAAATCACTGGCTCAAACTTTTAAGTTTGGAATTCGTAAGTCTTTTATACATATTTTGTACATTTTATAACTTGACTATGAATTTATTCCATTTAAATTGACAATCACAATTTTTATTTGCTGAATTTTATATCGTACATATTTTAAAAATGATTCATTAATTCATTTTAGTTTTTTGTATTTATCATGTAAAATTAATGTAAATATGTAATTATAAAATTTGTACATATTTCACAATCTAACAAACTGCTATGTGTGTAGAATGTGAACGGTAAATCTTCCAAATCGAACTATATTAATCAAATCTGTCAAATTTATTTTAAATATTCGAATTGTTTAAATAAATCTTTAAAATAATCTAATATGTTAAACAATAACATTTATTCACTAGGAAAAGAACGTTAATAGAAAATCAGTAGCTAAACATAAGAGTTTAATTTATTTTAATTTTGTTTTTATAGGACTTAACACAAAAATTGTATTACGTAAGAAACAAAGCAAGCCGAGTTGGTAAATGTCAGATGCTTGAATAGATCCAAGTGAAAAAAAAATGGTACAAATTAGTACAAAAGTGTACTTTTTGTACATAAATCATTAAAAACTTCATCTAAGCTATCTATCGATTTGGGATTGATTTTGTTCAATTCAGTGAAAAAACAATAAGTTAGAAACAACTCTTCAACTATATTGATGGAAACATTTAAGTTTCTTTTCGAATCGTGAAAGCCCAGAGGTTAGAGAATCGAACTCTGGGTCGGAGGGACCGGGGTTCGATCTTCGATTACGCTAAGACACACCAAGTACATGCGATATACGTGTTCGTAAAATCTATGGAATCAAAAGCTTTGTGGTCGGTCGCTGAGCAGTACCATGGTTTTAAGGATCTGGAGAAAACTTCCTTTTTCTTCAGATCTATGTCAAAATTGTGGAAATTGCCTCACGAGTGGTATTGTCTATCTGGGAGGTTCAGAGCGTAGACGTACTGCTTTCACCATTGCGGTGCTCTCTTGTCAAAACGAAAGGCGCACTTTTTCTGACTTAATTCACAAGGGCCATTTCTAGCATGCTTGTTGCCTTGTCCAAGCGGCATACTCATAAACAGCATAAGCAAGTTTCTATTCTTATAAAGCCTCTTCCCTTATAGAAGCATTTTAAACTATAGTCCATCAAAAAAGAAGAAAAATTGCACAGATATTATTGCTTAAAAATTTTTATTTATTTATTTACATCTCAAACTAGCGTAAATATCTTCTGTTTTAGTACGACCAACGACCATAGAGGAGCTTGTGACACTATATGCTTACTCTTTTTTTCAGTGGATTACAATACAATCCGTATTTAATTGTGGAACTCCGGAATTGAATTGTGAAAAAATAATTAAAGGTGGAAATTTTTCACTTTTTATCTTGAAATCAATATCCTAAGTTATTAGCATCAGTTATTTGTTTCTAAACAATTTTTTAGTCTCTGGTTTGTGTTATTAGAATAGCTTTATTTGTTTGTTTAAAAAAAAAAAGAAAAAAAACTGAATTATGTGCCTAAAAAGTCAGCAAATATGTCATTCGTAAATAATAGAATTGCCCTTTAACATTTATGAAGTATTCCAGAACGGGGTTTTATTATATTACGAACTAAAAAAAATTTTACATGCCTCAGACTTCAAATTAAACTTTGTTTATTTATGACTAGCATATGAAATGAGTTATCGTGATCAAATCACACGAGGCGAATAAAAATATACTCGGGAATATATTATGCAGAATAATGTAAATTGGGAGTGAATGTCTAGTAGCTGTTTCCCGTGGGAATTTTTTTACAGGTTGTAATTAATTTAATTTCGGTTAGTCACCACCATAATGGGAAATGTAGAACAAATAATCTAGAAAATATTACGCTAAAAAAATTTTTTGTATCCAAAATAAAAATTTTATATTAGTCACATTTGCAGTAAAAAATAGATTTTTAAAAAATCCCTAAAATAATTATTTCCTACGTTTAGTCTCTTTAACTGTTAAAATGTATGTGAATACTTTCCCAATACTTTAGAAAAATCTTCGATAATTCTAAGAAAGCATTTCTGGTGTACACGATTCTATTTAACAATTACAAAATTAACAGCGATTGTAAAAATAAAAAAAAGAGTGTTCAATTTTAAGTTACGTAACATTAGTCAAATACTTAAAACAATACATTACAGCTGTTCATAATTTTATTTCTGTAATCTCACGATTATCGGTTTTGTATCTTATCGCTGTCTGGTCTTTGACAATATGTTGCGTTTAAATGTTACAGTAATTACGATTTTTCCCACTACTATTGACTAAATCTCGACCGTATTTCGTGTTCTCATGATAGGAGGCAGTATTTGCAAAGGTTGTTTCGAATTCCGGTAGAAGATTAGCTTGTATTAATTTCTATTTATTTATTATTATTTTTTGTATTTTTTTACTTATTTAATATAATTGAGCAGTATTTGCAGAGATTGTTTTCACTTGTGGTAGAGGTTTGGATTGATTTCTATTTTTTCCCTTCATTATTTTTCGATTTATTTTTTAATATAATTATTTGTTTTCGATGATGAAAAATTTGTTTGCAAGTGTGGGTAGTTGACCTGCTTTTTCGTGCACTATGCATGGAAGTACTAATTTGTTGTCTGGAAATAAGATGTTTGAATTCCCTACGAACCCATCACGCAGAAATCAATGTTCAAAGCAGTGTTTCCCAAACTTATGATTTTTGTGTACACTTTCTAAATTTTTCGTAACGCTGTGTACCACTAATTAAAAAATAAATGTATTTTTTACTATAAAAAATTGGACAAAAGTTAAAAATCACAACTGGCTGTTGACACCACTAATTATTAATTGTTACTCTGCAAAAAATAACTGATAGAAAAATACGTAATCGTAAATTTTCATGGCTAGCTTCGTTTTTAAATGAAAATTTTGGAAATTTTCGTTTGTTGTAAGATATTTCGCATAAGAACGCTTCACCCCGCTAAACTATCCCCATACCCCTGTACTACATTTTGGGAAACACTGGAGTAAAGCTATAAAGGTAGACGGCGAATAAGTATTTTCCCCGCTTGAGATTCTGTTACATTTGTTGTTGTTGTTGTTAATTTACGTCGCACTAGAGCTGCACAATGGGCTATTGGCGACGGTCTGGGAAACATCCCGGAGGATGATCCGAAGACATGCCATCACAATTTTGATCCTCTGCGGAGGGGATGGCACCCCCGCTTCGGTAGCCCGACGACCTGCGCGCGAAGTCGAACACTTTACGGTAGCACAGTTTAACGAGGACCAATACCGCACACTCTCGGTCCCTATGCAGACTGATCCAAGTAGTCACCCACCCGCACACTGACCGTAGCCAGTGATGCTTGACTTCGGTGATCTGCTGTTACATTTGAATAGAGTGAAATTTTGCTTCATGATAGTTTGTCTCTATGAGGTTGTGCGTAATAATTTGACCGCCAGACATTTCTTAGAATTTTTTCGTTTTATTTTACAATTTTATAAAGATGATAAAGTCCTTTTCCTTCCTTTGAGGAAAATTCCTCATTAAGAAATTGTAACAAATTTATCCATTTTATGGTTTGTCCAAAGTCGGGATAAAAAGTTTACTGCTTTATTATTATTTTCATAAAATCTGATCTTAAGCTGAAAGCGTAAAAATTAAAACTATCGTAAATTCATACTCACTCTGCGTGCACTATGATTATAGGCATCTAAAACATCTTCCATGCACCCAAGTGCTGCTCCCGATGGTTTTAGGGGAAACACGTCGTAATCTTTTGTGCGAACATCTCCGAAACCATAAGCGTGTATAGGTTGACTATGCAGAAAAGGAGTGAATGCAGGAGCTAAAGTATGTAACACTTTCTGATACGGATTGAAGACTGTACTTCCTTTCAAAGCATGCAGCATTTCACCTGAAAATCGTAGATTATTTAACTAAATCAGTCTAATAAGAAGTCGCGATTACGCTGTTTGATTACTGCATTATAGCATTTCAAATGAACATCTCAAAAGTGCAGGTAAAAAGTTTTTGGAGAAGTTTTCCAAAAGATACTTTAAAGCTACAAATTGTAATATTTTAACTACAACCTTTTTAAAAGTTAACCCCAGTGAAGAAGGGAAAATGTATACAAAAAATTTCCCTGCCGAGCGCTACATAGAGGGGAGAAAATTTTTCTTTGCTTGAAAGCAAACATGCACTCCGAATCGTCAAAGTAAATTCATTTAATAACACATGGAAGACATCTCATGAAAGATAGTTAAAATCGAGTTTTTTTCCGGTTACGGTTACCCTAAAGCTACTCTATCAAGTGCCTTCCCGCAAAATCATTATCCTAAGGATAGACAAGTTTGTAGCGAAATCTAAGCCAAGAGGGGAAACTAATACTCCATTTTAGTCCACAAGCATCCTTATCCGAACATTATTATCCTTATCGGTTGTTTACTGTGCGACTTTAATTTTAAAAAAATCTTGCTCACTCTCATTTTTAATTTCTATTATCACTTAACGTGTCCTATGAGTTCATAAATGTATCGTAGTAAAATAGAATTTCATTTCTTCAACATTATATGCTTTAAATGTTGTTTTTTTTTAATTATTCTTTACGTGATTTTTTGTTTAAATGTTTTGAAAAGTATACTAGTTTAATTATGGTATTTAAAAATAATCGAGCATCAGAACATTTTTTTTAAAAACTGATTTATTTGTTTGAAAGGGATTAAGAATGATTAAATTTATGAAATTAAGAAAAATTTAAAAGCCAGAAAATATGTAGACCTTAAAGTGCATAACAGATACAAAAGTAAACAATTGCAGAAAAGCCTTTGAAGATATTTTTTTACCCGCTTCGAGATTTAGAGCTTGAATGTTCGTTGTCATACTTTTTTTTAAATATAAATGTCTAAAATTGTTTATTTCATTAAATGCTCCAAAATATTTGGGTGGAATAGAGTATTTTTTTATACAATTGAATATTATACTGCACGGAGCGGAATATAAGAAATACGAAAAGTATACGCTGTATAAGCCATTTCAAATGTTAACTAAAAGATTACTATTAAAATTAAACAATTTATTACTAGACTTACCAGCGTCCTGCCTGATGACACTGTTAAAAAATGCTTACTTTTCTAAAGGGATATTCGATAACCCACTGCTTCAGACTTCTAATAATAATTATTTCTGGGTAGATATTTATGTGCTGAGAATTTTAAATTAGAAAGGTTTAAGTATTGAAAAAGGTTAAGTTAAATTAGAAAGTTATGTTACAACCCTTTTAGAAACTTAACTACCAGATTTTCTGTTTTCCAAGGACGTTTAACTAAGCTTAAAAATTGGATTGAACATTATGCATACTACTAGTAATATAACAAATGTCTATAGCATAACTAAATAAGCAATGTACCTTTAAAAAATCTCCTTCCTTGCCATTCATTACTGGCACTGAAATCAATGGCCACTATCAGCCTCATTCTTTCTAAGCCAGCTCGTCTCATGGCACTCGTAACCTCAGCATAGCTCCTGAATTTATCTCTAAATGCTGTAAAAGTTCTCACATCTTCCCTTGAAAATCCAAGTACAGTGAATATACTACTGGAACTATAGTATCTCTCCGCACGAGGTTCTTCTGCAAATGGTCTTGAGTTTTGAGGTTGGCTTGTATGTTCTTCTACATACCAGTCAAATAGCACCAAAGCAACTACTGTGGCAATCATAAACAACACTAAAACAACCATTTTGTTCTTTTCTTTTTAGATTAATGTGCGTTGATTTGTGCGCTTAAATATGATATCTTTGGAAAATTTGATTCAATATGTTAAAAAAAACTCTTTACTTAAAAATAAAGAGGAAGCATAAAACAACAATCCTGACCAGCAGGTGCCACTTAACGTGGATTAAATAAGTGTTTCTTTTAATAATTAAAACATGGTTTCCGTTATCACAATATATAAAATCACATGTTTGGCTAGCATTGGCGTGAAATGATTACAACTATGTAAATTTAACGTTATCTAAAGATTTCATCATAAACTTCTTTTTCTGTTCACAAAATCATTGTAGTTAAACCCATTAAGCAAGGAAATTCTATATTTGACATGAAATATTTAAAGCAACATCAGCTCTTTTCTGTTAGAAAAATATCAATTCATCATATAGCAGTCCATCAATCTTTTTAGAAAGCAAACCATGTTTTTTTTTTCATTGTATTATTCAGGTGTAATGGTTTTCTTGAAATCGGTTTTCATTGATGTGCATGAACTTTATTACTGAAAGCCCTGAAAAATAATTTATTCACTATTGTAACAGAATATATGATTATTTGATATAATTTGTAGACCTTAAATATCTATCATTAATTATAATATCATATGTTACGCGATACGAATGCCGCTTATCGTAAATTAAGTGGATACTCATTGTTTAACCAAGATAATGCTTATAATCAAATCACATACTTACCGCAAATTTACCTTTCTTTTAAAAAAAATAAAACTGGTCTTTTAAATATGACGTTAAACGCTAACTGATCAATGTATGTGAATATTTATTCTGATGTTTTTGCTGTCTTTGAAAAAAGTGGTAGCAAAACTTGTTTTATTGGTTAAATTTCTGGAAAAAAAGAACACAAAAAAGAGGAATAAAAATTTACTCTAGTTAAGGTTTAAATTTCCGTTGATTGCTTTTTCTAAAAATTAAAATAAAAGAAAAAAGAAAATAAACATAAAAAGAGAAAATATTAGATTTCATTTTTTCTTAATTTTTAAATTAATCTTATAACAGATAACTAATACAGTGGTATTGTATTTCTATATATGATATACATTTCTTTCAGAACAAAGTGCTATTTTAAACCACTTTAAATTTATTTAGGTCTTAAAATTCTAATCCAAATATAAATATTAACTTCGTATTTAGAATAGCTAAGGATGTATTAGTTCTCTTAGATAAACATAAAATCATGTAGAAATTTTATGTCATTAGGATATTAATTGTCATTTATTGCTATTATTTGTATAGCTTCTTTTCTTTAGCAATTTAAATATTAAATAACAAAACTGCAAGTTGAAAACTTCTGAAATCTAGTCTGTTCCTCATTGAACTAATTTATAACGTGTTAACCCTTTACGACCGAACTTGTATAATTGTGTGGGTTACGTACTAATGCAATGTGTAAATATTTGTGATATTATGTGTTTTAAATCATATTTAAACTTCGTAAAAAATTTTCTTCTCTTAGCTACCATTTTAATTTTGAATATATATTCCATACCTGCCAACTTTTAATCCTTTCCATTATCATTTTTTCCAGTGGTATTAAAATGGAATTAAAACTTCAATTTTAAGCAAACAAATACGTTGTATTTGAGAAAACTTAAGTTGACAATCATAATAGTAACGCATATTAATATATGTGCTTAATTTTTGTAAGAATAGTGGTGATCAAAATCATTTGAAAATTAAGTTTATAAAAGAAAAAATAGTATATATTTACTACCACTTAAAATATGAAAATAAAATCTTCCGGAAAATCCGGAAGAGTTGGCAGGTATGAAGAAGTATAAACATAGGTATTAAAATATTAATGTATTTTAGTGGACATGAGTTATCTTTTATTTCTTAGATCTCTTTCCCGAAACTTTCCCCACATTTTACGATTTGAGTTTTTTTTTATGCGAGAGAGATAAAGTGTTTTCAAATTACATCCGATAGTTCCTAGTTTGTTTTGATACCTTGGCTGAGCAGCACCCATTCATTTTATAGACTAGTGTATATTTGAGTGAATTGAGATAATTACGGTTAGCAGTCGTCGTGGCTTCTGTTTCATAAACATCCGATGGTACAGGGCTAAAATACATAACATTTATTTCAATTTTAATTTTCAGAGTGGTAAAAGTCCTCCAAGCTCTCATAACAAATAAATACCTCTGGGTTCTAATCTAGCAGTTCCCTTGTCTTCTGGATTGGGCTCAAAATGACAAGGCTACTGAGTTGAATATTAGCAGTCGAAATTGGGTAGCTGTGCAATGACTGTTATAAAATAAACTAATAAATTTCGCCGGGATAGCCTGGTTGATAGGGCGTTGGACTCGAGTTCGTGAGAATGGGAGTTTGAATCCAGCCGGCAGAAGAATACCCATGTATAAAATGGTGACTGGTGCATGTTAAATCTGTCGGGGTCACAAAGTCCTCCAAGTTCTCATAACAAATAAATACCTCTGCGTACTAATCTAGCAGTTCCCTTGTCTTCTGGATTGGGTTCAAAATGACAAGGCTACGGAGTTGAATATTAGCAGTCGAAATTGGGTAGCTGTGCAATGACTGTTATAAAATAAACTAATAAAAAGCCTGGTTGATAGGGCGTAAACTCAAAATTGAGTCGGTTGTTCAACGGCGGTTATAAAAAAAAATAAAACTAATAATCAAATTGTATTTTCTTGTTTTCTTTCTAACTCTTTGCATACTTTCTAGGCACATTCAAAATTTCATGTTTCTAAGTCTTATAGATTTTGTAACGTAAAAAAAAACAATTGAGAAAAAAATTCGCGAAAAAATCATTAAAAATTGCAAATAAAATATATTCAAAATGAATCTGAAAAAAGACTATGTTAAATATATAGTGGCCCAGCACGCCAAATTTTTAATCTGTTCTTAAAATGTGTTTCTTTTGTAACTTTTTCCCCTAATTCAAAAAATATGTGCAATAAAAGAAAGGTTCTACATAATAGTCTCCTCACAATTAATATATTTAGCAATAAAGTAATATTATCAAATTTTTTAATAATATAATGTTAATACTCAACAATAAAAAATAGTTACAGTTTACTTTAGGTGTATGGAAATAGAATTGAAATTATAAGGGCCCCATCATTTTCAGTAGCTTAGGGCCCCACCAAACTTAAATCCGGCTCTGCGCTTTAGACATGTAAATTCAATTGTCTGATGTAAGACCCAATTTTAAGACTAATATTGATAAAACGATATGATAAAAAAATTTCATTCACTAAATGTTTTTTAAATACTTATTTAAATTTAGATAATAGCATATTTTAAAAATAAAGGTCTTGTGTTAAATTTTATGTTCACAATCGCTGAAAAAATTTATTTAGTTTCGTGATCCCGCCAAAAGAGGGTCGATCATTTGGGGTTTCATAGACGAAAAAAAATATTGAGCAGCTGGTATAGGCTAATTAGCCTGTAAGCAAATTCAAAACATTACGGTTTAATCTATAGTAAATCGAACAAAATGAAAACCAGAAAAAAAAAGATAACGGAAAATTCGTTACCAGGGGTGTATTTCTAAAGTCTGAAGTCTTTTGTCATTACGAATAGTTTTAATCAATTCAGCGACAAACAATCGCCTTTTATACCATTGTATTACAAACAATAATAGAAGGTAAATTTTTCTGTTTGTTATGTATTAATAATTTAACTCTTTAAAGTTGATGAATAACAAATTGGCTGCTAGATCTTTATTATTGGAACTGTACAGTATTGAGTAGTAAACTACGTACGTAAAAATAAACATGGCTTTTCAGGGCTATTTCTAAATATATCCAAAACTTTTTATCCAGACGAACGACAAACTGAACAGTTTGATTGTCATTCCAATTAATAAATAAATAAATAAGTAATCACGAATAAAAAAAAATCAATATCAACAAAACTTTTCAAGTATTGATATTTGATATATATAAACCTGATATTGTCAGTTACATAGTAGATAAAAATGAACATTGTTCGAATTTTTTTATTTATAAGACAAAAAGCTAAACCAAAAATGACCTAATGAATATTGAATCATATGCTTGCTGTCTTATTATTTAAAATGTTTTGTATTTCAGTAAAGTAATAGTCACATATTAAGAAAAATAAAATAAAATTACGAAAAACTAAATGCATATTATAACCAAGAATATAATATTCTGAAACTACCGACTTAATACATCTTATGAATAACAATGTGTAAATATAATAACGGTGAGAAGATTAATAAACAAATATTTATAAATAATAAATGAAATGAAAGCTCCCACCTTCATTTTGTTTATTTCGTATAAGTTTACAATCAGGTGTTCTTTTTTTGGTGATTTTCTATACACATATATGTACATACAGAAAACAGAGAAATGACATATATTATATTATAACCGTCGTTGAACAGCCGACCCAATTTTATGGGTTTACGACTACTAATGTTCAACTCCGTAGCCTTGTAATTTTGAACCCAATTCAGAAGACAAGGGAACTCCCGGATCGAATATTGGGGAAAATTTGCCTTCGTGGAGGACTTTTTGAGGGAGCTAACCCGCATTTGCCTTACATGGAGAGGACGACCACGAGAACCTCCCACGGTTAACCTGACGGTAATGGGACTCTTAACCCATGATCCGTCTACCACTGAGGATATTTCAAGTCAGCACTGTGGTCGGCGCAAGCCGGATGTGGAATTCGTATCGACTGGAATTCGAACCTTGTTCGCCGCATTGGAAGGCGAACGCTCTATCCCCTGAGCCATCGCGGCTCAATGACATATAAGTGAGATTTTCAATTCATAGATAATCTGGATAGGATAGGAAAATTGAACATTTTATTCATAGTAAAAGCACCAAGGTTAAATGCCTCGAACCTTTTATTTAATTAAAATTATAATAGGTCCAATGATTCATTTATTTTTTTAAGTGTATGTTAAAATAAAATTCTCCTTATAGGTCTTTACAGAAAGTTGATGATTAGTAAATTTCTATTTAAATATGCTTAAAATTTATGTTTACAAGTAAATCAACTTCCGTTTTCTTTTATTAAAGGAGCATTTTTGAAATAGAGATTGTGGCGTGGAATAAGGGAAACAAAGATTCAAAATTCTAAGGGGGCATCCAATGAAGGACTAAGAACACATTAAATCTTTCACTGTTATTTTATCACACAATTAAATTTTTTAGCACATGAATATTTGATTCTTAGAAAATATATTGTGAAGAACAACTAAATGGTTTTTCAATAAATTTAATAATTAAGTTTCGGAAAATTATAACACTTAAAAAAAAAAAAAATCATCTAAAGTAAAGTATTCCCACAATACTCGTTGTGGGTCATGGAGGTTCAGGTTGAACGATTTCATGACCAACGGCATGGCAATGTGGTCAGCTTTGTGCATTGGTCGCCTTTGCTTCCCAGACAAGCTAACACCCATAGATCTGGGTGGGCTTCAAGTCAACACCGGAGATCGAAACCAGGGTCTTCACAATAGCAGCTTAATGCCTTAACCACTGAGCTATCGCGGAAGATCATTGAGATACAGAAAAATTAAAATATTCTTTACATTAATAAATAAATAATTAACGATATTTTGTCGTAAAATAATTTTTGAACTATAGAATGATTTTTGCTAAGATTTACGCAAGAGAAAAAATATTACAAATTGAGGATTAAGATTGGCGTGAATAACATCCTCGCAACTAAACCAAACATCCTAAACACCAAAAATCAGGTCTGCTGTTCAACGACGGTTATAAAATAAAATATAGTATGTTCAGGGGTCTGTTTAGAACAAATTTGGGTCCGTTAAATATCAAAATTTCTTTTCATAAAAACGGACCCTTCACAAAATATTTTAACTTGAAAACGGACCCTTCACAAAATGATTTTTCTTTTAAACGGACCCTTCCCAAATTTGTTTGTTTATCTTCATTATTATTTTGTTAATCGAATAAACCCTTCCCAGGGCAGAAAACAAGAAAGATGGATGTAAACGAATTAAGTTTTGTCTTCGGCAGACGATTCTTCCATTATTCGTCCGAAATTAATATTCTGCGTTCAGCAGTATAGGCTAAATACCAAATATTTGTATATTGCATCTCTAATTTAGAAGCAGCAATTGTTGTTTATTTTTTAAAATTTAATTTTTTTAATTACAATTTCACAGTGTTGAGCATAATCTTGTATGTCTATACAATTTAAAAACTCCTTGAAAAAATTTTATTTTTGCAATAAACAGACCCTATTTGCACAAATTCATAAAGCGGACCCTGGTTGAAAGAATGTGAGTAATTTTTTCACAATTTCACGAAAAACGGACCTTTCACAAAATGTCTGGACAGACCCCTGATGTAAGAGGTGCACAACCTGTGGTTCGTTCGCTCTTGATGTACGGCCTGAATATAATAAAAAAAACTATAATAATTTTTTTTATAGAAAATAAATAAAAAATCTGAAAATATTAATTGCTTATTTAAGCAGTATACGCGCGAAACCTAAACCAATATAGTTTTTCGATCGCTTTTTTTAAGTGATCACTACGACTTTCCAACGTTGTAAAATTCCGGATATTTTTAATACGTCAAAATTGTGATGCGAAAATTAATGAATTTTAGTAAGCTTTATTTTGTGTTGATTTTATCGTCAAGTCAATCCATGTTATTTTTCTCTATTTTTAACAGTTGATATTATTTTGTTCCACGTTTTTTTTTTTTCTTTTTCTTTTTTTCCGTTCAAATATCTTGATTTTTTTCAACACAATATTATTACAAAACGTGAAATTCCAATGTGAGTTTTAAACTATTTGCTGTTTTTGAGCTTTGTTTCTGATTTCTGGTAGCTTAAAAACCGTTTTAAGATTTAACATTCATAAAATGTCTTATAATTCACTGAATATAAACGTTTTAAGGCTAAAAATATACTTAACTTAACCTCAATTGAATATTGAATCTTATTTCAAGCTAAAATGCATTGGTTTTATTTTAAATCATTTTATATCCCCATACAATTTCTTTAACTGAAATATTTAATTTGCATTTTATGTTGCTCCATAAAATATTTACCTTTTTTTTATTTTTTGCATTCATTCAAGAAGAAGGTTACAGTTAATTTTTTTTAGAACACACTCTTGTGTTACGCAACGTGATCTTAAAATTTTTTCCGATAAATCTATTTTTTATTTTATTTTATTATATTTATTTTTGATGAAAAGGAAATATTTTTATTTGGAAAAGCATCAATTTGGTTTTCTTCATTTTTCAATGAATTGTAATGCTCAAAAAATTTAATTTTATGCAAATATATTATCAAGTTGACTGATAGAAAGAACTGTGTCTATGACACTGATATGTTAACCCTGATATTTTAATTAAAATTATCATAATAGTCGTCAACATATATAAATACTTGGACATGTTGCTCTTCATTCAAAAAGGTTGTGCATCCTACTATATGAATTTCAATATAAAGGTTTTTATAATATATAAGATAATTTTTAATTCACTTTACAAATAAAAATAACCTTTAACTAAACTTTGAATATATTTATTATAAGAAAGTGAGTTATTTCTTCATTAGTCAGTAAGTGTATACAATGCTCCAATTTAGTGCTTTTTCCTAAATTCGGCCTTTTCATCGTAATTCTAAATAAATTATTAATTAATATTAAAATAATTTAAATTAAAACATATAAATTAATATAAATAATTATATATCCCCGAATGTCTCTTCATAGTGTTCTTGCCTCCGATTATAATTTTTTAAAAAATTTTATTAAGTCTAAGATAGGGCGTGGCGTATTATAATTCTTGCAGAGGGGCGCTCCTAAGTCTCATCTATGTACGCCACTGGATTTAGAATTTTCTAAGTGCATGTCTTCCCCCTTTTTTATTGTAAATAAAAACATTTAATTTTTTTTCTACTGATTATACTATCGTTTTTAGGGCACCTAATCGGGAAAGATGCTAGAGGATTTAAAAAATCCCTGCATTGAATCCAAAAGTAACCACGCAGCGCTGCTAAAAATCTAAAAAAAAAAAAAAAAAAAAAAAAAAAAAAAAAAAAAAAAAATTAAGGAAAGAAACAGAAATAAAAATAGCATTTACATCATCAAAAAATATTAAAAGTTTATTTTCCTCAGGATTTATAGGCTTTCTTTAAGAAATATAAAAACATTAGACGTTTTTTGGAAACTGTTCAATCACAAGTGTCAACTTTTCCATCCTTTAAGAAATATAAAAGCATTAGACATTTTTTGGAAACTGTTCAATCACAAGTGTCAACTTTAAGTTTTTCATCGCAAAAAATTCCCAACGAAACTGGAAAACAATGGTGTTTTATTAGGCTTTTGAAATGAGACATTTTATGCGTTACACCCAAACATTCACACGCAAATTTCGTGTATCATCAGCATAAAATGGCGTCACGTAGTCTAAAACACTTTCGCCACCTGTTCTACGGAAGTTTTGGAGATTTTCCAAATAAAAGGGAGAAAAATTTACTTCGGAAAGTCTGGTTCATCTCATTCAACACTATCTAAAAATGTTCTTTCTTTTTAAATGGTTGGAGTGAGAAGTGAGAAAAAAATTTTACAAATTATCTTTTTTTTATCGCTGCGTTTTTATTAATAGCTTATTTTATTTCAAGATCAAAAATATTGCAGAATTGTTTTTGTTTTTTAGAAGCTAAAAAATACATTTTTGTATCATAGGTGAGTTGATAAAAAAAAATAACACTCTAAAATATCGGTTTCCAAATGGTGTTCTGTGGAACCCTAGTGTTCCGTGGGAAGGTCACACATGCTCCGTAATTTAGGACTTATTTCTCTTGAGCTAGTAATTTTTGAAATATGTTACAGGTTTGTATCCAACCAATAATCTATTATTAATTTAATAATTCGTTTATTTTACTAAATTAACAATAAAAAAAGAATAGAAAAATTAAAAAAAAATTTTTTTTCACGTGTATTTCTCTTTCTATTCATACGGAATGATTAACTTTAAAATTCAAAATGAAGTAACCAAATTCAAATATGAAGAATTTTTTTTTTCGAATAACCACTTTAACAGTTTTAGGAAATTTCCAAAGTAAATAAATAAAAGTCGGGGTATTACCAAATAAAGTTCAATAGCTCAGGGCTCCGTAGCCAAAAAAGAAAAAAAATTTGGGAACCGCTGCTCTAAAAATTATAAATATTTTAAATTTTTTTTATTCTTTTCTGTTAGATGCTTGAAGATAATTGAAAATAAATGCATACCCTTCAACACTTTAAGTTTATGCGAAATAATTGTTCCAGTGATAATTAACGCAAACAGAAATTTTTAAGGTAAACATAAATTTTACTGAACTTCTATCCAGGCGTTCAAATATTGCGTAACGCAGTGTTTCCCAAACTTATGACTTTGGGGCCGTTCAAAAAGTACGTACACAAAAATGGAGAAATTTTAAACCCCCCCCCTTCGTACATTACCGTACATAAGGTCTTACTCCCCCCCCTACCCCCCTTTTTCATAAAAATTAAAATAATTATATTTTAAATAAAATTAAATATTTACTTAAGGAGTGTGTAGGATAAAGTCAAATTTAAATTTGGTGCATGTTTATAAAGTACGTACTTTGTATAATACCTCCCCCCTCCCCATCGTACAAAACCGTACATAATAGCAAATCCCCTCCCCCCTTCGGGATGTACGTACTTTTTGAACGGCCCCTTTTGAGTACCCTTTCTAAATTTTTCGTAACGCTATGTACCACTAATTAAAAAATGAATGTATTTTTACAATAAAAAAAATTGCACAAAAGTTAAAAATTACTACTAGCTGTTGACACCACTAATTATTAATTGTTAACTCTGCAAAAAATGGCCAATAGAAAAATACGTAATCGTAAATTTTCATGGCTAGTTTTGTTTTTAAATAAATTTTTTGAAATTTTTGTTTGTTGTAAGATATTTCGCATAAAAACGCGTACCCCCGCTAAACTGTTCCCGTACCCCTGGGGATACGCGTACCACACTTTGGGTACCACTGGCGTAACGTATTGTTGGTGATTTTGGACTTGGAGGCGAAAAATAAAGCAAATCATGAATCCCTTAATATGCTTACGTGATTTTTCATTTCAAAATGTTTTTTTTTCCTCAAAATTTATGTGATGTTTGTAGTTTATAAGGAATTTTATCGAAAGAGTAAACTACAAAAGCAGGGATATACTACTCCTAGTCAGCAAAAATAATATGAGCGAATCGCAACTCTTAGCTTACGTACTTAACCTATTTGAACTGGCCCTAGATACATTAATTTCGATTATTATCCGTTGCGAGTCAACATTTCCATACATTTTTCGAAAAAATTAATATTGATGATTCACTTATACCATACTTGAAATCTATACAGGTTAAACGTGTAACTAGGCATTCATGTTTATAGTATCTTAATGATATAAATATCGATATTTTGAACTGAAATTATGCAAGCACGATATTTTGCCAACGTTAGAAAATTTAATTTTGCCAATGCCCGACCATTTTTCCATGATTACAAAATGCTGCGTTTTATGGGTTAAAACTTTATTGCTGGATATTTTTTCTATGAACTGGCAACATAAATGTTTGAACTAAATTCAATATAAAAGGAACAAGCCCGGTCAAATTATGCCGTGCTATACTCAAAGCTTAAGATATCGCATACTCAATGTATTGCAATTAAAAAGTGTCTTACAAACATAGCAAAATACACACGCTAAATGAATATCATTAGGGTATTTCAGTGTCGTGTAGAATCGATCTAGAATTACGTTATTGAATTTTTCTTTGATAATTCATCAAAATAGAGTTGAAATATTAGATTTCATAACTTAAAATTTGGCTTAATTATCTATCAAACTCTATATTTCAAACTAAAATCATGCAGTTCCATTAAAAAGTACTTCCACAGTTAAATTGGAGAGCAATTATTTGTACAAAATTTATCTAAAAAATGAACTACACTGTAAGATGTAAACCAACAAGTTAATCATATGATTAAGATCCTTAAATTAAGAACTTTTGCCGGCAAATATTATGCATATCAAAAAAATATTTATGGCTAAATTTTAGAGTAAAAAATAATTAAAATTTGTATTGATTCAGTCACATTTTATTTATAAATACAAAAGCTTAGAAGAAGGTACCAAGTGTAGGAACGAAACTGAGAAAGGACCAAATTTTCGGTTTAATAATATGTTATGTTAAGGAAAATTATTGTTTTCTGTCTGACCTTGAATAAGAAGATATTTTAATGGGAAAATGTATTTCGTAAACATATTCCTTCAGATGTTGTATTTTTCTAATGTTAATGTTCCCAAAATTTTAAAAAGAAAAAAAAAACTTAACATCAAGCTTTTCAATTAATAGTATATTCAGTGTTTCCCAAACTTTTATGTACCCTTACTAAATTTTTCATAACGCTGTGTATCACTAATCAGAAAATGAATGTATTTTTTACCATAAAAAAATTGTACAAAAGTTAAAAATTACTACTAGCTGTTGACACCACTAATTATTAATTGTTAATTCTGCAAAAAATAGCCAATAGAAAAATACGTAATCGTAAATTTTCATGGCTATCTTGGTTTTTAAATAAATTTTTTGAAATTTTCGTTTGTTGCAAGATATTTCGCATAAGAACGCGAACCCCCGCTAAATTGTTCCCGTACCCCTGGGGGTACGCGTACCACAATTTGGGAAACACTGGTGTATATGAACATGGTATTTAAAATATAAAAGCTATTATGAAGGATTTCCTATGCAACTTCCTATAATTTAAAGTAAGAAAAAGGTAACTACATTTAAGATAACATATTAAATCTACTAAATTTTAAAAATAAAATTAAGTAATGTTCTGCCGAATCTCATTTATTATTTAATTTAAAATATATTAGAGCAATGATTGTTTTAGAAGACCATCCTTAATTATAGAGCCTTAACCCAACCAATGAACTTTATTAAATTACTCAATTACTCATTTTGATACAATGTCTAGATTTAAATAAAAGTTGAGTGATAAAAATCTTAATCATTACAGAAAAAAAATTATTTTCTTCATTAAAAGATTTCATATTCAACATGCATTTTTTTCCGTATTTTTCTGATACATAAATAACTGGAAAATACATACTGAACTCACAATGCTGAGAAAGAAATCTATAAAAATAGCATTTTTTTTTCTTCCTGATTCATAGAAAAATGAAAGGGGAAAAAAAGCATAATCGAAAAGTTATATTAATCAGTCATCTTTTTACATGGCATTTTAATTTTTCTGAAAGTAACATTATAGAGAACATTCTAAGCTTTTTCTACATTTTTCCCGGATTCATAAGAAATTGCATAACAGAATACTAATTGTATTTAACACTCAACTTTTCATATAGTAGACAACTTAATTTTTCGGGAAGCTATAAAGAATATTCTGAGCTGTCTACCTGCTCCTTTAAATGTAGGTCACATTCTATCAAACTGGATAACGCATTTCCGGGGCGTTGTAGTTGAAGGAGAAAATGAAAAGAAAGGCATAAATTAATACCTTCGGCCTTACTGTATCCTCAATTATATTCATCCGAAGTTTAAAACAATGAAGTCTTCGCTACTAACAGACATTCTCGATGTTGTCATTTCTAGAACAGAGGGAGTAAATTTTAACTGTGGAAATAAGGGTTGCAATGATGTGCAAGATTTTTCGCTTTCAGCGCCAAACGATCGCCAATTTCTAACACAATTTATCGATCGTGAGTTTTTCATGAATGGTGCTCGTAATTTAATCAATTCATCATTTATATCCATCCATCATATTTTCTCTTTAAATTTAAATCATTCGAAGAATACAAAGGTAATGCAAGCGAAGAGGGCATCTCATTTATGCTTTTTTATTAAGAGAATTTAAAAAAGGGATTGGGAGACTTTCGTACAAATGCATTCGCTAGGTCTTAAAAAGAAAACATGGAAAATAATAAAGATAAATGAAAAGAGAAGGGAAAAAAATAATTAAAATGAAATATTTTTAAAAAGTATATAAAAAAGATTTTATTTATTTTTTAAGAAAATTATAAATTGCAAAACACAATAATGAAAAGATATTATCTCCTCATCAGCTCACACAGTTATATCCGCAAAAAAAGTGCTTTCTAATATTGTATCAATATAGGCAAAGCAAAATATATACAATATTTTGAGGAGCTCTCAAAATTGAAATGAAAATATAACACCTTAAGTAAATATATATATATATACAAAATAAAACATATCAAGCAAAAAACAGAAAATAAAATGTAAAAGAAATACAGAACAAAACGAAATATAGTAAATAACGAAAATAGTGCTCCTCACTTTATTGTATTGATACACTTTGCTTTGGCTTTAATGATAAAATATTAGAAAGCACTACTTTTTACTGATATAATCATGTGAGCTGATGAAGAAATTATATCTTTTCCTTAGATTATCTATATTTTGTTTTCGGCTTTTTAATTTATTTTAAATATTTCATTTTAATAATTTTTATTCTTCTCTTTTCATTTATCTTTATTATTTTCCATACTTTCTTTATATTTTAAACTTATTTTATGAGTTTTATATACTTGCAGCCTAGCATAAGTGCAGTAAATATATATATACATGTTTGTGTGTGTGGATATAAATGTGTTTTTAATTAAATAAGTACATCTACAATCACATCAACTTCCTTTTATCTTAACTCAAGATAATTAAAAACTAAGCTCAGGAAAAAATATAAGTATTTAGAATTTTCCCCAATTTTTTTTAAATTATTTAATTTAAACTTTTTCAGTTTATACGGATTTTTCTTTTAATATATTATAATGTGCGCATCTAAATAAATTAGATAATATATAAAATGTTGAGTTAAAGAAATATAAACATGCACTTGCCTTTGAATAAAAAATACCACAAAAAGCTCGTTTTGTTGCGAATATAATTTATAGTTTAATATAATTTAAATCAAATTTTAACAAATAACAAATATATCTAATTAACTTTAATAAAATAATAAACCCTTATACATAAAGAAAAAACAATTCAAAATATTGCATACTTAAACATTAACAAACAATAATGAAGTAATGATTAATTCCTTCATTTCTTATGTAGTTAAACATAAAATCCAGTAAAAATAGTTGAAAAACAAATCATCTCCATAACATTGGTGAACCACAAATCATCATTTAGTTTATAAATTTTTGACTCGAAATATCTTTTATTCAAACTGCCATCGCTATCAGACATTAGCTGTAGACCTTCCTTGAACTGTTCGATCACTTTTTCCATGTTAAAGACATCAAAGCCTTTCTGAGCTATGTGAATAGGGCGACATATTTCAGCAGAAAGTTTTTTTCCTTTCATCCAGAATCCTGATGATTTCGGTGGTAATTTTGCTTTTTCGGGGAACTGGGTTGTTCTTCCATAGTGTAAAATATCACTAGGTGTTTCACTCGTAATAATTCTACTGCTTTTGTTCAAGTCATCCATCACAAGGGATTTTGCGTCTGTACTTATTTGAGCCACGCCTATGATATCAGATTTGGTTATTAGAAATCCTAAGATAAAGATTGGGAAACACTTGCCATACACCTTTTGAACCTGAAATAAAATTGAATATTATTTCATTGTAGCCCTTGAAATGAATAGAAAATATGAAGATATTATGTCACAACAGATTAATGATTCACACAATATGAGATTTTATTAAGAAGATAGCTTGATCTAGATAACAATGGAATAGCGAGAATGCGAACTGAATAGGAAAAAAAAAATGAAGATATGTTAAAACGGATTAATGATTAACAGATTGTGAGATTTTATTTTAAAGGAGATAGTTTGCTTGATCTAGATATCAATAAAATAGCCAGAAAGCCAGCTGGATAGAAAATTTGAAGATATTATGTCAAAACAGATTATAATGATTGACAGATTGTGAGATTTTATTTTTAAGAAGATACTTTGATCTAGATATCAACGGAATAGCGAAAAAAGCTGTAAATATCGAAGTGTAAATCAATTATCTAACAGATATGGGTATGGTAACTGATGCTATTATGAGAAGCTAATTGACTAAATTATTTTAAATTTACATTAAAAAATATTTTTGAAGGTTAGGCTAGAAATTCAAAATGTAGCAATAAACGTTAGCAGAAAAGAATTTTCCATCCTTTCTTGATGCCACAGCTACGTTACTTTGTCGAAGAATGTCCCTAACCAGGGGTCTGTCCAGGCCGAATTTACTACCTTTTAGCGGTACCTTCACAAATTCAACTTTAGGAAAAACGGTAGTTTCACAAATTCAACTTAAGGAAAAACGGTAGTTTCACAAAATACTTTTTCTTAAAATTTTGTTTTTGTATCCCTTAAGAAACGATAAATCCATATTTTTACCATATTTTTGTGTTGATTTTTTTTATATAATTTTAAATTTTTCACAAATTATGTCTAAATTTTCACAAAATAGGTACCTCTCAGAAAAACCTAGACAGACCCCTGCTAACAAACGGTTACATTTTGAAAGTATTTTTAAATTAAAATTTCGCCTTTCTTTTCAGACACCAATAACTTGTAATTGAAATTACTGTTCAAGATCGAAACAATATTCTAAATATAACGATATCTTTAATTTTTCAACAGCAGACCAATTCAACTAGGAAAAAAATATTAATGATACCTATTATTACTTTATATTAGGTGAATTCCATATTATAGAATAAAAATGCTGATTCAGCTAACTTAGGAAGGGAAATTTTTGCATTCTGACAATAACATGTTCTAAGGTCTTCAGAAATTTACAATTTAAGCGTCATTTTTGTACAGTTTTTTTTTTTTTTTTTTTTTTTTTTTTTTTTTTTTTTTNTTTTTTTTTGTCACTAAGAAAATTGAAGGAACGAGACGATAGAGGAAGAAAATATACACCCACGTATTATAAGGAACAATATTTAGATTTTGTCATAAAAAAATTTGCAATTTTTAAATAAATTAATAAATTTAGAGTGTGAGTAAAGCAAAAACAACGTGGATCACAACACAATAAAATGCACCTGTATTCATGTTGGTTTGCTTTATTAAAACGTAGCACATGGTATTCCCTATACCCATTTGGAAATTCTGTTTACTCACACTTCAATTAAAAATATTTCATGTTTAATAACTGTGTCCTCTAAAAATGTAAATTTTATTAATTGAGATCGCGGTCCAAAATAAAAACAGTTTGCTTAATGTAATACCATCCGTATTTTTCATATTCTAATAAATTACATTTTCCAAGTTAAAAAATAAAAAACTGAACGTATAGTAGTATTATTAGTATAATATTTTGAAAAATATTTATTTTATCTCAAAAGGTAATTCAAATTGGTGATTCTCAATTTTTAGTGGTCTACTCTTTAGCACAAAAATTACATTTAATCATCAAAAATTAATTTTTTTTTTGTGGAATACGTAAAAAGTAAAAAACATTAAGTGGTCTAAGCTTTCGACCGATATCATGACCAAATTTTCCAGATATCCCCCATAATTTTTTGAGGGACAAGAATCCTATTATGTCGAGAAAAAAAAATGTGTTTAGGCAAAGAAAGTCGTTTTTGTGTCTGATATCAGAAGTTAAAATATAGCATGCAATTGATTAGCTTATTTAAGGTTAGGCCCCCAAATGATTAATAAGCATCATTTTTTTTTATTTCGCGCAGGACTACGCGAGCTTTTTATCACTTGAAGAAAATTGTGTTCGTCTTCCATAAATTTCAAATAGTTTAACGAAAATCGAATAGCTTACATCTTGTGAAAGGTAATAATTTTTCATCACGTCCTCATCTGTAGAATAGCCAGCTAAACAACACAAATTTGCTCGAGGCTGAAAATAGCTTGCAACATCGTCTGTAAACAAACAAAAACAATATTATGAGGGGGTTAGTTCTTATGGTTAATAATTTAAAAAAGAAGAGATGAAAGACATAAATGATTTTTAATTTTATTTTCTGAACAATATTTTTTTTTAATAATGGGAAATTAAATTCAAGTAACGTTCAGTGCTGCATTCGCTATAATTTTTTTTAAATAACTGCATCTATGAAATTAAAACCGTCCTTGTCGTCATTAAAGTGAAACAAAGTATTTTGCAACTACAAAATCTGGCAAAAAACACACAAATCAATCAAAAGAATATTTCAACACAAATGAGAGATCCTATATTTAAAAAGTGAGTGCGATTTTTTTCACAATAACTACAATCTAAAAAACGTTTACGTTCCAATTTTATGTAAAAATCTAAATATTAGCACGCAAATTAAAATAAAAATAAGTTAAAAATAAGAGAATTAAATGATACATTTAAAAAAAAATTACAAAATGATTATTGAAAATGAAACTTTATGTTCTAGTAGGTAATTTAGTCTGTTTGCAATATCTATATACTATATGGTACTGAGCATTTAGCATCACTAAAATATAATAATCAAAAATATAAAGAAATACACACGTAGGTCGCGAAAAGATTAAAATATATTTTTTGCTTACTTTATATATTGCTTAACTAGTTTTAACTATTTTATTAATAACTTTTTTCATATTTTCTTAATTTTACATAATAGTTTTTTCTTATTTTAAATATGTTGTAAATTTTAGGCTTGTAAATTGAATTATGTTATGCTAAAAAAAAATTATGAAATAAGCTATATCCCTCGAAATAAGAGATTGCAACTTATCAATTTATTTATTCATTTTTGTGACAAAATTTTATCAACGTCTGATAAAAAGTGAAAATTATTTAAAAACTTTCTCCAACTATATGTTTTGATAAAATTTATATTTTCTTTTAAGAAACATATTTACCAATTTAAAAGTTTAATGTATTTAAACATTCAGAAAACTAATGAAAGAGTAAAAGTAAATTAATTCAAATATTAGTTTATGAAATTTAAATAATCAAATTTATAATACTCTTGCATATAAATTCTTATGCAGGCTCAAAATTATTTTAATATCATTAATTGTCATTACCAAGGTTATAGTAGTACGATTTTTAACATAAAAATCTAATTGTTTATAAAAAGATTAACTATTCCAACAAATGCAGAATAGCATACAGGCTAAAATCACTTTTCAGCGAATTTATATATATTTCAAGTGCAGTAAGTGTATCTCGTAAATCAATAAAATAAACTTGACTAGTTAGTCAATGGTTTTATGAACTATCAAAAGAAAGCAACTTAACATTGATGAATTTTTTAAATGTTACTTTAATTTACAAAATTTCGAAAGTAAACTTTTTGAATGAAATTCAGAACTCTAATAAATCAAATTTTGAAAAAAATCGCATTTTAAAAATTCGATTTTTCAGGAACTATTCGACTAATTTCGCGTAAATTTTAGATTTTTCTAATTAAAATTGCATTCTTTAAAATGATACAAAAATTTTATACCTTACAATTTAAAAGTTTTCGAGCTATTATTAAATAAAATAATAAATGAATTAAAATCTAAAAATGCATTATATTAAGTAGAAATTATTTTTAATAGTTGGTTATGGCTAAAAAGTTACTCAAATAAATTCAATGTTATATGGGTCATTTTTGTAATTCTGCGCCATTTGAAAATTGAATAAAGAAAAATTAATTGCCACATAAGGTATTTTTAAGAATATTTAAATGCATTTAATTTTTAAATTTTGTATACTGTTTTAAATTTTTACTAATTACAACTGTTTTAAATTTTTTCATGCAGTTCCCTTTATTTTTCAATTGTTTTTAGTTGATACTTTCTTGCCCAGGTGAGATGAAAATTGTCGTTAGAGTAACAGGACTCCTTACTTTTTCTTTTACATTTTAAATAGATGCTTTGCATCTAACATTAGTACCAGATAGGGTAACAGACATGATATTTTAAAGAACAAAATTTCAGAAAACTAAATAAAGTTCTAATAAATATCAAAATTTTATTTGATTTCCGACAAAAAACCTAAATATCCAGCCAAATCATTCAACTAAATATTTTTTCTGCAGCTAATTAGGATAACACAAATAGCAAAATAGTAAAGTATTACCCCACCAAAATGCTACTGCTTCATCAAATAAATAGCTAATAATCGAAATATAGTTGCTTTTACGTATTTCTAATCAGCTTACACTAGTGTAAACAAGCGTTTACAAGGCTGTTTTGTGCCAGAGAAAAAAAGCTGGTATTAAAACCATTTCCTATTTAACTTGTTTGGGAATAAATTAAAGAACTTTGGCTACTAAAACTTCTTGAAAATTATAATTCATAATAAAGACTGTTTCCTACACTTGGAAATTAACTGTTAATAAGTCTTGGTATCGCGGAATTTGTTCATTGTGAAAACAAATCAGAAAAGAAATGATTTTATTATCAGTTTTATCTCTTCTCCAGGTTAAGGAGAACCCTGCATTTATAAACTGCTAAATATGTAGTTTAAAAAAAAGTAAATATGTGTAAGGCGATAGCAGACATAATATCAACTTACAGACAGCAATGTTTATATTTTATGCAAAACCTGTATTATTATGCAAATTATTATTCATATTGTTAGTTATGCAAAAACCTGTATTTGCATAACTTTATAGGAAGTAATTTAAAGTAGCATAAAATGATAGTGAAATTTCTTGTTGTTAGAATGTTATTCAGATAAAAGCGTTCCTGGTTTCGGTTTTTAGATAGCGATATTTTCAGCTCTTTTTTGGGTAATATTTTAAAATAATTTTTATAATATTAACCTTTTTTCTTTTATCTCTTTTTTTCTAATTGTTATACTTTTTTATCTATCTGAAAGTGCTTATTAAAACTTATGTTGTCAGGAAAAATCACATTAAATTTGTAACAGTTAACAAATATTTTTTTTCTTTTATGCCTAGCAACACGTGCACCAATATATAGGCCACACCAACAACTTACCAGTTTCAAACCATGATCGAAATAGCTTTATTTTATTTAGAACCTTTAGTTTTTCAAATGTGATGCCCCTCATGAATTCCGAATCATTTGCTGATATAAACCATGCTGTGAATAAGGGTGGCACATCTTCCCACTGGTTCAATCTTATGTATATGTAAGTGGTATTCAGATGACTTCTCCTGGCCACAGCCTAAAAAATAACAAAAACATATTTTTTTTAAGAATTCACCAAGTACTATAACTTTAAAAGCCGTAACAGTTAGAGAAAAACAAGAAATGACTGTGGTCTTATACATTCTAAGGTTCGCAAAGTACAAACAATTAAACGTACCTCAGGCGTGATATAAAATTTGTGCATAGTAGATGCTACAATAACGATGTAATCATATTTTATTGCCAGTTTTAAAAAAACCAGCATTTCTATTTTTCTCATGTGAGAGTTTTGAACTACAATGGTGGGCTGACTGGAACGGCAAGCTTCCTCTACACTGAAAGAGATGTTTATAATACAATGGCACATCGCTAATAATAATGTTTATTAAATTACAAAATATATTTTCTATGCCATGTTTCAAACTGGTGCTTACATTTATATCAGGTGTTTCCAACTTACATGAGGCTGGGGGTCACAATTAAAAACACAAATCAAATGTCGGGCCGCAACTTTATCAAAATTTTATGTAGGACTCTTTTATGATTGAAGTAACATTAAATATTACTGTCAGATTTTTACCAAGTTGTACAAAACAAAAGTATTGAATTACAAATTAAAATAAAAAGTAGATTTTTAAAAATATTTAATTGCATATTTAAAAATTCGGGCTACAATAACTTTGATGTGCACTCATGTATTAAACAATTAATGTGCAACAGATATCTAATTGTTAAGATATAAAACTTTAAAAAGGTTGGTATTAAAACTTAAATAGTAGCACACAATATGTTCAATGGCAAAATTGAGGTTTGTCTGCTGCAATCACCAGAGAATAGATATTTACATTTTAAATTTAAAATTTACAAATGTGTGTGTAAATATTTTCGTCCAAAATGAGTGGTTTCAAAAAGTTAAATCGGAGATTTTCTTCGAGAAAATTTCTGATACACAGATGCTAAATTATATTCACAAAATACAAAAAAATGAAATAAAAAAGAGTAACATACACGATTATTTTTGTATTTGAATAAATATTTTCTTGGATGCAAATCCTGAGAAATAATTTTTTTTCACCGTTGGTATGATAAAGTGCACAGAAACGAAGAAATAAGGTTTTTATTAACGAGAAAAGTATTTTAAACCCATATAGATTTTTTACGAAAATTGTCTGCAAAAAAATTACAACTGATATATTTTAGTTCGCAGGCCACAAAAAAGGCTTCGCTGGCCAGATGCGGCTCCCGGGTCGCCAGTTGGAAACCACTGATTTATATGTTACTTTATTAATAATAATATAGATTAATATACTGTTTCATAAATTGATTGTTTAGTTAATGCCATTGCAATTATTGTAAAATTGCGTTCTGTATTAATTTTTATTATTGACGCAAAGTTAGCATGATTTAAACTTAATTTTAAAAAAAAAATCATTAATTTTTATCAACTGTGATGTTTAAAGAAAGTCATTATATAAGTCAACTGTGGTCTTTTTATGAAAATCAAAGATTTTAACCAATTGACTTTTCTAAATCATTAATCGAAAATATTTTTATAAATATATTCTTGAGGATGTGATTCTTTTTTAAAGTCTGATCAGTGAATAGAGTAACATTGAACTGTTAATTTATGATTTTTAATTGGCCACACAGGTAAACTTTTTTGCTGATAATAAATATATTTCAATTACACCCATTAAGTTTTACGTTTAATTAAATGCTTTACGTTCTTTTAAAATATTTCAAATACACCAGTCTTAAAGTATACTTGTTCTGTCCGGAGAAATTACTATATTTTTTTTTTCTTAAATGTTTTCTGATTTAAACTAATTTATTATTCATTGCATATCTAACTGACCAATTATTTGCCGTCTTTAACATTTTAAGATGTATAGCTTGAAAAAATACCGAGATTTTATTTATGTCATAATTAGTTTGTATTAATTAAATTATAATTTTTGAAACATTTCAGCTGTTAATTGAAAGTGTTTGTAAAACTTGGTTAAATATCGTTAAGGCATATTAACATATCTAACCAAAAAATATTATTAAATAATACAAGTCCAAAACATTTTAAAATATAAAGTATGTTGGGATATACTGAAAATTAGTTTTACATTACTTAATTAACTACAATAAGTTAAGCATATACATGTAATTCTATAAAATAAAAATGGGAGAAAAAAGAAGATAATGAACGAAAATAAAATATTAAAAAAATATTATTATTAATTAAATATTTACTGATTACAAAGCATCAATAAGACAAAAGTAAAGAATTTGAAAAGATTGGAATGTGATAATACAAAAATTGACAATTCATTAAAAAAGAAGTAAACATTTACTTAAAATATTTGCAATCTACTACATCAAAATGCGTTTAAGTTTGCTTTTACTTTACTATATCAAAAAAATTCTGAAAAGAAAAAAGAGAAAAAATTAATTTTAATTGACACAAATTCGGAAATTTCAGTTTCGTAGCTTGATAATAATTCGAATATTACTGAATAAACGACACTTTCTTAAGTAGCAATAATTGTAATAATAATGTAACCAAGTAGACGGAAAATTACTTACAGTTTTATACATTCATCAATAGTGGCTTTCGAAATTTTAGAATCAAGAACTGATGGATCATCCTTAAGATCAAATTTCTCCAATAGTCTAACACCCGAACAGTAAGAAGATCCTGGATATGTTTCCTGTAGGAGGTCGCTGAGTTTAGTTTTCTTAGAGGAAAAAATTCCACGTATTATAAACATGACCCGTCCATGGTATTTAATGTGAGAAATGGTGTTAACATTAGTCAAATATTCAAAGTTGAATATCTTTCTAGGATCTTCCTTGGTGTCCAGGGGATACTTTTTCAGGCTTCTGCTGTCATTTTTTACTCGATTTCCCAATTTTGACATAGCCTGAACAGAAAACAGGAAGAAAAAATTTAGTTTATTGCTAGATTTTTTTAAAAAAGAAAAAAAACGTGAATGTTTTGACAGAGTTAACTAAACAAATAGAAGTCAATTATTACCTTTTAATTAAAGGTAATAATTAAAAATAGAAAATGGAGTGATTTTGGAGACGAAACATCGTTGAAATATCGGGAGATTTAATTACAGAATTTTCAATAATAAAAATAAAAATGGAGGGAGGAACTTTAGGGATTTTTTTTAACTGTAAATTACTTGTAGTGATAACAAATTATGAAAAAGGTTTAAATTATTAATTTCAAGTTGTTCTACAGTAATTTTGTAGCAAATGGAGAGGTTTTTGGAGAGCTTAATAACTTCAAAATCATAAGGTTAGATTTATCGTATGAGAAAAAAGGCAATAAAACCTATAAACACAAGATAAAAATATTACTTAGTTGAACTTATAATACTATAAATTGTTTAAAAACATTTCAAATTTACATTTTTATGAAATGTAAGTGAGAGTGTAAAAATATATTTCAAACTATATATTTGGTAATTAGAACTTTTAGATGCTTTAATTTCCAAATAAAAATTTATTTTTTTATTAATTGTTGATTGAAGTAACTTGTCTCAGGAAAACTAACGCCTTTCAAAATTTTAGTTAAACTACAGAACTTCTTCAGTACTAAAAAAACAAGTCATTATTTGCATGCACAGTTTTGTATTTAGTAGCTTTCAGGTATTATTGTATTGCTTTTAAGTAATAAATCAATCTAATAATCAATCAATTAAGTACAATCAACCTCTTACAAGAAAGATATTCTCAATTAAATTTTAGCTGGCATCAGAGTTAGGTAAACTGAAAAACTTCAATGAAACACAAAATTTAAATGAAAAAAATTTCTGCGTGCATTAACTCCTGTAACTTGTTTTCAAACCTTTCGTCTCAACCTTATTTTGGCAAAATTTGTTTGAAATTCACCGATTTTTTTATGAAAATGTGTAATTTTTATAGAATTCTATTTTTGATTCTTACCACAAGGACAAGTTTGGTAAAATACCAAAAAAGATGAAATCCAAAAATGTTATGTGCTAAAACACTTTATCAAAGTTTTAATAAAAATATCAACGTGAAATTTCATTTGTTTATTGAAATTGTGTGAATATGAATCTCAATGTGTCATTTTTAAATCATGCGAATACGAATCTCGATATTTAATTTTAAAATCGCCTAAATGCGAATCTCAGTGTTCAATTTTAATCACGTGAATACAAATTCCTATGTATAATTTTTAAGTCACTTGAAAATGAATCATAATAGTGGCTTTCAAATTGCGTGAATACGAAACGCGATATTTGATATAAAATCGTAAGAATACAAAACATGATACGTGATCTTAAATCGCGTAAATAGGAATCTCGATGTGTGTCAAGTTTGAATTCATAGGAAAAAGCTTAAAACGATTTTTTTCCCCTCGGGAATTCGAAAAAAAAACTTTCTTTGAAGAGGCAGATTATTTTTTTTCTTTTTTAGTAACATTAGTAAAAAATTTCCCGCGAACAGCGTTCGTGTATATTAGATGAGTCTGGATGGCATAAACTACTAGAATTAATTAAAAAAAATTAATAAACAATACATATCGAAACATGTGTTCAAACAACGGACCTGAGCAGTTAACAATTTAAAAAGAATAATTAAATTTTTTGTGATTCAGCCAGTATCTCAATTACTAATGGAATTAATTTACTCCTAATAACTCATTAAATGAATTTACACTTCTGCTCTTTAATAATTCTCACCTCCAAACTTCAAAATTCATCAAATAATTTATAATTCAGGAAAGTAATTTACTCATCTATAATTATAACCTATAGTTACTCATATATTACTATATTATTTGAGTTACAACTCATTTCAATTTAACAAATCAGAGACCTGGAGCTGAACCTAGAGTCCGGAGCGCTCCGTTGTTTTAATTCGAGCTCTAATTTTTCCCCTGCTCCAAGGTTCCAGCAATTTCTGTGTTTCCTATAGACATTCAATGCGCATTCATTCATTTCTCTATAATACATGAAATTAATTGACTTCTTTATTATCTCTTTTATAAACCATTAACTACTCTATAATTCCTCTTAATTTGAACAATGTTTTGCTGCCTATCTTTGATTAAATTTTTCTCCTTAAATGAAAAAAATATAAAATTACAAAATAAGGTTTATAAACGAAATAACCAGACGAAGAACATAAAAATGTTAATAAAAAAAATACTTTTATTCACATTCTGCCTTAAATAATCCTGCAGGTTTTAAACAATACGTATTTTCCGAATTGCAAATATAAACCCATTAATATTTTAAAAAGGACCCATCGTAAAGTTAGTTTCACAACAATGTTTTCCTAAATTTTAAGTTAATCTCATCTGATATTCTATAGAATTAAATTTAATATTTATTATTATTCAATACACATAAAAAGTTCACTTGTAGTGCTTAGTTTAAAAGGAAAGAAAAAAAGACTATCCTGAACTTAAAGCCTTAAAAGATTTTCACTTTAAATTTACTTACCCTAACATTAAAAAGAAAAACAATTGCATTGACAAGGAGCAGGGTTGGCAAGATTTTGCCGCAGGTGGAAAAAACCATGGTAAATACCGGTAAAAACCGTCCTGGCAAAAACAGGTTTTTGCCAAGCAAATTGGCAAAAACCTATATTTTCCAAGATGAGAGAACAAAAACACATTTTTGATACAAAATTATTCCAAAAATTGAAATATATACTATAAATATAAATAATTACAAAAAAATTAACAAAATTATTATTCCATAATTAAATCATAATAGTTATATCATTTTAGTAGTTTAATCAATAATATATCATTTTAGTAGTTTAAAACATTATTGATTGGAAAATTCGAGATCATTCTCTTTTTTCCAGTGAAATGAACTTATTTTAAATTAATATAACTATAATTTAAAGCATAAAATATCTATCAATATGTGTAGTTGTACAAATAATAATTTCTTATGATAAATAATAATATTATACAAATAATATTTATTTATTTGTAAAAAAACATTTATTTAAGGATTCTAAAATGAAAAGAGGTCAAAAACTTTTAATCTTTTAAAAATTATTGCCTTTATTGTAAGCCTGTATTGTAAAAATTATTGCCTTAATTATTAATGTGTTAAAAATAATTTTTTCATGTAATGTATCAAAATTATTATTCCTTATGATTGATTTAAATTTGTTTCAAGTATTTTGTAATCATATTTAATCAGCAATTTAGATAATTTGGTTTTTGCCGGTTTTTACCAGTTTTTGCCGGTTTTTACCAGGTTTTTGCCACTGTCCTGGCAAAAACCCCTTTTTGCCGGCAAAAACTCCAACCCTGACAAGGAGTAAGTTTGAAATACCATAAATTTTTGTTTTCGAGAAAAATGTATGCCTGATTTTATTCCGATTATAACTTTGTGCTAAGATTCCGGTTACCTATTTTGGAAATGAGGTGAAAAATACTTTTATATTCTGTAGTACTATATTTGTATTTATTAATTAAATTAAAATGTTAAATAATATATATTAACTTTAACCAGGGTGGTTGTAGGAGTTCAGAAAAAGGACCGCCAAATTGCAATTTATGCTGCACAGATAAAGCATCATTGCCTTCGGAGTTCTTTAAAATAATTTCTTTTTATTTTATACATTGTATTTATTATTTTCAGTTAAAATTAAATATATAATTACGAATTCTATTGCTTACAAAAATTTCAAAACACTTTATACCGTTTGAATACAGTTGTAATAATGTCGTTGAGCTTTAACTTAATTTTTTGAGGAGCGATCGCACTTAATAATTTCATTCATTTTTCTTAATATTTCGTTTTAAAATTTTTAATGATATTTCTTTAACTTAAAATGTTATAATTAAGTTAATAAAGATGTTTTCCTAATATAGTATTCTTTCTTAATATAAAATTTTATTCATTATCTTTGTTCTTGATGTATTTTATAGCCCAATTTTGATTTAACAACTATCGTTTCAACTCCGTAATTTTGAACTCAATCCAGATGACATGGGAACTCCTGGATCAAGTATCAGGAGAAATTTGCCTTTGCAGTGTGAAATTCGTATCAACCAGCCATCGCTGGGATTCGAACTCAGGTTATCTCATCGGGCGACGAGAGCTTTATCCCCTGAGCCACCACGACTCTGAACTTGCTTACATGCAGTTATTCTAGTTTCTTTTTTTTTTAATAATTTTATTTTCTACGTTTTGAACGTTAGTAAAAGACTAATTAAACTATGCACACTTCCCAGGTTGTGAGGGGCACCTTGATCAGTACAGTAAAAATCCCTCTGTATCTCGCTATATTTAAAAATAAGTTACAGCCACTGTCACTGCTATTTCAGAAAATTTTTACTCAGTGTTGTTCTCCCTGTCATAACTCAAAACAGACCCCTCAACTCAACGACCCCTGATAGTTATTCCTATAGATAGTTATAACGACCCCTGATAGTTATTCCTTTTCAGGAACGAATGTTCTCCTTATATGTCGAAATATGTCGTCAAGTCTACGATTCCAGCAGGACTTCGAAAATATATAGCCTTTTTTTTAATAATTCTGTTATATATGGTAAAAGATAGCCCGATTTAAATTTCTGTTCGACGTATTTAACTTTGATTGATTGATTTGATTTGATTCGTTCATTTACGTCGCACTAGAGCTGCACAATGGGCTATTGGCGACGGTCTGGGAAACATCCCTGAGGATGATCCGAAGACATGCCATCACAATTTTGATCCTCTGCAGAGGGGATGGCACCCCCGCTTCGGCAGCCGGACGACCTGCACGTATTTAACTTTGAATTACTCATATTTGTATAATTTAGAAAATGAGATAAATCAGAACTATATGCAATCGCGGATGAATACTTAAATACTATATCGTAATGGTATTTTCTTAACATGTATATTATCTTTAATTCTGCATCTGCCTGCAGGTTTCAATGCATTTTCTTTTTCATTTTTAAATTTAACTTTTCAAACATCTGTGTATGTTTTCTAAAGTTATCTTTCAAATTGAATTAGATAAAAATTAAAAAAGTAAATTTAACTTATAAATTTTTTCGATTTGACCTTTTATTTTTTATTCTTAACATAATTTTTATTCTTAACATAGTTCACAATTTAATTTTTTTAATTCATTTCAGTAATTTAAAGTTAATGTAAAAAATTAAGAAATTAAATAAATTGAAATAATACATTTTTAAGGAAATTTCCATTTTTGGTTTCTAAATCGAACGGAAATATATAAAATATGCAATTATAATTTTATTATAATTTTTTTAACATTTGTATGTTAAGTTTAAAATAGATTAAATAAGCAAGCAAGCGGCTGTGATTGCAAAAACCACTTAGCAAAAAAAAAAAAAAAAAAAAAAAAAAACCTAAACTGAGATTTTTGCGAGCGACAGCCAACATTTATAGAAACGCGGAACTGCGTCAAAAGCGTAGTGTTTAGGGGGGCGTAGCCTTTAATATAATTCATATAAGAAAACGTTTGTTTTTAGATTTTTAATGTATCTTAACTTAAGAGTTTTTTCCTTTTTTTTTGCACTGCATATTGTTTGCCAAAGACTTTAAACAGTAAACTTATAATTTTTTACAGTCACATACTCTTCTATCTGAAGATGAACAGTATGTTTTATAATGCTTGAATTTCTTATTAAATTTTAAGCAATTGCAAAATTCCGCTTCCCCTTCCAAACTAATATCAATATATTTCTAGACTTCTTGCCTCTATACCGTTAATAGTCTCTTATCCATTTAATATAATGTTTGAGAGACATGAAAATATTTTATTTGGTACTACACAAGACCTAGGCGGAAAACTCGAGCGAAGCTATCCGAAAAACATTTCCGTTGGATGGCGTGTGTTAATGATTTTAAACTGCTTTCATTTTTTTTATTCGAAAAACAATGCTGAATTTCCTTCTGTAGAAAGACAGTAAATTCAGTAATTGAAAATTTAAATGTAGATTAAAAAATTGAAATCTTATTATCTAATTACTTAGAGAATAATTTGAGGTCAAAGATAAACATTTCCACTAATAACTTTAACTTTTAAAAAATATTGCTTTATTTAAATTATTAATTGTGAGGAAATCAAATAAAACTTTCATTATCGCTCTCGAAACACATGAAATTAAATGAAAAACGAATCTAACTAAATGAAATATTTTTATTAAAAATCTGCTTAAAAAGTAAACTGATACAAACATATTTTATTCGAAAGGCAACCAGATAGAAATTATCTTTAGAGAAACGTTAATAATTAAAAGTTTAATTAAAGATTTTTTTTAAAAAAAAACTAAAAACACATCAAAATTATATTATCAAATCGCTTAATATAATTTGTGAGCGCAAATATATATTTCCATTAAAAACTTTTATTTAAAAAATAAAATTAAAAAATAAAATTAAAAAATAATGTATTATTTAATTAAAAAATAA
This sequence comes from Parasteatoda tepidariorum, assembly GCF_043381705.1. Classification (NCBI taxonomy): domain Eukaryota; kingdom Metazoa; phylum Arthropoda; class Arachnida; order Araneae; family Theridiidae; genus Parasteatoda; species Parasteatoda tepidariorum. The sequence goes on along the minus strand of NC_092209.1, from coordinate 53,835,272 downwards.
TGTTTTACTATTATCAATTGTTCTATAAAATTCAACGTACTATAAAAATTCAACAAAAGCTTTATTATCAGTTTTTAAATACATGAAATCCTAAGAAACAAATTTAATACAGATTACCCAAAAAACGAAACTTTTATTATCTATTGATACGACATAATCTGAGATTACAGATCAACATTTACCTCATCTTAACTATTTTACAAAATGTACTAATATAGATTGTTAGAAAATAATTAAACAGATTAACCCAAAATAAATGAGCAAAAAAAAAACGCACATTTTAGATCACAGCATAAAATTATTTTAATTACGTAATTATGATCACTAATCAAAATTTTTCAACATTTCAGAAAATAATTAAGTATTTTTATCAATTGTTTGAAAACAACATAAATAAAAATAATAATAAAAACATTATAGTCGCTCTAAAAAGACTAAGTATGAACCAAATGAAAAAAAAATCGTAATTAAAAACACATTATTTAATTACTTGACCTATCATGAGATCACAAATCAATATTTAAACTACAAAGAATTTTAATTTTTTCAATTTAAGGATATGACTGTTTTCAATTATGAAATCGACAAAACCCTTATTATCGCTCTTTAAAACACTATTTACTTATTTTTAATAATATAATGAATATGAAAATAAATCAATAATTAAAAGAAAGCACAGTTGTGACAAACATAACACACTTTTTGGATCCGACAACACTACTTCAGTTGAACAAAAAAAACTCAAGATTTTATTATTTAAAATACTTTTTAAAAAGTATATAAAAGTTTAAATCGTTATATATTTTTTAGAGAAAAAAAAATTTCCATAAAAAAATAATATCAGTCTCAGATTTCTTTTTGATCAAAACTTAATTAATGGAATGAAATTTAAAACATACTACTTATAGTTTTAAATATTTATATCAATTGATTTCAAAAACAAATCTAAAATTTACTTACTATTACTCAGGATAAAGCAAAGTTTCTCGTTACTAACAGATAACTAACGGTATTAGCACGGGCTGTACAGAAAATAATACGTTCAAATGCAATGGTATTATTTTAAAAAATAAATTCTATTCTTAAAAATTTCTGTTTAACATGATACCAATTCTTTAATTGGCTAGCGAACCACAAATTCAAAGCATATAAGTTTCGGGTTTTTTCCCTTATTCCCCACGCGCCCTCGCCTAACCGTAACCAAGGGCAAAAAGGCATTGATTATTCTTAAATAAAAGAACTTCTTTAAGTGTTATTTCTGTTGTTGTTTTTTAATGTTATTTACATAGTAAAGAGCGATGAGACATCTGCTATTCTGCATAAAATAAGCAGAGTTTTAAATTTCAGCCCCTTTCACAACTTATGGTTGCTAATAGACATGAGTTGAGCTCAGCCCGAGAACCCTAGACCAGGCTGTCATTCTTTCAGTTTACCAGCTCGTGTTCAAGTTGAAATTTTCGTAAACTTTCTTATTTATTACTCTTCAACGAAACGTATGTTTCAAAATTATACGATACAGTTATTTATGATAATTAGCATTAGTTTTGAAAATTTATTAGCTTTAAATAATCTAAAAATAAGTAATGTGAAATAGCGTATCCTATGTCCTAATATACTCTTTGCCTTTCACATTTTAAGAAATTAGGCCTTTATCTGACATATTGAATCTTGAATTTGAGTGGGCTCGTATTTAAAGTCTTCGGACTCAGGCACTGAATACTAAAAATAAGTCTGAGCACATCTCCAGTAACCATGCAATCGATTAATTGTTTTGAATCGTTTTGGTCATTGGGTTATTCATCAGAGCAACTATATTTCTTTTAACACTCGTAATTCTCGCATTCTTTATTTATTTTCTTTTTTTTAATCTTATACTCTAAAATATAGGAACACATTTTGTAAAAAATGTTTTTCTAGTTTTCAGATATACTATCGGATATTTTCTTTTTTTATTTTTTAAATTAAAAAAAAAGTAGTGCAAAAAGTTATGCGTTTACTTTTTCAATCAGAAATTTCTTCAGTTTTGCATAAACTTTTTTCCTGGGAAAAAATATATTTCCCCACAGACAATTCTGTTGCATTACCTGTATTCATGATCAGCACTTAATAAATCTGTCCGTATATCGACATTTTGAATGCATTGAAGTTGAAAAAGAGAGGTAAATAATTGTGGTTTTACGTAGGGTTTTGAGAAAATAAGGTTTTGGGGGGATAAGGGTTATACAGTGCGCAAAATAAAAAACAGACCCCCATGAATAACTTTTGATCGAATGTTCACATTCTAGGACTCAATCTTAATAGTTCGAGGGTGTGACCTCAAATATTAATTAATAAGTGCAGACGGTATTTTAAGTTAACACGAAAGATCAGACACGAAAATATACTTTCTTTGAAAAAACATACCATATTTTTCTAAAATACGACTTTTTCAAAATTAGATTTCTCCGGAACTATGCGACTAATTTAGCTCAAATTTTACCATTTAAAACTAAATTCTTTAAGATGATGTAAAAATTTGTATAATCTTACAATTCCAATTTTTTTTAACTATTATTAAATAAAATAATAAATATTTACTAAAAATTATAATTTGCATGGAGTTATCTTTAGACAAACGAATTATATAATTGTAGGCAAAAGTTGTTCATTTCGCTTAATAAGTTTTCGGGAAATACGTAAAAAAGTAAAAATAAGACTAAGAGGTCCAAACTTTGAATGGTAAGCATCTATTAATTTTTATTTTTTCCCGTACGAGTATTGAGACAGACATCATTCTAGTACTATAGTAATTTTTCTTATACATACTCTTAATTCTTTGATTTGTCGTCTACCGATCAGATCGTAGTTTCAGATTTTAGGTGGAAATTTCTTTCGTTTTTTTATATGCCTTATTCATCTTCTACTTTTTTTCCATTAAAAAAGTGTTACGCAAATAAAAAAGTTTGTGCATTTTTTTCCAGAAATACTATGCTATAGTGCGTCTTGTTTTATTTCAAATCACTTTTCACCCCATACAATTTCTTTAATTAAAATATTCATTTCACATTTATGTAGCTCAATAAAGTAATTATCTATTTTTCTTATTTTATTCTAGAACATTACAGATAATTTATTTTAAAGTGCACTTTCTTGTTACATGATGTGATAAAAAAATCATTACCTTTCCCCTAATTTTTATATTTTTTTCGATAAATCTAAATTATTTATTTGTTTTTTTTTTTTTTTTGAACAAAGGAAAATATTTTAGATTTTAAAAGTGTCAGTTTGGTTTTCTCCAGTTTTTATTGAATTTTTATATTTAAAAGAATTTAACTTTATGAAAATGTATTACTAAGTTTATTGAGAAATAAATTAAGATAATAAAACATAATTATAATTATTTAAAAGAATTTAATTTCATGCAAATATATTACTAAGTTAACAGATAAAAAAACTGATCAATTTTTGATGATAATAATTTTAAAGAAAACACACAGTCCGAAACACTCATATTTACTTTAAAATTATTATTATTGTCGTCAACATATTAAAACTCTTGGGAACGCACCTCTGCTATATGAATTACAATAAAAATATTTGTTTTTATCATAAGATTTTTTTTATATTTCTTTAAAAATAAAAATAACCCTTAACTAAACTTTGAATATAGTTATTGTAAGATAGCTAGAAATTTCGTCGTATTATTAAGACAAATTTCATTCCAATGAGGTAATACCAATACAATATACCAATTTAGTAACTTTTTCGAAATTCCTCTTGACCATCGCAATTATCAGTTTTTTATTAATTTATATTAAAATAATTTAAATTTTAATTATATAAATTAAAATAAAATGACTGATTATAAATGTCCCAATGTCTCTTCATAGTGTTCTTGTCTTCTATTATAATTTTAAAATATTTGTGCTAAGTCTAAGATAGGGCGCATTTATAAATCTTGAAGAAGGGCACACCTAAGTTTATGCCTGCCATTGGCCAGCTTGTTATGGAAATGAAAATCGTGCAACATCTTTTTGCTTTTGTGAAATTGCAAAAAGACAATTATCATTTTTAATAATTAAATAAAGTGGTCGGAAGTGTGATATACATTAGTAATTCACTGTGAATTAAAAGAGCTTAAGTGTACGAAAGATCTAAGAGATATTTTAATAAATGTAGGTAAGTGACGCTTCTTTCTTTTCTTTTGTCTCTCTCTTTTTATTTCTATGATTTATGCGTTTTCAGTATGTTTGTGAAGATAATAAAACACATTTTTCAGGTATATCAGTTGTGTCCTTTTAAAAAGAAGATTTAATTTTCTAAAATATTTACATTTGTCAACGAAATCATAAATAATTCCTCCTCACATTAAACATAAAATCCAGTAAAAATAGTTGAAAAACGAAACTTCTCCATAACATTGGTAAACCACAAATCATCACTTAGTTTATAAATTCTTGACTTGAAGAAATATTTTTCATTCAAATTGCCGTCTTTGTCAGACATCAGTTGTAGACCTTCTTGGAATTGCTCGCTCACTTTTTCCAAGTTAAAGACATCAAAACCTTTCTGAGCAACGTGGATGGGGCGACACAATTTAGCTGAAACTTTTTCTCCCTTCCTGTACAAGAATCCTGATGATTTCGGTGGTAAATCTGCTCCGAAAGGAAACTTTGTTGTTTTTCCATATTGTAAAATACTTTTAGGTATTTCCCTCATCGCTTTATTTCCATTCCTTTTAATCAAGTCATCCATCACTAGGGATATTCCATTTTCATTTAATTTAGCCACGCCTATGACATCTGTTTTGGTTATTAGAAATCCCAAGATAAATATTGGATAACACTTGCCATATCTCTGTTGAACCTAAAACAAAAAGGTGTACTTCATATTAGCATGTAAAATATAGGAAACTAAAAGGTACACTTCTATGAAGAAAAAAAAACTAAATAAATTAAACTAATTATTTTTACTGTGTGAATCATTTATTAGTGTGTTAGATATTTATAGAGTTCCTGTTCTAATATAGTTCGACAAGCAGTTTCAAGATCATCCATACTAGGGTAGTGGAAGAAGAAGATAACAAAATTGGTTACCACACTTGGCGAAGTTTCACTTTTGAATTTCGATTTTTCCTCTGCATGTTAACTTTTCGTAGCTCTTTCGCCAAGGAAAATGAAAAAGCCGCAGTTTTAGTGCCTTACACTTGAAGCAAAGCTATAATTTTAAACTGCTTATGCCGTCTTGCTATAAAGAATTATCAGGGCTTTAGAAAAGACAAATAACTAAAATATTTTAAAAGTTACTGAACTTTTTTTTAATCGCCAATCTTGTCATATTTCTTTCATCTAGTTGAAAATTATAAAAATCAATGCCTTATTCCCCCATTTCTACAAATTTTTATGAGCCCAGATAATGCAGCATCGAACTAAGTTTCTAAATATTAAAAAAATAGACTATAAATGCTTTTCAAAACTGGGGCTTTTCTCCATATTAACGTTTTGCGCTAATTTGAGAATAACTTAAATGGGCAAAACTTTTCCTAACGGTTATGAGTAACAGTTGCAAACTCAGATCAATTATGAAAATAGCATATTATTCACAAAAAAGCATCATTTAATGCGACTACACATCCTTCGAAAAACAGCCTTAACTGTATCAAACTATGTTATATTTCTTTCTTTCTTTTTACTCATGAAAGTTGGGTACTTTAATGATTAACTGATTCAACTCCTTTAATATAAATAGTATATAACTTTGTTTTTAGCTCTTTTGAAAAAATTTCCATCATAAACATATTGTATGTTTTTTTTTTTTTTTTTTTTTTTTTTTTTTTTTTTTTAGCTTACTTTACTCTGTAGAGTTTGGACAGTTTAGTTTTATAAATTCTCTTCAAATTTGATATTCAAATAAACATGTAAAGTCAATACTTTACATGTTTATGCTTTACCGTTGTTTTAATGATCCATAAATTTTGTGTCAAACACTATTTATTTTTTAAGGCGGTTCTGAAACTAAATCAGTTGAATTATTTCACAAATAGTTGAATTATTTTTAAACTAGTTGAATTATTTCACAAATTTAAAACTAATTTATAAAAATATTATGGCACAAAAAATAACTTTCAAAAATTATTTATTTCTTTTTCCACATTGAATTGAATACTAATAAAAAAATAGTAACATTGAAGCAAAAATTTCAAATAAAAGTATTTGCGTTATTTTGATCTATACATAACAGTTTATGCACATTTAAAAAACAGCGCACACTATTAAAGAGACAACAATGAAAAATATGTTGTTTTTTTTAAATAATGCATTTTTTGAACAGTATGTTTTCAGGTATACTATTGAACCGTTCTACTTCACATTTTTTTTCCATCTTGATGGGGGGGGGGGGGGGNGGGGGGGGGGGGGGGGAAACGCAGTATAACTATTTTCCTAGTTTTGGATCACAAAATTATGTAAATAACTTAATATTACAGTTTCAGTTACTTAGCATAGATTATTTTCAATACATTAATGAATACATATAGATAAAATTGCAGATATTACTTACGTCGTTTGAAAAATAATATTTTTTCATTGCATCAGCATTTGCAGAATAGCCAGCTAAACTACACATATTTTCACGAGGCTGAAAATAATTCGCAACATCTGCAAAAATAGATAATAGTTTAATAAATTATTTGGAGATATAGCACGATGCTTAAAGAATTAACATCATCAATAGCATTTTAACGTTGAAAAAAATTGAATTTTTTAAACTCATAGCATTCATATTTTGCTTTTCATCAAAAATGAATCAGGCATCAATTAACCAACTTTGAGAACAAGATTTTAATCACGTGTTTAATTAAATTATTATAAACTTACTGAATAACCATTCTTCGAACGAAGTAAAAAAAAAAAGAGCAAGTAATCAATAAATCGATATTAATTAACATGCACAAAATTCAGAAGTATAAACCAACATAGTTAATAAAGCTTAAATAATTCTCTTTTTCCCCTTTTTGGTGATTTACTATACGTTCTTAGATTGCGTTTTTAAAGTTGAGAACTTGCGTTTTTAGAACTCATCAAAATAAAGGGAACCATACACAGTATCATATTTTAAAGCTAGATGAACAAATATAACTACTAGTAAAAAATCATATTACTTAGTCCACATAACATCATTTGGCCTTAAAAAGAACTGACTATTGCTTTTTTCTTTTTAAATCTCATAAATTTTTGTTATTTGTATGCATATAATTTAGTTAACATTAGAATGATATTGGATAATTCTGCCACGCAACTGTACAAACTTGACCTTAGGATGAACGCTTCACAAAACCGATTAGTTTTAGAAATAATTATATAGATTTGATTGCAATATCTGTCTGCATATATTTCTTTATCAATAGCTAGAAATTAATTTCTAATTTTAATCCACCGTCAAGCGAATGGGAAACGCAGGCTATTCCTGTAAACTCAGCCAGAGTTCCCTTTGCATAGCTTAAATAGAAACTTTAAAGTAAAGCTGATGCGAACTGTTCATCGTTCAATGATTTTTATTTAGGGAATTCATATTTTCAAAAAACAATGCAATCCTATTAACCCAACAATTCACTCAGCGTTATAAAATATATAAATTTTAAGTTAGATATCGATATAGTAAGCTTACCAGTTTCAAACCATGATCGAATAAGCTTTATTTTATTTAGAACCCTTAGTTTTTCAAACGTAATGCTCCTCAGTTTTTCTGAATCATTTGGTGATATAAACCATGCTGTGAATAAGGGTGGGACATCTTCCCATTCATTAAATCTCTTTTGTAAGTAACTGACATGCAGACCATCTTCTCTGATAAGAGCCTGAAACAAATAAAAAAAATATCAAATAGTTAGCAAACAGTTGTTTATATTCAGTAAATGAATCTGGAAGTATGAAACATTCGATTTGTAGGCAAATGACTGTTAAATGAGAGCAATTAAAATGGAAATGAAGATCGGTATCGATTCGGATTTATTTGGAATTGTTTTGGTTACTTAGTACCAGCTCTAGAGGGCTCTCACTGATTCATCGGATCTGGCACGACTCAAAGAAATAAGATAATGACATAGCTAGGCATATAGTTCAGTTCATGAACGGACAAACAAAGGACTATAAGAGGAAGAAAAACGACAATAAAGGTTGCTCCCCGGTCACACCAGTTTGATATATATGAATGGTAATAAATGGAAAAAAAGACTACGTACAATAATTACAATACTTCTTGAATAGTATACCATCAGATAAGAAAAAGGCTATCAATGGGTTGTGAGTAATTTACTATAAAGCTTTACTTTTCAAATTATTGCCATAATTTTTTATAGTGATTTCTTGCTTTTTGAATATAAGATTAACAAACACTAAGTTGGTATTTAAATTCAGATATTTCTGCTTCCAATACGTTTAAAAAGGAAAATAACACTATAGTGATAATTAAGGTGATTATTGAAGTTTAAATATAGATTAGGGGTGCACAACCTTTTTGAGTGAAGGGCCACTTGCACAGCAGGTTGGCTAACGAAGGGCCGCAGATGTCTTTAGACATGTTAATGACAAATATAGTAATATTTATTTAAACATTAGCGTTCCATTTTTTTTATCAATAAACTTAGTAATATCAATAACTTAGTAGTGTTCCATTATTAGATTTCATTCAAAAATAAAAAAACTTATACTTTTTTTTCTACAAAAAAAAAAACTTGCTACTTTTATCATATGAACAATAGATTTATCAAAATAAATAAACATTGAAGAAAAGAAATGTTTTTTTTTATCATATCATGCAATACGAAAATTCATTTTAGAATTAAATTTTAATAAATAAAATAAAAACTGCAATGCCCTCAGAATGAAAGTAGGAAAAAGTTTAGTCATAATTAAGGAATATAAATTCAAATTAAATATTGTAATTGAAGAAAATTTATAGGTTTTAAACAAAAGCCTAAAATAAAAACAAAACTGTGATAGATCAAAATAAAATTCAATGCTTATTTTGTAATGTACTTTATTATTTTATTTTATTAATTATTTGATTTTTTAATATCGTAAACAGTTTCCCTTTTTTTTATCGAAAAAGATCACTTAAGCAACAAAAAATTGAAATCTAAACTACAAACAGTGAGCAGTTTAAAAATTCACGTTTTCCGTCATTTTATGAATTTCTTAAGTTGCAATAACATTGCATTTAAATTAGGGAGGGATGTAACAAGTATTTGGCCCTTCTGTGAAAAATCCAGTTGGTTGAATGATCAGTCAAATATTCGGCAGAATATTTTTTAGAAATGTATTTTTCCAAGTTTATTTTATTTTTGAATTTTTATGGATATTACTTTTTTTTAAAAAAAAAATTATAATCAGACAAGTCTATTTTGTCATTTTTTCGATACTTTGAGAATTGAGTTTATTACCGCTCTTTCCCTGTACTGTAATATAAATAACCAGTAACATAGAAAAGTGTGATATTCAGTATTAAAGTTTTGTTTCAGGAACTAAGGAAAATTTGTTTTTTCTGTTTTTCTTTTTTTAGGCATTTTTATTATGGCTCAGCATTTTTTTTATAAATAAAGTTACTAATAAAATTTATTTTATAGCAATTTTTTTTCTTCTAAAATTATGGCAATGAGAAAAATTTAAATTGAGATTTTTGGCATAAGATCTTCATTTAAAAAATTAAGAACGCTTTTTTTCTATCTTTTTATTTTCTTCAAATAAAAAAAAAAACCATTTTAGACGTTTTCATTATAACGTAGTAATTTTTAATAGCATTTCTGTTGACTTAATTCCTTTTTCTTGGCTTTTTCTGGTAATTGAAAAACTGAGATGCTCAGCTTTAAAAAATTTTTTCAAAAATTAAGATTGATTTTTATGTTCTCTGTTTCGCTTTTCGATATTTTCAAAAACGTTCTTGATTGGCCTTATTTTTTAGAGTTAATTTATGAAAACGTTTTTCCAGGAAATATTATTCTGAGCATTGAAATTTTAGTTTCAGTGTTGCTATGCTGCTAAAAGATTTTGCTATTTGGCCCCAAGTGTACGGCGTTCAGTCGACTTTTTCTTCTTTTTTTGCCGAATATTTGATTTTTGATCAAATCACAATTCATTACCACATTCGACCAAATCATATTCGTTGCGGAAATAAAAACGAAGGAAAAATAACTAGGATTTAAGATAAAACTGTACCGAAATACCGTATCAAAAAGGGATTATTTAATTGCGCGATTAATAATCACGTGTCGTAATAACATCATAGTCAAATAACGGGATCGTCAAAATCATTTGGAAAAGTATAGAAATAATTGGGGAAAATATATTTATGCTGAACTCAGCACGAATAAAGCGTGCCAAATTCATGATTTAAAATTTGTATGTCGTAATAGAACAATTGAAATTTTTTATAATACGAGAGAACGCATAGCAATAACTGACGGAAAAAAATTTTGAAAAAAAAAGAAAAAATTGCAGGATAAAAAGTCACTTAGATTTAAGATGAAATCGTCACAAATAAAGTGCACAAAAAGTGATTAAATTTGCGATCTGAAATTCGCGTCGTAATAAAAATTCAGCATTTTCGAAAACACGTAGAAAAGCGGAAATAACTGTTTAAAAAAAATCATTTATATTTACGATAAAATCGGCTTAAAGAAAGCGCGTTAACCGTACATTTACTAAAGAATATGTTAAAATTGATTGTGTCAAAACGTGATGACTTAAAAGTGCGATTAAAAATTGCCATTTTTAAAATTTTTTTATTGTGTTTAGAAGCTCTCGCGGGCCGCACTTCAGTAGTCGAAGGGCCGTATTTGGCCCGGAGGCCGCAGGTTGTGCACCCCTAATATAGATACTATATTTCAGTGGTTAAAAAAAGTTATAACAGGATAGTTAACACTAAGATCAGTGTCCTAATTTCTTTCAAGCTATACATAGTGAGCCGTAATGGCTCAGGGGATAGAGCGTACGCCCTCCAATGAGGTGAACCGGGTTCAAATCCCGGCGATGGCTGGTCGATACGAATCCGCATCCGACTTGCACCGACTTCAGTGCTGACTTCAAATATCCTCAGTGGTAGACGGATCATGGGTTAGAGTGCCCTTGCCGTCAGGCTAACCATGAGAGATTCTCGAGGTCTCCCATTCCATGTAACGCAAATGCGGGTTAGTTCCATCAAAAAGTCCTCCACGAAGGCAAATTTCTCAATATACTAGATCCAGAAGTTCCCTTGTCTTCTGGATTGGGTTTAAAATTATAAGGCTAGGGAGTTGAACATTAGTAGTCGTAAACTCAAAAATTGGGTCGGCTGTTCAACGACGGTTGTAAAAGAACAACACATAGTTGGCAACGGATATTTATATTGCTACAGTTTAAATGTAGATTCGTTTTTGTAGAAAAATGAGTGAACATCGGCCATTGTTGGAGTTTAAATTTAGATTTTTTATTTTCAATTGCTAAAAATGAGAGAACTCTAAAACCATTGTTAGAGGTAAAATTTAGTTTTTTTTTTAATTGTTAAAAAATCAAATCTTTTTGATAACGTTTTAGTGAGATTATGTTGCTTAACTTCAGTAATTTATCTTGCTACGAGAGGGAGTTTTCATCTTATCATAATGAATACATTTACTTAATACGCCAGAAATTTTAATACGTTATTTTATACACTTGAAAGTTGATGCTCAGAATAAATATGAAAATCTCCGAGAAGAGGTGGGGAAAGAGGAAGAGATGGGACCCTACCGGCAGGTTGAGCCCTAAAATTTGAAAGTTGAACCAGCAGGCCAAAAAAGACAAAATAGAACCTAAAAGAGTTCCTAACACCATAATTAATTTATAAAATGTATTTTACGTATTTCACGGTGAAATATGAATATATTGGCAAATTTTGTGAAAAACGATATTAATTATTAAATTCAGTAAGCAATAGACAGCCAAAACAGTAATATATATATTTATATATATTGGCTCAAATGTGTTAAAATTGATGCTAGAACCTTCTAATTCCACTTTCTAGGAGTTATTTAAGTTGTAATATCAAAAATGCATTCTTTATTTTAGCGCTATACACATTCTTAAGAAAGAATAAGGAGTAAAACTAATTTGCTAGACATTCTGCAGGTATTAATAAGTATGATTATCCTTAATATAATGCAATTTTAGTAATTTCCATGAAAAACATAAACAAAGCATCATACCTCTGGTGTGATATCAAATTTGTACATGGTAGCTGCCATAATAACAATGTAGTCAAACTCGGCTGCCAAGTCAAGCCATGGTTGAATTTCCTTTTTACGCATATGAGAGTTTTGAATGATAATAGTCGACTTTTTTGAGCGACATGCTTCTAAGACCCTGAAAAATGTTTAAAAAAAGTATTATTAATAGATAGATTTTACTTTTCAAAGTATATCTGTTCTGAATGCCAGCTGAAAACTGAAGAATAGCGGTATGAAACAATAACATCTTTAAGTTCAAACATATTTTCATCATTATTAAACTAAAGAATGAAACGCAATGAATAATTATAAGAAAAATATTTTTTTACATGGTATTATTTTGGAAAAATTATCGTTCTAAATTAGTGTTTTTGTTTCATTCAAATAGTTAAAAAGAAATAGTAAAATATGCGAAAAGGTTTAATAATTAATATTAAAGCTTACGGCTTCCCCCCTGACTAAACTATTGGGATTTGAGGGGCAATATTTTTCAAACTGAGGCTACTCCTCTCTCACCCGTATTTTAAGAGTAAAAAATTCCGTTGAAAGAGAGAAAGTTCATTTTTGTGTCTGATTTCGAAACTTAAAAAACAATTCTCTTTACTTAGTAATTTGGCCTACCCTTTGAACCATTTGTGCGAAATAATCATATCACTAATTCAAAATCTAGTTTTTATTTTTTAAAAAAGACTGTGTTTTTTTTTTTTTTTTTTTTTTTTAAGACAAAATTCAAAACCTTCTTGAAATAGGTTCGATAATTCACGAGGCATTGGAATGTAAAATTATAAAACTGAATAAATAAATCAGAGACCCAGAGCTGAAGCTAGTTCATTTTATCCTTCAAACATTCTAGGGGTCTTCCGCATTGTAACTGCATATTAGCCAACTATTCCTCGAATTAAATATAACATTTATAATAATTTAAATTTAAGAGAATTTATGATTGAACAAATAACTGAACTGCGAATTAAATTTGTATTTTTTGAGCAATTAAGCTCTTATTTATAAAAATTTTTTTAATTAAAATCTGAAACTCAAAGGTGTGCATATTTTATATACATTGTAATAGTAAAATTGCCGGAGTGTTAGATTATTATCTGGAGTGGAGCATCGAAAATGTTTCTTTTCCGGGTTTAAGTTAATTTTGTATATATATTTTTATGCATTAAGGTTATTTTTGCTTATAGCACAGAAAAAGAATCGATGGGAACTATGTTTATTCATGAAGACTATTTAGTGATCATAACATAAAAGATGATCGCTTTATGTAAACCTTTGGTGGAAAGTGTATATATCTAAAAGGTAGTTTCAAAAGTACAGTCCCTGGCCAATTTATTCGGCGCACTATAAGATTCTAGGTAAAATCTTAATTATCAAGTGATACTATACAGCTTTATTGTTGTTATGTGACTGAAACCGGTTTGCACTTGTTTACGCTAGCGTATTAATTGGTTAAATTAGACGATATATTATATAAATATAGAATATTTATTACATCAAGCATTATATGAGTGCATTATAATAATTAGATCAAATTATTAGAAGCACTGTTGTTTTTTAATAATGATATGATTTGCACAAGTTTATATGCAATACTTTTATAATTAAACAAATATGTAATGGGTTTTTATTCAGGAGATTTTTTATATACTTATAAATTCCTGGACCCATTTTGATGTTTAATAACTCATAAAATAATGAAGATATAAGCAAACTTATGGCATTTATTGATGGAATAACTCATATATTTTCCTTTTCAGGTTTGAATATCTTTACTTTTGTAAATATCGTCAGCGTGTGTGGTTAATTTCAGATAATTTCATTTTCCAGTCTAAATATCTGTACTTTTGCTTATTAATTGCATTTTTCTCTCTTTTGTTTTTGGCAACTATTGCAATGTTATGTTTACTTTTGATGTGTTTGTTCGATGTATACTTTTCTATGTGATGTTTTATTCGAGCGGATATTAAGGAGAATGCATACACCACAAGAGAAAGCAGAGATTTTAGGGTGGTTCATAGAAACGAAATCGATAGTGCAAGCACAGAGAAATTACAGAAGAATTTACCGAAAAGATCAATCCTCACGAAGGGGGCACACGTGGAAGTTCATTGACAAGGGTCATGAAACTTTTTGAGTCTATCTAACCACTTATGTTATTAGTTTTAATCTATCTTTATTATTTTATGAGTTATTAAACATGAAAATGGGTCCGGGACTTTATAAACACCCTGTACTTCCTATTTGTATTTATTTTTAAATTATTACATTATTAACCAATTGATACAGGAGCGCAAACAAACGCAAATAGGTTTCATCCGAGTAAAAACAATACAGCTGTATAGAATCACCTGATAATTACAGTAGGGAACCGATTATCCGGACCATCGCTATTCCGGATAACTGATTTTTCCGTGAATCGCTACAAAAAGCCGTTTTTTTATTGTTAAACCCAACTAAAAAATATATATGTTTGGAAATAATCTCAAAAAGAAGAAAAAACGATGCACTAATGATTATTTCCAAAATGATGGTAAGGTAAACATCTTTCAAAAAAGAAAGAAAAATCCCAAAATCTTATGAGGAAAAATTTTTTTTTTTTTTTTTAAATGGCGGGAAAATTTATTGAATTTCGTTCCGGTTTTCCGGTTTTCTGATATCCGGATAACGAATTCTGTACTGTATAATTTTACATAGAGTGCGTCTAATAGTATGGCAAGAGACTGAATATTTGGATTTTGTAACTCGGCGTTGTTGTGCTGATATTTAAGTTGGATAAACAGTACAAAAAAAGAGAGATACTTACGCTTTTGTACAATCTTGTCTTGTTTGCTCTAAGGTTTCATGCTTGAGATTAGAAGAGTCATCCTTAGTTTCATAGTTTTCTGTTAATTTTACCATACAGCAGAAAGGAGATGCTGGATATGTTTCCCGCAACATATTGCTGAGCTTCGTTTTCTTTGTGTAAGGTGGTCCTCGTATGATGAACATAACACGTCCATCGTTTTTAATGACAGAAATTGTCTCGCTATTGATCAAAAATGGAAAGTTGAATATCTTTTTCGGATCTTCTGTAGTATCAAGAGAGAATCTCTTAAAAGGCAAAATGGTTGTGTTCTTACTTACTTCTCTAGTGTTTTTATCTTTTATCACCATATTCTATAAAATAAAAGTAAAATTAATTTGACAAATGCACTGACCTTCAAATGTATCGATTTTCTTCATAATTACCGGGCAGATTTTAACCTTTTCAAAGGTAAGTAAACTTACCACCAATTTATGAAGTTACTCATGGCGAACTTTTTTACCACTTTTAATTTAGGTTTCCATTTGTTCCTAACTTCAGCTTTCTTGAAGTGTGTTTGAATAAAATTGGTAGTTTAAGAGAACGTATAAAAGTATAATTTTGTAGCATTTACAAAATTTATTTTATAAGTAACGAAAAATAAAAGTCTGATAACTGATATATAACTGATAACTATAAACTGATGTATTGTCGTTTTACTTCCACTACTCCCACTCCCTACGTTGCAGAGAAGTGGGACACTTAGTATTCCCTGGAGGGAATTTTTAAAAAATCCTGGAGGGGAATATGATATTAAATTGTAGTTGTTGTTGTAGTTGTAGTTAATTTACGTCGCACTAGAGCTGCACAATGGGCTATTGGCGACGGTCTGGGAAACATCCCGGAGGATGATCCGAAGATATGCCATCACAATTTTGATCCTCTGCGGAGGGGATGGCACCCCCGCTTCGGTAGCTCAACGACCTGCACGCGAAGTCGAGCACTTTACGGTAGCACAGTTTAACGAGGACCAATACCGCACACCCTCGGTTCCTACGCAGACTGATCCAAGTGGTCACCCATCCGCACACTGACCGCAGCCAGTGATGCTTGACTTCGGTGATCTGCTGGGAAACGTGTCTTAACCATCAGAGTCCACTGCGGGACGATATTAAATTGTATAAATACTGTAGCTTGTAGGGAGAAACTCTTTGCTGATTTGAAATCAGCCTCCGAAAATTTTTGATATGCATTCAAATATCTCCTGTAGCATAAATCGAAAACAAAAAGAGTTCCTCGATGTTATTATTATTTTATAACCAAGAATCAATTTTGTTATTTTGAATATCATTTCGAATGCTGAAATTGGGAGCAATTGAACGCTGAAATTGTATATAAATTGGTTTCGTTGAAATAACCAAGTATTTTTAATCCCTCAACAGTCGATTATTATGGAATGATGTGAAAAGTAGTACTGTTTGGAAAAATTAAAAAAGTTATAACAAACGCTTTCTGAAGTTGCTGGAAATTATAAAAAGTTTAATTTCACTTAAATAGACCAGTTTTAACATCGAAATATATTTTCTCTATTGTTAAGTAATGAGATTGATATCACAATGAGTTGTTAAAATAGTGAGTAAATTATTTACAAAATGTAAATTTATACATCGAGTTTAATCATATACATGAGCAGAAGTTAAGCTAAACTATGTACAAAATATTTACAGAATATATACAAGGAATATAATACAAAATTAAGGTCAAGTATAAAACTAGGGGTACAAAAAGAGAATTTATTAAGATATAGGCTTTTATGTATTTGTTGTAATTATTATTATGTAGAAGTGGTCAAACTCATTTATAATTATTATTGTAATTCAAAAAGTTTAATGGAACAACATGAGCTTCGCTACCACTTTGAATATAAAAATAAATTCTTTCGGAATAACCAAAATAGTTGGCAGCTGTGTACGTAATTATAGAAAAATTACCTAAATAATGAAGAATACTAAACTTAACAAATAACTTAAATTTCGTTACCATTAATATTTTTTTACAAAGTGGAACAATTTAGCATCTTTGTACGATGTTTAAATTAAGTAAGTGTTTTGTTGTATTAGCTACCTTAATTAAATTTTTCTAAAAAAATCATTTACGTTTAAAAGTTACAGATTATTTTGTGATTCATCAGATGATTTATGATTGCAATTCCGTATTAGAAACCTTTTATTACTAATATATCATGGCAATTAGGTATTTTTAGCTTATCCAAAATAAACACTAATAATAAAATACAGATGCTGCAAATTTTTTGTCTTGTTTAGAAAAACAGGAAAAAATCTGTCTTTTCTGCGTAAATGAATGGTCAGTAATTTTTATCCTTTCTAGTGAAATTGATTATATTTACAGGGGAAAAAACTTGTAAAAATTAACAACAGTAAGCAGAAATTATAAATTACTTTTAGCTAAAACTTAATACCGTGTCTGATAGATTACTAGAGATTAAATATTTGTTTAAATTATGGTATATGAAGTGACTGATTAAATAATTTTAAATCAATTTTATTGAATCAAGATTTAAATATTGTCATAAATCTTGCTGTTTAGTATTATAAGAACAGAAATCCCTAACAGCGATTTTCGAATAGAAATAATTTTTTTAAAAAAGATTATAAATGTTGAGCTGGTCAAAATAAAATAAAAAGAATTGAAGTAAAAAGCGTAGATTTTGCTAACACTTTAAAAAAAAAACTTAATTCAAAATACTTAAAAGATAATTCAAAATTCTTGATTTAGCTAAATTCTTGAAGGAAAAATTTTTTTAACTCATAAACAAGCATTAATAAATATATTTTGCTTCCTCTAAAAAAAAATCTATCAAAAAAAAAAAAAAAAAGAATAAAAGTTAGCAGCTATGCAACGCCTTTATAAAAATCACAAATTTCCTAACCAAATATAAGTAATCAATTTTTTATTTTAATAAGGTTGATAAGAAGATCGTATTGCTCTTAGAAGAATGTAATTAAGGAAATAATGTTCTGACCACTTTTCCAATTTTAAGACTATGAAAGTGGTCTCTTAACTTTTTATTTATCAAAGAAACTTAAAAGTACAATTTTCATACTTTCAAAGCTAACAGCTGGTTATAAGTTATTTTATTTTGAATTTTATTTCATTTGCATTAAAATAATAACCAAAATATTTACTTTAGGGTGTTAAATTTGCGACTTGGTATGAAGTTAATATAGTCTACAAATCGTAAAATAGTCACTTAGTATTATAATAATTCCCTATTATTTTTGTTGTGTGCGTCCTGCTTACATCAAGTAATAAAGTTATTTCGTCAAACAATTAAGAATTTAATCCATAAAGGGCCCACGTTTCCTTTAACTTTTTCAAAAAAGATGAAAACTGGTGACCCAATTATCTTGAAATTTATTTTGGTAAGGAAAAAAAAAAATAAACAAAACATTCGCGTTCTATTATATATTTGTAATATAACTATTTTATATTATAATCGACGTAGAACATTGATCCATGTACCACTCAGGATATTTTACGAAATTGGGTCACCTCATTGGGAGGCAAATGAGGAGGCATCCCCTGAGTCACCGCGGCTCATAATATGAGTAGTACCTACATATTCATCCAAAATTAAGTGAACCCGATGTTATTATTATTATTATCATAATTTATCTGGGTGCCTTAGGATATTTACGCCCATTTTTCATTCATTGTGAAGTTTTAACTTCAAGGTCGTACTTTTTGGTAACGAGAAAGCAAAGCGGAAGGAAAAGAAGAACTAAATATTTTGTATTCTAGGTTAAGATGCATCGATACAAAAATAAGCAGACATTGGTCAAACATGAGATTTTGAAACTAAAATGGTAGCCAATATCAAGGGCGCCGGCAGCGGGGTGCACTTGCACCCCCCTGGCTTTTTTTTAAAAAAAAACAATACAGAAAAACAATTTTGTTATAAAAAATTTTTTATTAAAAATATTTTTATTCAAAAACAAATAATTAAGTAATTATTGATTCACAACAGTTAAAAAATTGTTTAATCAAACAAGAATTGTAATCGTCTTGTTTGCTGTCCAAATCTGTTTATAACTTTTTCAATGAATTCTGAATCATCTTTAATTCTTTTTTATGCACACCGAGCATGCACAAACTTGGCAGATATCTAAGCTATATTTTTAAATTTCATTTAATAAAATATAAATAATATTATATTTTCTATTAGTTATTTAGTTTAACAAAGGTGTATAACACAAACTGACTTCTCACAACTGTAAAACTTCATCAACACAATAAATATCAATTTTAAGCGTGCACAAACACGTTAGTATACGAAACTACTGTTTGTAGTTATTAGTGTTTCAATGCCAGCGCCAACAATACGGTTTATCGTGGCAAAATTTGCAAGCACTAGAAATTCGTACTTTTTTTTTTAAAAATATGTTAACAATGAAGTAATGTATCTTAAAAAATATTAACAGATGGAAGAATATGTAATAACAAAACAAAATGTAATAACAGAATATTTTAAATTTTTTTTTGAGGGGGGGGGTAGTTTGTTAGAGGGTTGCACCCCCTTTTATATTATTCTGCCTGCACCCTTGGCCAATATTATAATTATCTAAGGTCTTTATGTTAACCAACACAATCTATTACACACTAACGTAATGATTAACTTAATAGAAGAAAAAAAATTTTACTTACGAAAAGATATGTTTTAAAAGCAAATCACGTACTTTAACACCAGCGTAGATAATTTCGTCGAGGAAATATATAAGTCACGCATTGTTCCGGGCATATTTATATAGGCTATATAAGTTTCTGAATGAAGTAAAATGACGTAATAGATTCATAAGTTTCAGTTTCCAATATTAGGAAGCTCACGCTGTAGGATGAATGCCCTTCACTCGATTTGATAATATTTTTTTATTTTATTATTCTGTTCCGGGAAATGTTGTTGCAAGAAACATTAAATTTATAATTGAAAGCCATTTGTTTCACCCTTTTGAATGCTGCAAATAATAAAATTGTGTGATTCAAATGGTTGCTATATATTTTTTGATGCTCCTTGATTAAAAGCCCATATAAAGTGGATTGTAATAAAAATGTGATAAGAAGTCACTTTAATTTTATTATAAAAAGACCTCATAAATTCCTATTTTTATTTATTTATTTTAATACGGGTATTCCCCGTATTATTTTTATTACGGGGAATTCCCCACATTATTTTTAATGCGGGGGAATTATAATAATTGGAAAAATTATTATTTACTATTTTTTATTTCTGAAATGCAAAGAATATATTGTGTTAACCTAAAATTTTTGTTAAACTTGTGAAATTATATTTAATTCTTCATTAAATGTTTTGCTAACTACGGAGACCATTCAAATATTACTAAGGCATTTTTTTTAAGTTTTGCCCTCCCCCCCTCCCTGCAGCAGAAATAAAAAAAAATAAAAAAAGATCATCAACCCTCTATAATATGAATTCATAGGAAAGTCGTAACCCCCACTAATATAATGAAAATTATTAGAAGTTGGGACTGATGGCTTATTTATGATGACAATTTAGATCTTTGCATGGGTGAATGATTATGGCAGAGAACAAATTGGATACTTGAACTTGACCGTTCAAGTTGGGATGTGTAGATGGACCAACAATCTATGTTGTGGACCAGTGGTTACCAACTGCCGGCCCGCTGGCAGCATCCGGTTTCTTATGGTCCGCGAACTAAAATATATTAACTGTCATTTTTTGCGGACAATTTTCGTAAAAAATCTATATGGGTTTAAAATACTTTTCTTTCGTTAANAAAACTAATTTTTTCGTTTCTGTGAAATTTAACATACCAAACGATGCAGAAAAAAAAAAAAAAGAAATATTTCTTAGGTTTTGCATCCAAGAAAATATTTATTCAAATACAAAAATAATCGTGTATGTTGCTTAGTAATCTACTTCTAATTTTAATTTGTAATTCAATATTTTTATTTTGTACAATTTGATAAAAATCTGACATTAATATTTAATGTTCCTTCTAACGTAAAAGAGTCCTATAAAAAATTTTGATAAAGTTGCGGCACGCCATTTGACTGGTGTTTTTAATAGCGGCCCCCGGTCCCATGTAAGTTGGAAACACCCTTGTTGTAGACAATATATATATATGTGTGTGTGTGTGCGTGCGTGCGCATGTGTGCGTGTGTGTGTGTGCGTGCGTGTGTGTAGTAAATAGAATAAATTATAGACCATGAAAACAAGATAATTATCAGTAAAAAAACTTTTATCTCATAAAGTAATAATGCAGAGCTCGAGTTACAAAAATT
>NC_092209.1:53741608-53813431 GCF_043381705.1 Parasteatoda tepidariorum | reverse complement strand
CATATGAAAATCCTTTAAAAGAGGATATTGATCCTCCACTTGGAGAAGCTAGGAAAATAGCTATCGAAAACACAAAAAGATACCACGAGAAAAATAAAGTTTATTACGATTCCAGATTTATAGATATAAACTTTTCACCAGGTGACACAGTCATGTATGAAGAGTTTAAATATCCTAACACTAGAAAACTCTCTCCAACTTTAAGTGATCCTTATAGCATCATTCAAAAGATGTCTGATGTAAATTACGAAATAAATAAGAAGAATAGTCTTACTAAAGAAAAAACAGAAATTGTACATGTTTCTAAACTAAGAAAATATTACGAACCAAAGAAATTAAAGCTTAATCATGAATTAAATTTATTAAATAGAAAATGTAAATATTAAAGTGAAAAACAAATATATGATTTGTTTTGCAGTATACAAATTTGATATGAAATTATTAGGTACATGGTTCGTTTGAACATGTGACCCCTTTCTTGAGGGAAGATCAGACCCCTCAAAATTTCTACAGAGGGAGTGTTTACCCGAATTTTCAAAATAAATAGGAAACGAAATTTCTCACATGATCTAACCAAAAACAAATAATATTTTTCATTGTTGTATAGTTTGAGATAGGATCTTCCGTATCAATATTGCTGAGATACAAGATTGTTCTCCGTCTTTTGGGGACTACAGTTTTGTATCCAGTAACAAGCCCTTAACGATACTAGAATATTAAATTCTAGAGAAACGACACATTTGTGTCCTTTTCTTATTTCTTTCATTCACTTTTAAAATATATGTGAATAATGAAATTCTGTGTATGTGTTTTTAAGTTTATTATTTCTAATTTGTTTTCTTTATATNTTCTAATTTGTTTTCTGTATATTAACTTAAAAAACAAAAAGAATCTTCACTTACAGCATTTTGTGGTGTTATTAAACAGAATTTTTCGTAGAAAAAAATATTTAATAAGATTAGAGACTCTAAATCTTTTTGTTTATGTTTTTGCTATATGTTTATGTGTGCATAAATTTTGATACATTACCTATAGAAGATAATTTGATGCAATAATTACATAATGTATACATAATAGATATGCATGTTGTCTTGTACACAGCTTTTACTTTACATTTGTTATTTTTGTTTTGCTTGAAGCTTTTTATTTGATCAATTAGTGTGTGGAAGGGGTTGCAAGTAATTAACCATAAGTTTTCAAAATTTAATAATTAAATAAAATTTTTTTGGAGAGGTGGGATGTAATATAGAAATTCTCATACGAGTCATTCTATATTAACTGGTAAGCTTAAAGCATATAAAGACGTAACATGACATATATATATATAAATAAATGGTGACCCGTGGACGTGATATCAACTTTCCAAAATTGTTGAATGGTCCACATTAAACAGTTGATTAGCTTATAAATATACCGCTCAAAGAAAAAAAAATCCTGTGAAGTAAATAAAGTTCCCCGGTCAATAAACAAATATTGAAGAAGAAAAAAAAAGTGCGAATTGCTATATTTAAAAATATAAAAAAAAGGAAGAAAAAATACATAACGAGCAAATTAATAAAAATAAATAAATAAAAAACAGCATAAATAAACTAGTGGTATCCATTCCTCGAATTATACCATAGATAAAATTCTGAAAGGGGAGTAATATGGCGTAACTACCAGTACAAATATTAAATACCAAATCAGTTGTATATAACATATGATGTTACTATCATGAGCTGGCACCTTTTGATAGATCAAGGTTGACCTAGTCGAAAAGAAATCACCCTCAATTTATTAAGTTCCGCAATTATTATAATTTAATTCGAAAGTGGAATATAACATTATGAAATTACAAGATCGTTATAATAAATCTAATACCAGTAACTTATTTTTTCCAGGGGCGCCGGAACCCTGTTTGAGGTCTTAAATTAAAGATTTTATTTGGAAACAAAAGCGAGAAGAAGAAAAATTTGAAAGTGCTGGTAAATTGTAATATTTTCACCTGGGAAAGTGTCAGTGATTGTGTCCTGTATTCATTCTACTCATTGAAAACATAAAAAGTTTCACCGAATTTTTTTCCTTCTTTCACATATTACCAAAGTATTGAATATCTTGCAGTCGTGATCCAAAATTTATCGTGCAATATTTTCGTAGAATATCACTTTAAGAAAAATATATAATGAAGAAAAAATAGTGATAAAAACTAAAATTACATGAAAAAATTAAAAAATAAAACTCGCAAATATTCTTTATTCTCATAGTCGTAAAATTTACTGTTATTTAAAATAGACTATTCTGAAAACTGGGGTAAAAATGTTCACAGTAAAGTGAAAAGAAAAAAAAGAAAGAAAAGAAGAACTTAATTTTAGTAATTTTTTGGACAGGTTCTTTTGTAAAACTTATTACGATTTTTCTGACAATTTAGTTTTTAAATATCAATATAAAACATTTAATTTAAATTAGTTTTCATGGGAATGATTGTAATTACTTGCTTTGTGAGGAGTTTTTAACTTGCTGAAATGAAAATAGATGGCGATACAAGTTAAATGTCTTATCATAGATATGCTTTGACTGGAAAAATATTTTTATCTGTTGATTTCACAAATTTTTTTTTTATGACCGACTGAAACATTTGCGATAGAATAATGTTAAATTCTATAACATTTGTCATTTGTATGTTTTCAGGATTTTTTTTTTCAAATTAATTATAGAAAGAAGTTCTTTCGATTTTTTTCCCTGTAATTAATATAAAATAAAATCCAATCCCATAGTTGCATAAGAATTTAAAAGCTTGAAGTAGAAATGCATTAAATTACACTAATTATTCCTTTTTTTTATCTGTTTTATAAAATTTTGTTAAAGCATTTATCTATTTGCTTTAAATTTTTTAAAAAATAACTGGAATGTAAGACTCGGTGGCGCAACGGTAGCGCGTCTGACTCCAGATCAGAAGGTTGCGTGTTCAAATCACGTCCGGGTCATATCTGATAGAATTTCATTTTGTTTTGAACTTTGTAGTGTGTTTTAATTTTCAAAAATAAGCTAAAAAATTAAGCTGCACTTTAAAAAAAATATATGTTCTTCTCCTTGGTAAAGATGTTGAATAGAAGAACTTCTCAAAAGAAAAAAAAGTCCAAACCTAAAGAGTTAACAACTAATCAAAAATATTTCAAGACTTTGTTGTGAGCCCTAATAAGATATTTTTTTAAAAAATGTTTCTTGAAACTTTTTTATGATCATTTGATTGCTAGAAATGAATTGTTTGAACAAACTGTTTTCTTTTTAATCGATTTATTACTTTTTTACATTTATTATTACCATTATTTGCTTTTTATCTTTTATTCACCAAAAAAAAAAAATTTTTTCCTACTATTTCACTGAAAATAAGTTTTATTAATCTACAATGTAACTTAAAAAAATTATTACCTATATTCAAATGCTCTTACCTGTGAAACCATGGGTGAAAGCGAGACGGGAACGAGTAAAAGCTGGTAGTAAAACCATTTCAGTTTTAACTTGTTTCCACGAGGAGTAAATCTATTCTCTTCTTCAAACTATTCGACAATATCAGACTTTTTTTAGGAGAGAAGCAGTTTAATTTATGTGCTATAACTGTAAAAAAATTCTCGTTAGTTTCCGAAATTTAATGTTTCTCGAAACAAATGCTAGAATGACATGCCTTTCGTATCAGTTTTCGCTCTTTTTCGTCTTGGTATATATAGGCTTTCAAGCCCTGTGTGAAACTCATCATTTTTTTTAATCCTTAAGCAGTCTGATGTCCCATCTGAATATCCATCGAAATTTATCATTCCCCTTGTCGTCGGACTAACCGTGAGAGGTTTTAGTGGATTTCCTCTCCATGTAACGTAAATGCGAATTAGTACCATCAAAAAATCCTCCACGGTGGCAATTTTTTCCCAATACTTGATCCAGGTATTCCCTTGTCTTCTGGATTGGATTCAAAATTACAAGGTTACTGAGTTGAACATTAGTAGTTGTAAACCCAAAATTGCTGTTCAATGAAGACTATAAATAACCACACGGTAAATAACTACAAACTTAATTTGCAAATATTAGATATATTTTGCTAGTATTTAAAAGTTTTAGCATGACATTATATAAGCCTACGAATTATGTAGAAGTAGTGGTGGATAAAAATCGACTAAATTGAATTTATTAAACCAATAATAACAATTATTAAACTACTACTTGAAAATATTTATTCGCTGTCCGGAGCAAGGTGGCATCTCTGCGCATATAAATAAAATTATTTTTGCAAAATTGCGTGTTCTATATTGTATTAATTTCTTCAAACCATTTTAGTAACGATAATAATTTAAAAACATTTAAAATTTACTCGAATTATGTGTTTCTAATAATCTTGCACCGGTGACCCCCGCTGCGCTACGAACAAACTCAGTGCCGGTCACCGGTGACCCCCATGGCATTCAATGTGTTAATTACCATTTTTATTATTTTTTTATAGATTCTTATGAACCCTTGTTAGTTCTATCAAAAACGTCCTCTACGAAGGCTAGTTTATCCCAATACATGATCCAGGAGTTTCCTTGTCATCTGGGTTGAGTTAGGGAGTTGAAGATTGATAGTCGTAAACTCAGAATTGGTTCGGTTGTACAACGCCTGTTATAAAATTATTTTTGATTATAATTTTTATGTACGGAAACATTGAATTCTAGAAACGGTCGTGTACAATTTAATTTCTAACAATGCGTAATATTAGATCTTGGAGTAAAATTCATTTTTCAAATTTCTCCTCAAAACTTATTACTTAAAAGTTTTCAAACGTTTATCAAGTTCGAGAGCTAAAATTGTTCTAAAATTCGAAATCCCAAACACCTGAATCCTAGCAGAAACATTTCTCAGATGATTTCGTTTTATTATTATAGGTTCAGCATTTTAGTATAAAAGTTTCGTGAAATAAATGATCTGAAAGAGAAAGAAAGGGAAACCAGAAAAGGAATCTCAGACTGTTTTGTTGAACCAGAACTCAAATCAGAATAAATCTCGTATTCAATGAAACAAACTTTACAAATATTGGCAGAAAACATTGTACGATTTATGAAGCTAACTTAGATAGTTATATACATGGTAAACAAGATTCGAATTCTAGAGCACGTACAGACGTCTGAAATTTTATTCCGAAATGCGATTGCCACAGCTGCTACACAACGAGCAAACACGAAAAGCAAATACTTTTGGAAAATACAATACTTGAAAAGCAGCCATATATTGGTATAAGGTTTTATGTCTTATAAATGATGGATTATTGTACTTCCTTGCGATCCTTGTTAAAAATACTAAAGCAATTTATGATGATCACGGTGCGACAAAAATTGAGGTTCGAGATATTCACTTTAGTATTTCCTAAGAATGATGTGCATGTACATTATGAATGATATACAATAGTACCCTTGTCTTCTGGGTGTTCGGTAATTATCTCCCATAATATATTTTATTTTATAACAAGCGTTAAACAGCCGACCCAACTTTGAGTTTACAACTAAAAACTCCGTAGACTTATAATTTCCATCCTAACCCAGAAGACGAGGGAACTCCTGGATTAAGAACTAATCCGCATTTGCGCTACATGAAGAGAAAAACCACAAAAATCTCTCACGGTTAGTCAGACCTAAAGGGGATTTTTAACCTATGATCCGTCTACCACTGAGGATATTTTTTATGTCGGAACTGTGGTCGGTGCGAGCCTGGAGCAGAATTCGAATCCACCAGCCAACGCTGGGATCACAGCCGGGTCACTTCATTGGGAGGCTCAACTTCCATAATGTAAAAATGTTCGAAAATGGAGACAAGAAGTATATATATATCAAGGGTTGCAAATTAATATCTAAGCTACGAAAAATAGAAACGGTATCGAAATCTAAAGAATCACTAGTGAGGAAAGCGGAACTAAAAACATGAAAACCTGTTTGATTGCCAGATGAAATTTGGTGATTTCATATAAATCGCTTTTCAACTTCTGTTTTTTTTTTCGATTATTAAATAGGATTTGATGTTTTCATATCCGGAAAAGAAAAAAAAACGGCAGTAGAAACTTTTTTTTGAATCTTCCTAGAGATGACAACTGAACCGAATTAAATAAACATTTGGAAGAAAAAAAGTAGAGAACTGCAAACTAAAATGTACAGATTTTCGAGAAATTTTTCCTACATTCTAAAAGGCTCAACGCTGCTTAACCATAAGGCTTTTGTATATCACATAAACAATAGTGGTGAATGAAAATCGAATTTACTAAACCAAGAATCATACATTAAAAGACTATTACTCGAAAATATTTATCTGCTGCTGGGAGAGGTTTAAGACAGAAAAATGCAGGACTGCCAGCACTCTCCCCTTTTGAGGAAATTTTTCTTCTAGTGGTAGCAAAGTTAATGCTATACATTATTCTTTGTCTTGTAAACTTAATTTAACGTTATTTTCCACTGAGCTGAACTGAACTTGTTATGGAAGCTGGGCACCTGGGCTGCGAAACGACCCCTATCCCATCCTCTAAGATCCCATCCATCGTGAATTCTTTAGCATTGTGTCAGCTCTTTGTGGTCAGCAGACAGTGTGGTGGCTATGAGGGGTAATTTTCCACGCTCCCTGCCAACTTTCCACGCTTTTTTGGAAAAATTTCTTCTAGTGGTAGCTAAGTTTATGCTTTAATGCATTATTCTCTCTTTTATAAACTTGATTTAAAGTTATTTTTTACAGTTTTTCTTACATGATTCGAAAGCTTATATAAAAAGCCACTTTGCTCCAATGCTCTCGTGGAGAAGCTTTTAAAATGTTAGCAAAATTTTCAAAATTTCTGTAAGGTTTAGCTTTTAATTGTCTACTACCCAATAAAATATTTTGCAAAAATAGTAGTAGTTGGCAATCCAGCATGTAAATGATTTAAATGTTTATACGAAACCTACTTTAAAGCTGCTCCTGTTCCCTCTTAGTGAGGTTTTTAAAAATGTTGGCAAAATTACCAAAAATTCTGAAATTCTTAGTTTTTAATTGATTTCTAGTCCGTAAAGCATTTTGCAAGAAGAGTAGTAATTGACAGCCTATCATATGACTTTTACTTATCGCCTCTTTCCACCACTCCTTTTGTAGAAAAGAAGTGAGGAGACAAAGTATTCACTCGAATTAATTTTTAAAAAAATCCTGATTAAGAATATATTATTAAATTGCATAAAAACTGCAGCTTTAAGAGAGAAACCAATTGTAGATAGATACCAGCGTAGCGAAAATATCTAATGTTCGTGCAATAAAAACAAAAATCTCGTGCAATAGAAACAAAACAGAATTTTTTTCTCTCCAGTGTAATTATTAATGAACGCGCAATAAATTCCCAGTAAAAGACATTTTCGATTCAAAGGAGCTCTCTAAGCTAGCATCACTGAATGTTATCTTTTAAATATTTCTTTATTTTGAAAAAAAAATAGACTGTAGTTTTCTGTAGTTTCATTTGCAACTTTGCTTAGTGCTAAATTTATCAGAAATATTCTGTTTTTACACGTCCTTCCAGAACGAAATAGCTAAATAATTTAAACGATTTTTAGTGTCGGGTCCAATAATTGCTCCTTGGAAAAACAGTAAAAATTTCAGAATACTGGTTTAAACGGTTTTGGAGTTTGAAGAGAGACACACACAGAAACTCTTAATATTGATATAAAATACACAAATACCAAAATTTCACAACTATTTTGAAAAATAAATAAATTTTTAGATAATTTTCTTTTAATGTTGATGATTTTGTTATGATTTATATTATAACTCAGAATCAGGCTCTTATTTAAAGGCAAGAAATAAGTACAAATTCAAAATTTGCTTGCACTTTTTGTGGGTAGTCCTTTTTATAATAAAATGTCCTTATTAATAAATTTGTTATTTTAAAAAAGTAGAAAATCGTAACGCATGTGTTCCATATTCAACTTACTTTGCTAAAATACGATAATTTTGCTTCCCATATATTTGAATTGCCTATATTATACAACAATAAATAAGTAAATAACTAAGCAATTTTGACTCAAATTGCACTTTATTTATTTATTATTTATTTATTTATTTATTTAAAAAGAAAAAAAAAAAAGAAAAGAAACGTTATAATGTTTTGTTTGCGTTGGATATATAACCTGCGGAAATGACCACGGAAACCATAAAATACTGGCATTTAATTGTGGTCTACAATGACAATGGAACATTTTAATTAGCAACCCCTTATATGTGACTTTTTTTCACTTTCCCGGTTTGTTTTTTATTGTTTTCAGAATGCAAAATAAATCATCATATGCATTTAAATGTTGAGATATTCACACTAAATTTAAATGTGTTGGTTTCATAAGCAAATAATTTTAGATTAACAATATATTTCTTTCTTTTCGATTTCAAATATAAGAGTGTAGGATTCTTCGAAAAATAGTACACTGCGTAGTAGATCTCCATAAACTTTTGGTGAGTGTAAAACTTTAGCCTTTTCGCTGTCTGACCTTTGGCGGCGTTGACATGTCGAGGTGAACAAACCAAAAGGAAGTGGCGCCATTTTCTGGTCTATTGGCGCCTATATAAACTACACAAAATTGTATGTTTAAGCTCAATATCTCCGTTATCAAGTTAATTGAAGCACAAAACTACTAAAGAATGAAATTGTTTTATTTACTTGATCTTTATCTCAATGGGAGATTAGAAAAAAGAAGAAAAAAAAGAACACATGTGTTTATATGCGGGAGATAAATGAACTGATGTCATCAACTATAAACAAACATAAGATCTGTTACAAAACAACGCTACTCTATTTATCGACAAGTCTTAATGTTTTATCATTTATATTTTTAAAAAAAAACACTTCTGTGTCAATGTGATCAGAAATCGTCAATGACCTCGTTATCTATAAATCTCGAACACAGTTCTTAATGACAGTTGTTTGAGTTTAAACGTTTAGAAACAAACTACAGCATATTTGTAATCAGTCATCTGATTGCTGCACCAAAAACAACAAAAAAGTTAAAAAGTGGCTAAACAATAAGTAAAGAATCGAAAAGTTTTATTATTCTAATTGCTAGATTTGTATACAAAATATTCCTTACTTGAAATTATGCTACGATTTTGATTATGTATCAAATTATACCTAGACTTTCTTGAAACAACATATCATTTATTGCCATTTTTATTTTGCATCCCTTTTTTTTATCCGTTTAAACATCACTGCAAAACCTCCAACTACTATGAAATTTCCTAATTCAATTATCATCATCATCAAGATTCTTTTTACGCCAGCCAGTAAGGCTCATTAAGGTTTAAGTCTCGTTCTCCGTCGCTTGCTGTCCAAAGCAGCCTACTCCAGTTAGACCATCTAAGCTCATCTCTTTCACCCAGTATCATTCTTTGCCATGTTAGTTCCTGTCCCAAGAAATTCAGTGGCAGACATTCGCAGAATCCGCGTCCATCTTCGATGTCTGATTTCCTCAGTTATAGGATGGGTCTCCTTTTGGCTCCTCGGTATAGTTGCTCATTTGAAATTACGTAAGTTCCTAATTTAAGCAAATATATAAAAGATTGACACATTGACCACCTCTTACGTTCTTATAAAAGTTCATAGAATTCTCTACTACAAGAAAAATATTTCGCAAAAGGCTGAAATGTTGAGCGTAAGCAGCTGTTCCGGGTTTCCACCTACTATGCGTTTCGCAAAATATTTTATACAGTGGTAAACAGTTAAGAATTAAAGCTTTCAGAATTTTTTTTAACTTTGCCAGCATTTTAAAGGGCTCGCCACGAGAGAGCTGGAACAAAGTGGATTTCATACAAATTTTTGAGTCATTTGGATGTACTGGTGCAGATAATAACTTTAAATCAAATTTACAAAGCAAGCAATTAAACACTAAAAAGTAAACTACCACTGAATTATTACCACTATAAGAAATTCGCCACTAGAATTATTACCTCTAAAAGAAATTTTCCAAAAGAGAGTAAAAAACTGGCAGCCCTGCGCTGTCATACATATGTAAGCGGAGTGCGAATAATTTTTTTTTTCAGTGGTAGTGAACTAAAACAGAGATGTTTAACCTCCCCAGACCTGATATGGAAGGTGAAAACCAAGGCTAGAAAATTGTTTTAAAGTAGTAGCTTAATTGTGAAAAATATAATTGCCTTGAAGTATTCTTATCTACTAATAATATTGGTTCATTGCAGTGTTTCCCAAACTTGTGACTTTTGTGTACACTTTCTAAATTTTTCGTAGCGCTGTGTACCACTAATAAAAAAATGAATGTATTCTTTTAAAAACATGCTTCTTTTTCTTTTTTGGTAGAAAGTTTTGTAGATACTAACCAGCGATCCATATTCTATGTTAGGGATAAATTTATATTTTATAAAAAATAATCAAAATATTATTACATTACCTTCACTATAAAAAAATTGCT
The DNA here is from genome assembly GCF_043381705.1 of Parasteatoda tepidariorum. Classification (NCBI taxonomy): domain Eukaryota; kingdom Metazoa; phylum Arthropoda; class Arachnida; order Araneae; family Theridiidae; genus Parasteatoda; species Parasteatoda tepidariorum. Next base: position 53,803,016 of record NC_092209.1, on the reverse strand, counting down.
CAAAAGTTAAAAATCACAACTGGCTGTTGACACCACTAATTATTAACTGTTAACTATGCAAAAAATAGCCAATAGAAAAATACGCAACCGTAAATTTTCATGTTTCATTCTTTGTTTTTAAATAAAATCTTTCGAAATTTTCGTTTGTTTCAAGATATTTCGCATAAGAACGCGTACCCCCGCTATACTGTTCCCGTACCCCTGGGTATACGCGTACCACACTTTGGGAAACACTGGTCTATTGGAAACTCTGGCCGCCAAAGAACACGCCCAATTATACAAGGATGCAAAAGGTATTCAGAGTGTACTTGCTCTTTTTTTATTTTGTGCACTGTTTGTTAAGTTTAAAATTTAAATCTATTTAAAGTCATTTATTTAGCTACGAATAAAATAAACGCTGCTTCGGTATGCTTGAAACACATTGACAAAGGAAAAAAGGGTTATCGTTATATAAAACGTGTTGACGCATTAACAAGTGCGTCATTAAGTAGATTTACTCGTATTTTGCAAAAGAATGGCGCACTAATTTTTAAGTTAGGAAATGAATATATTACGAAAACGTTTATAAATGCGCGTTTTGTGCAATATGAAGCGCTTAAAACCTGCAATATACAAATTTGTGCCTTTTAAAATATATTTATATATTTTTCCGAAATAGAATCTGTATAATTATTATAAATAATAACTTTTTAGAGCAAATATTTTGAATTATAAAATATCTCAAATTCCTTAATGCAAATAAACGGCTGTCTTGACCAGAAATACAATTGATATTTGACGAGCTAAGTGAAAGAACCAGGTTAGTGACATTTTCAGCTTGGCTATAATTAGGGTAAGAAAACAAAAAAGTGGTATCCGAACTATTTCCTTCTAGATTTACTAGAACGCAGGGCTGATAATTATTTGCTTTATTTTATTTACCGCTACTGAATTTGAAATAAAAAATTATGCAAACAGACTCAAGAGCAACTTGGATATTTTAGGTTAAAATTAAGGGCAGTGGTAGCCAAGTGATTAGAGAATCTGACTCCGGTTTGGAATGGCCAGGGTTTGGTCCTTGGTTCTACTAAGATATATATATATATATATATATAAATAAAAAAAAGAATACTGTGATAGGTTGCTGAGCAGTTTCGTAAGTACAGGGACCTAGAGAAAATTTTCATACCCATCAGATCTATGTCTACATTTAGGAAGTGGCCTCACGAATGAGTGGTGCTGCCAACTCTCCGTGGGGTTCAGAGCTAAGACTTACTTTTACCCTTGCGGTGCTCTCTTTTCAAATGAAGTCCAAGTATCATTAGAAACAAGTAACAACAAAATTAAAGTAAAAGCAAAATCAATTCTGTTACATTAAATGTACATGTTGTAACATGTAACATGTTGATGCGACCACCTTGTGTTGCTTTCCTTGATTAATAAATACCTCTGAAAAAGTCACATGCCTGCTTCATTCGTTCAAGTTCTTTAGTTATTTTCTGCAATTTATTTTTCGTTTAACTTTTTAAAATTTTTTTTTTTAAATTTTCAGTAAATAAATAAATAATAATGAATAACGCTCTTTCAACTGTAAAAAACAGTGTTCACGACAATCACCCCAGAATTTGTTGACGTATCTACATGAATCTACATGAATTAATAAATACCTCTGAAAAAGTCACATGCATGCTTCATTCGTTCAAGTTCTTTAGTTATTTTCTGCAATTTATTTTTCGTTTAACTTTTTTAAATTTTTTTTTTTAAATTTTCAGTAAATAAATAAATAATAATGAATAACGCTCTTTCAACTGTAAAAAACAGTGTTCACGACAATCACCCCACAATTTGTTGACGTATCTACATGAATCTACATGAATTAATAAATACCTCTGAAAAAGTCACATGCATGCTTCATTCGTTCAAGTTCTTTAGTTATTTTCTGCAATTTATTTTTCGTTTAACTTTTTTAAAATTTTTTTTTTTGAATTTTCAATAAATAAATAAATAATAATGTATAACGCTCTTTCAACTGTAAAAAACAGTGTTCACGACAATCACCCCACAATTTGTTGACGTATCTGCATGAATCTACATGAATTAATAAATACCTCTGAAAAAGTCACATGCCTGCTTCATTCGTTCAAGTTCTTTAGTTATTTTCTGCAATTTATTTTTCGTTTAACTTTTTTTAAATTTTCAATAAATAAATAAATAATAATGAATAACGCTCTTTCAACTGTAAAAAACAGTGTTCACGACAATCACCCCACAATTTGTTGACGTATCAACATGAATCTACATGAATTAATAAATACCTCTGAAAAAGTCACATGCCTGCTTCATTCGTTCAAGTTCTTTAGTTATTTTCTGCAATTTATTTTTCGTTTAACTTTTTTTAATTTTTTTTTTAAAATTTTCAATAAATAAATAAATAATTATGAATAACGCTCTTTCAACTGTAAAAAACAGTGTTCACGACAATCACCCCACAATTTGTTGACGTATCTACATGAATCGTCATAAAACATAATGTAACGCATTGTATTTAAGACTAAATTTGTCAGTATAATATGAACAGTATGTGTATCAGTATAATTGACCTGTAGAATTTTTCACGATGACTATTATATCTATGTCTAGTTTTCAGCTATACGTACATATATTAGTAGGTTTAATAGAATAATAGTATTTTATTTAAAGGAATTAATTTTTTTTAATTGTTCTGTTCAAAGCACGTACTTTAATTACCTTTTTTAATAAAAAAATTTTTTTTTACATTTGCAAGCAGCAAAATAATTGACAATCATAATTTGACTACTTTGATATGTATTCCTAGAACAGATAATTAATGTATATATTTTTCACTTATAATAGTTACTTTCATCAAAATAAACTCTACCAATTTCTCAAAGAAACCTGAGATAGCTTTTGTTTCTGAATAACAGATGAGGTATTTTAAAATAGGAACATTAGAAATTACAGGAATCCATTAAAACAGTCAACTAAAAAGAAAAAAAAGAAAAAGGATTTAAAAATAATATGACATTTTGCCTTCGAACTCAAGAGGAAATTTCTTTGAAACCTTACAATAAACACAAAAGCAAAATCTCTCGAAACAAAAATGCGTTCTTTTGTCATTGAACTTCATTGGAAGTGTTACAGAAACCACAAAAGTGTTGCCACCGAAGGGACCAAAATAACGATTTCGTCGAAAATACCCTTTTAAAAAAGACTCGTCATTATTTTCTCAACTTTGAATCGTTTGATTTCTATAGCTTGCGTAAACTTGTTATTTAATTGTATTATATAGCTTTTGTTGAAAGCCTACATTTCTATGAAAAACATCTTTTGAGAGACAATATTTTTACAAATCTTCTTGTGATAAACTAAATGGATTAAAGCACTTATTTTACAGCAAAAATCTACGAGCAATTATTCACTTACTGTTTGGTTTATAACAAACTAAACTAACTTTTGATGCCCCGTGCATAATCTATGAAAATATAAAAACTAAGTGACTGTTATCTTAAAGTACCCCACAATGTACAGTTGTATTCAGTTCACTTCACTTGTTTTATGAGCTGGGCGCCTGGGCCGCTCAGCGGCCCCTATACCATCCATCGTGTATTATTTAACGTTGTATAAGTTCTTGTAGATCAGCAGACTATGTGGTAGCTCTTAGGAGAATTCAAGCTCTTTGCTTGAATTAATAAAAATGAAACGAAGCAGCTTGCTTTAAACCAGTGTTTCCCAAACTTATGACTTTTGTGTACCCTTTGTACACAAGTATGTATTTTTCATTTGTATTCTTCGTAACGCTGTGTACCACTAATAAAAAAATGAATGTGTTTTTTACCATAAAAAAATTGTACATAAGTTAAAAATTATAACTGGTTGTTGACACCACTAATTATTAACTGTTAACTCTGCAAAAAATAGCCAATAAAAAATACTTAATCGTAAATTTTCATTGCTAACTTTGTTTTTAAATAAAAATTTTTGAAATTTTCGTTGCAAGACATTTCGCATAAGAACGCGTACCTCCCCTAGACTGTTCCCGTACTCCTAGGGGTACGCGTACCACACTTTGGGAAACACTGCTTTAAACCATGCGTGGCTTTAGTTTTGGATGCAGGTTGATGGTCATTCTGTTTTATTCAGGGCTAAAAGCTTATTTATATCCTTTCTCTTTCTCTTTATTTAACTAAAACTGGGTGCCTGGGCCGCCCAGCGGCCCCTAACCCATTCATCATGAAGTATTTACAAGTTGAATTAAAAAACATTTTGAATTATGCAGCATTTGGGTAGCATTACAGAAGATCAAGCATATTTGCTTGATAAATTAAACATGATTTGATATTTAATATAAGTCATGATTTATGCAATAATCAGAAATATGCGTGAATATAAAAAGCACAATTGATATTTAAGCATTAATTGGTATTAAATTCGATGCAATCATAGGTTGTGATTAAAATATGAATTAAATTAATATATAAACAATTACAATTGATATTTTAGCATTGAATGGAATTTAAAAGCTTATTTATATCCAGTGCTGCCATTTTTCAAAGCTTTTTGTGAAAATGTATTCTAGTGGTAGCTAAGTTTATGCTTTAATAGATTCTTCTTCTTTTATAAGTTTAATTAAAGTTATTTTTCACCCCATTACTACTTGTAAATGATTCGAAATCTTATATACAAACTCACTTTATTCCAACCCCCAACGTGGTGAGGCCTTTAACACGTTGAATGCCATGGAGGTTATCGGTGACCGGCGATGCCAAGATTATTGAGAAACACTTAATTCGAGTAGATTTTGAATTTTTTTAAATATTATTATCGTTACTAAAATGGTTTGAAGAAATTGATGTAATATAAAAGTAGTTTTGTTTATATACCCAGAGATGCCAACTTGCTCCGGACAGCAAATAAATATTTTCAAATGATAGTTTTTTAATTGTGATTCTTGGTTTAATAAATTCAATTTAGTAGATTTTTATCCACCACTATTTCTAAACAATTCGTAGGCTTATATAATTCACCACTTTTATCAGGTTTGTCAGAAATCCGAGAAATTTTTTAGAAAGCAACCAGACACGAGTGGTAATGACCAGGACGGTCTGGTCTCTACTTTAACAGAGGTACATTTTTTTTTTGTTAATGAAATATTTTTATGATCTTGTCGTTTCTCATCTTGAATTTTCCTAACTTTTCCTATATTTTGTAAATAGCTATTCTTGTAAATATTGTTCCCCTACTTGTAAATATATCTATTGTATTTTTTTATACAATCAATTATTTGTTTCTTATTACCATGGCAAAGTGCCATTCTTTTTTCTCTATCTTAGCATGTGCTATTTAATTGTTGCATTTAATGTAATCTGTCTATTGTTTTTGCTTAAGTTCTCATTACAAGATGAATGGGAAAAGAGCCATTATTGGCCTCAGAGCCCAGCTAAACTAAACAGAACAGAACAGATAGGTCAATGGCTCTTCGCACTAAACACTGAGATAATCCCAATATCCAGCATCAGATTAGTCATGCTAAACCTTTCAAAAAACTAGCAAAATCTGTCCAATATTTGCAAATTTAGTTAGTAGTTATTTACCGTTTGGCCAGATGGGCAAGCCATTTAAAATTAGCGTGGCATTCAACGTGTTAAAATGTTAGCAAAATTACCGAAAATTCTGTAAGCTGTAACTTGTCATTGTCAACTGCTCGATGAAATATTTTTCAAAAAGTGTAGGAGTTGGCAGCCCTGTATTTGATATTACTCTACTATTAAATTTTTTTTTTTTGATAATTCAGGTCTTGTAATGAGCAAAAATTTCGTCTGGTCTAGAAACAATTTTATTGCAATCTGCCGCTTGTGCTAGTATTATTATTATTTTGGTAAAAGATAATGTATGTAAATATTATATACAAGCAAAAATCTTATCGATTTTAAAATCTCTGTCAAGCTGAACCCAGAGTAAGGACTTTTCGGAACTAATTCTATATAATCGTATAGTACGAAAAAAATTAATACTTTTAATAACTCATGATTGTATTTTAAATACTAAGATTCAATTTTAATAGTTCGAGGGCCTAATCTTAAATATGAAAATTACTTTTTGCAGATTATATTTTAAGTTACGAAATCAGACACAAAGACGTACTTTCTCTGAATAAACTTGCCTTTTTTCAACGGATTTGTGTTTTTGTGCCTCAAAATATGGGTTATACTCCGCAGTGTAGAAAATATGGTTTAGGCAGGAGGTAATTAAAAGTTCGTGCCTGTTTATGTGGATTATATTTTTTGCGTATTTCGCTTTTTCAAAAAAGTCTTATTCTAAATTTTTGTTTCACATAAATTATTTGATGGATCCCCTTCAAAATTTAGATTTTCTCATTTAAAATGACACAAATTAGATTGCTGTAAAAAAATATATATTCCTTACGTACCCACCTTTTGACGCTTTGAAAATAAAATGGTAATAAATAATAATAATAAAAATTAACATCGTTTATATAATTGTGACAAGTTTGATAATTGTGAGCTACAAGTTTTAAAATTCCTTTAACGGAACTAAATGAATTATAAAATTTATAGCTCACAATTATAAACCATGTAATTTTTTTAATATTATTTATTGTATTAAAAAAACTTATTCATTCGTATCTCACTATAGCTCCGGAGCTATAGTGAAATACGTTAGAATTAAAACGAACAATATAGAACCCTAACCTTCAATTTGTCTCCTACCTAAATTATTAGAACCATATTATTCAGATTGTAGCAACTCCCATATTTTAAAGGTCAAAAATCTAAATCTGCCGAAAAACAGGAGAAAATACGCTTTATGTCTGATTTCATAGCTTAAAATATCATCTACACAAATTAATATGCATATTTAAGGTTAGGTCTTCAAGCCATAAATTCTCCGTTTTAGTGCATGAAAATACAGTTATTAGGGCGAAAATTATTAAAGCGTTAGATTTCCAGCACTGTACACATTTCTTTTCATATTAAAGTCAAGAAAAGAGATAATTGAATTATTTCATTTTATTATTACGGATGGTAAAAATATTTCATATTTGGAAGATCAGGGAAATTCTTTCATTTGTATATAACATAGTGAATAAATTATTTTAAAAGAACGGGAATTAAAATTTATTCACGAAACTTGCAATGGTCATTGAATCAGAAAACACATTTTATCAGAAATGTTTTTACAACTCATTCAACAGAAAAAAAAATTTTGTGGTCCATTAGATTTAGAACTGTTATTAAATTCAACTTTTCTCACACTTCCTGATAAACAAGAGTACTGGAATATTGTACATAAGAAAAATTCACAAGAAAATTATAAGAAGCATTCTTATAATCCATCAGAAATATTTTTTTTTTCAGATTCTGCATATTCAGAGATATTATTAAATTGAATTTTTACGTTTATTTATTTTCTCCATTCCTGATGAACAAGAATATTGAAATATTGTACATAAGAAAAATGCTCAAGAAAATTATCAGAAGCATTCTTAGTACTCATAAGGAATATATTTTTTTTCGTGATTTAAAAGATTCAGAACTACTATTAAATCCAACTTTTAGGTTCATTCATTCTCTCACTTTCTGATGAACAAGTGTTTCGAACTATGGTGCATAAGAAAATAATTAGAACCATTCTTATGACTCGTCAGAAATTTTTTTTTGAAGTTCTAAAGACTCGGAGATATTATTAAATCAAATTTTTACGTTTTTTAATTTCCCCCCTTCCTGATAAACAAGAATACTGAAATATTGTGCATAAGAAAAATGCTCAAGAAAATTATCAGAAGCATTCTTAGTACTCATAAGGAATATTTTTTTCGTGATTTAATAGATTCAGAACTATTATTAAATCCTACTTTTACGTTCATTCATTCTCTCACTTCTTGATGAGCAGGAGTTTTGAAATTGTGTGGAAGCTTTGAAATTCAGCTAGCAAATACAACAGCATACCGGTCAACCCATTTGATTTTTTCATGGTATTTTATTTTTAAAATGAAAAAAAATATCAAATAGTTTTTATTATCTATAATATTATATTTTTGGCTTCGAAAATTTGATTCAAAATTAATTATCTGTTGTTTTATAATAATAATTTCAAAATAAACTAAAATGACTTTTTTTTTCAAGTACCGGCAAAATTTAAAAAACTACTATAGTATTATCAAAACAATTTACTTGTTACTTAATTTTGACCACATCAAACACATCACAGAGAAAGCAATAGCAGCAACAAATATTATCCAACCACTGATTTATAATCCAAATGTTTCTTTACAAAATCGCAAACTTCTATATACCAGTATGATCAGACCAATTCTAACATATGCCTCTCCTGCCTGGGCCACAATTCTGGATCACCTCATGAAAAAATTAAATCAATGCCAAAATAAAATCCTCAGAAATTGGTTCATTAGAAATAAAAATATTCATATTGATCTCAAAATTCCTCCTCTATCCGAATACATCAATAAATTAAACGCAAACTTCTACAGAAAAGCCGAAGAATGCAAAACAGCCAACTTCAACCAGATATTCTCCTTTGAAAATTATAATAAAGACTCCCACCTCAGACCAATAGCAGCCTTCTACTCATCAGATGCCTCTTTTCATCACTATCAACTAAAATAGAAGCAAACAATCATAGCCGAATGGACAGAGTACCCGCCTACAACTTCAAAGATTCCAGGTTCTACCCCAGTTGACAACACTTTGTCAAAATAGCTTCTGAATCATCCATCCTTTCAAAATAAAATCAGATCATCAGAATCATCATAGTGCATAAATCATCGATCACTGTAAAAATCATCAATCCTCACAATTCATCCTGCACCTCATCAATTGTGTGACATCCTGCAGTGCATCCTGATCAACCGAGAATAAAAATCAAAAATATAAACTCTGAACTCAATAGAACTTTAAAAAACCTAAAATAATAAAATGTACAGTATAAATTAATAGAAATATCCTCCAATAGAATTTATCACCATGTAAATAAATAATCACATTCATAATTTCAAACAATGTATGTAATTTCATTTTTAATATTTATGTTATTTTTCTGTCTTGCTACCAGAATGTTGCAAAATCCAAAATGTTTTTATACAATGTTGTTACTTCATGATGTATGGGTTAGAGGCCTGTGCGCGGCCTAGGGACCCAATTTTTGCTTAATAAACGTAAACGTAACGTTACTTAATTTTACCAACAAAAACAACTAGCGAAAAATGCGTAGAAAATAATAGCTATGCATTAATTTTTTAACTTTCAGAATTAAAAATGTATTAAAAATAACAATTAAAAAAATGCCTGGAGAAAAATCATAGTGAATTTTTTAACTTTCCTTTTTTTTAAAAAAAAAATCGTCTACAATTTTAGTTTTATATTGTATTATTTTATTTTATAAATCTAAACTTAACATTTTTCGAAAATTTATACTTTTGTTTTTGAAATGACAAAAAGTTTAAAACTTCTATTTGTTGAGTTAAATAAAACCTGCTATTTATTTATTTTCAATTTTAAGCCATTATCAAAATTAAATCTGCAAAAATTCTTATTTGAATTTTTTGTAAAAATGGGAAGATCAAAATTATAAGAGAAATAACAAATCTCGATTCAGTTGTTTACTTCATATCCCTAATATATGAGGATTATTATTAACCACCAACTGTTCTTTACGAACCTTGATATGACACGCCTAGAATGACAAACATTAAGCTGAAATATCTGACCTTTTCTTTTTTTAAAAATCATTATATAATAATAATGGTTGTTTTAGGCTTTTTACAATATTTTTTTGAAAGTAGCTAATACAGGGTTTGGACAAAAATATCGCGCCATTTCTTTATTAACTCAATGTAAACAATCTTACTTCTAGCAGCAAATGTCTTAGAAGATTTTACGTGGCAAAACTGTTGACACAATTCAGCTTTTAGGAATGGGATTCAAATCAATGGGAGTTCATACTTTTAGGATTCTTTTACTATACTACTTACTGTTTTTTTCTACTTTACACTTTTTGGATTCTCTTACTTTACTTTTTTTAGGAATGGTATTATTTTTCCTCATGCAAAATTTGCAAGGACCAAAATGAGCGTAGGATGTTGAAAACTTTTTTCCATTTTCAATACCAGTTGTGCAATATAATTACAAAATCATTCTAAGATACAATCAAGATAAGATACAATCCTATAATAATAACAAGATACAATTTCCTAAGACACAAGATACAATCCTATAGAACAACACGAAAATTTCTGGTATTAGAGCTAGAAAGAAGTTATTAACTTCTTCTCATTTTGGTCGATCCGAATTTCGCGTGGGTTAAAATGATACCATTACTAAATGCTTTAAACATGATCTTTCGAATTGTATAATTGGAATTGTGTTCCTTGTAAAATCTTCCAAAGCATTTGCTGCTAAAAGAAAGATTATTCGCATGAAAGAATTGTTTCCATAATTTTGTCCAACCCCAGTATCTTGTTTGGTAAAAAATTAATAAATAAGTATATAAACAATGTTGCACAGCTGAAACATTTTTATACCCATAACTTTTTTTTAATCCATTAATGCTTTTGTTCCGGAAACTGTCCAACCACATTTTTATAAAGGTTCTTCAAAATTCAAATATTTTTTTATTGTTATGGTAGGCAGTAATTTCTATATAGTTGCTATAACATACACGTTAAGCGAAAAACTACCATTTATAGCTGTTATATGTGTAGCATTAAAAGCTTTAACAATTCTTTTCATGTTTTTTACTTTATATAAATTTTCTTTCCTAATTGATTTAAAAAAAAAAAAAAAAAAACGCTTTCTCACATTTTTTATTCACCACCGGCACTTTAACTGTAAATTTAGATTAAAAAATGCTAGAATTAACATTTTAAGTTTATCCCTAAACTAAGCTGAGAACCAGAAAAAGCCCATTTTTTGAACGAGCTATAAAAATAATAATTCCCTTTTTACATGCAATTTAAGAGATCACAGCGATAAATTTGAGATATTTTCCCTAGCATTATAGTGAAGCACTTTGATTTTGTATGATTTGGCTTCTTGCTCTCCGTACAATGATTACAAAATAAAAATGTCTCGTTTGTTTACCTACATGACTGCTTTTTTTCCCCTCTGTGACCACAAATTATTAAATCAAATTTTCTTTTGATTTTTAAATTATTACGTTTTCTGTTTTTTTTTCTTGTTTTTTTCATTGAGATTATCTGTATTATTTGGATCCTGATTATGTTTGGGGTCTTTACTTCTTCAACAATCTGATTGAAATCTAAAACAATTATGCAATTTATCCTTTCACCGTCCCTCAAAAAACCCTTTCATATTTGTCTGTTAAGTAGTGTCAAATAATGGCATCTACTCTCAAATGAAAGGATTGAGTTTATTTTGAATGCGAACCATTTCCTCGTGTTGTGCCGACACTATTAAAGTGTGTCCTCCTACTTATCTTCCATCTTTCATCAAAACCTGTAATCCAGAAACTTTCACTTATGAAATGAGATTTAGTGAGAGATAACGAGAAAACTACGTAAAACTGGTGCACAATTGTCTGTGTAACGAGCCGACGACCTTCAGGGTACTGAAATTCCTTTGGCCACGTGGTCATGTTTTCTTTTGATTGATAAGTCTGTGCAAGTTATTTCATTCTAGAGAAAATGAGGTTGCAAAAATATGATATATTTTGCATCATTTTTGTATGATTTGCTTATCAATTACGATCTCTGAAGTTTAAGACAACTGAATTAGTTTTCCTGTTCAGCTAAATAATAATAAGTGTGACCATAATCATGTGTTGATAATCATCATTTTTGCAATTTTAAAGAAAATTAGATTTCAAAAAGAAAATTAATTTTTTTTCTTTATTAATATTTATGTTTTAGATGTAATTATATCATGATACTTTTTTTTTCTAAAATTAATTAAATAATTACTACTAAATTTTTGTACTTTGGTGATTGTATTATAATCCCTAATTTTTTATTTCTTTCCAAAATTCTTAAAATAATTACTGCTAAATTTTTTAATCACTTATAACTTGTATCTAGGACTGTTTCTTACTCGAGAAAGAGTAAGTAGCGATAAAAAAGTGGTTTGCGATTTAACGTTCAGAAGTAAATCATCACTTCTTGATTTTTTAACACCACTCTTAGTTTGTCTGTTAATTTAAATAAATTGCATCAAATTTAGAGATGATTATCATTTTCTATGACGCATATTTTCTGCATATAACAGGATCGAATCTGTTTCGAAAGGGATAAGATAAATTTTTAAAAATATATTATAAAATACATTAGTTGAGAATCGACATTGTTCTTAAAACCTTATTTTTCCCACTTAATATTTTCAAACTGTTTTTAAAGTTTAAAAAGTAAAAATAAAGAAAGTGTGCTCGGTGCCTTTCGCAAAGATCATGCTTAAAGCTTTTAGAAATGGTGTTGTTTTACCCCATGCAAAATTTGAATCTACCAAAATGAGGAGAGGGAGTTAAGAGCTGATTTTCTCTTTCAATACCACGATAATTAAAAAAGTATCCTAATATAAATATAAGAATTTTATTCTATATGGTTTCAGAATTGTTTGTATTCAAGCTAGAAATCAGCTCTTTAAAAGCTTTTCAGCAAATGAAATCAGCTCTTAACTTCCTTTACTCATTTTGGTCTACCCAAATTTTGCAAGGGTAAAAAAGACAATTTTTAAAAGCTTCAAGTATTATCTTTAAAATCGTGCCAATAGTTTTACCATATAAAATCTTCCAAAACATTTGCAGGGGTGACTAAAAATGTAAAAAAGGGCTGACTAATAAAATTCAATGCTTTATTAACAAAAAATAGCAACTTTTATAGCATATTTTTTTTCAGTTTATGATTGAAAGTGAATGCAAAGAACTTAGCACGTCCATCAGTTGCTGACGGGTAATTGAATCAATTCATGAAAGTTTCAGAAAAGGAGAAACCGTTACAGGTGGACTTTCGGCAAGGTTTGTCCTCATTTACAAGCTCATGCAACTTGATCTTTCCGCTCATTTTGTTCACATTATCAACTGTTTCATTAATAGATTCTTCAGACCCCAAAACTATCTTCTCACACAAGGTAGTCTTATTCCCCCCCCTATTATTTAGCTTATACATTACGGCATCCGCCGACTCCCTGGACTACAAATTGCGTGTTATGCAGATGACCCTGCAATTCTAGTCCACTCAAGGAAATTCTCAGAAAACACAAAGGATCGCCAAAATCACTTAGTCCATTTGATGCTTATAGCGTTCTGTTTAGTCTAGCTGGGCTTCTGAAGCCAATAATGGCCCTTTTCCCATTAATCCTGCAACGAGAACTTAAGCATATATACAGTAGACAGATTACATGAAATGCAACAATTAAATAGCACATGTTTGAAATTCTAAGCAACTTTTTGTTTTATGTATAAATAATTTGAAACGTAAATTATAGTGGTAGTTATAAGTAAATATTTAAGGACATAATAAAGAAATAAAAGTGAATTGAGTTTCTTTCATAATTTAGTCCAGTTCTACATAATCGTAGTTTTACTTTGTACGCAAAATACTGCTACTTCGAGATTTTTCTCTACGTTTTTATTTCTCGCTGCTGAAATATAGAGATGTAGTAAAATGCTCTAATGCGAATATTTTGATAGTGTCAGATAACTTTATTTATGATAGATTATCTAAACACAAATAAACCCCGTGAACCTAACACAAATTTCTTATCTTGAATTATTTTATGTGATTGTTAAACAGTGGTTCAGCATATGGCATGTTTTTCTTTAGTTCAATGGTCATCTTTAATATTTATTTATGTTATCTGAAAAAAAAATTATACTTCCTTGACGATGATGTAGTAAAACGTCATAAAAAACTTAAAACATCTGATTGGTTGCTAGCTGATACACCTCCGGATGTAATCTAATACTGTGCCAAGATTTCATTTTTATCGCATTTCACTGAATTTTATGTATTTTAAAAAAAAAATGATTATGAATTTTAATGGAATTAAAACAACGATTTGAAATAAATATGCGCTGCAATTCATACAAATTCCATATGGTTCCATCTAACTTACAAAACTTTTGTGCGCAATTTTATTAGATGTATTTAAAGTATTAAAAAAGATATCCCCTATATTATCGTTATTTTGATACATCTGTAGCCTTATTTTTCCAACAACATCGTTGCTACGACCAATAAATAACCATTTAAATTCAGTGATCCTTTTAAGGCATTGACAGAAATGTCAACCTGTTTACTTTGAGGGCATTTATAGTAAAATCTTTGATTTCAAGTATGCACCTAGCATAGTAAGACTAATTTTAAGTTTTTTGTAAAACACTTGCACCTAATAATTATTAATTATAAAACGTCTCGTTATTTGAGTTAACTCATGATGAGCTTCTTATGTATTTAACATTTTCCAGAACCAATAAGAGAATCCAGAAATGTGAGTATTAAAACGAGAGAAAAAAACTTTAACTCAAATAATAACTTTTTGGGCAACTAGTTCATCCTTTGCGAAACAGCATATTTTTTAGTTAAGCAACACATTAGCAGCTGCGGCCTCAATCAGGGTTCCAACTGTCTGAAAATTTTTTAAAGTGATAACAAAAGTGAGATAAATCTAGATGTTTTAAGCTACCAATAAATTTTCAGCTTTAACCCCTTAGGTACGGGTGATTCATAAAAGCATTCGTACAAAATCAGAATCATTATGTAAATAAATAAAAAACTGTAGCTTAAATATAGGCGTCGCTAATTTAACGGACTTACTTTGCTTTTACTCTAATTATTGTTAGTTTAATCATATATATAATCAATGTTAGTTCAAAGTATAACTAAATAATTTTATTTTGAACTAAAGTAATGGAGAATTAGAGAAATCAAACAATTATAACCCCACCCACAAATAAACTGCTAAAGAACTACTTTGGTTACCAGTTTTATCTTTTTACCCTGATTCATACGGTTTTATGCTGGCACGTTCTGTGACAGTAAGGGGTGAAAGCGAGACCGAAAAGGGGAAAGGCTGGTAGTAAAACCATTTCAGTTATACTTATTCTTTTTTTAAATTTTTTAACAATATCTACTTTATCTTGGAAAAGAAGCAGTTTTATATATATGCCAGAGTTATAAAAGAAATCTTGATAGTTACAGATATTTCATTTTTTTCGAAAAAATGCTGGAATGAAATGTTTTAAGTACCAGGTTTTTCTCTTTTCCGTCTTGCTATATAAGGGCTTTCACCCATGGTGACAGTCGGCGCGAAAGGTTTAAGGTGCAAAAAATACAGTTGGAATAATTTCGTAACTCTCAAATGAAAGCTAAATTTAAGTATTTTTCAGTACTCTTGAAAAATTTCAGCAACCACTCGCTTATTTTTTCTAGGATAGGATAGGACTCGTTTATTTTTAGTCAGTATCCCCAGCCACTTAACGTATCAGAGGATACTGACTTCTCCGCTTTCTGCGAAAGTTTTAATATAGCGGAAACGAATGAAACAGTAAAGCGTGTAGAATTAGAATAATTGCTCCCACTCTTTAAAAGCGTCACAGCGAGATAATTGACAGATAATTGAAACAAAGTTGCATTTCATATGATATTTTAAATTTTTGATGTGTAGTGGGGAAAAAATTGCTTAAAATAGATCGTACTAAACTAAAAATAAATTAAATTTCATTACCACTAAAAACAAAAATTATTAAAAAAGCGGAACAAGTTGACCTCCCTGACGTATTTTTTTTGAAGAGGCATACTTTACGTTTTTTTCTGCCGAACGGCCTGAGTCGGGGTCAGGGAGCTGGCCTTGCATCAGAAAGGTTCTGGGTTCGAATCCCGGGCAAGACATGGATGTTCTTTCATTCTCTGTACTATCTGTCCTTACTGTGGGAGCAACGTTGGGCCGCCTTCGTTCGTTCGTTCGTTGTAGTGGAACTGGGCGTCTGAGGCCTTACGGCCCTTTTCCCATTCATCTTGAAGTTAAACTTAGAGACATGCATGACAAAATTAAAGTTTGGGGAGCAAATGGAGTTCTTGAGAAAAGAAAAATGGCACTTTGCCATTATTAGCCAATGACAATATTATAAGTAATAAAAATGTACATGAAAAAGGTAAAATTAAAGTACAATGGGAAAATAAACACTAATGAATATTTTCAGTTTGGAAATACATACAAAAGGGGGCGAGTTAAAGGATTGTGAGGATGTGTGTATATGTGTAAGTAAATGTGGCTCTGTTAAGTAGAGACCCGGCCGTCAGTGAGTGTTTGTGTTGTTAAATGTTAGTATGATATCAGAAGTGTAGAAGTGTGCAATGGGTCGAATTTTTGCATCCTCTTTGAGATTTATGCAGTCGAAAATATCATTAAAATTTGCGGTATTGCAGGTGGCGGCTTTAAAAAAGAAGTTTCTATTTAATTTGTTGAAATGATGGTCAAAGCGGTCAATGTTAAGATCTCTATGAATGGCATTGTTGCGGATAAACCATCTGGCTCCCGTGAGTTTTCTCAAGATGTTGTTTTGGAGTACGATAAGTTTTTTGAGGTCTTTTTCGGAGGCGTTACACCAGGCAGCTGACGTTGGGCCGCCTACATGGGTGAAAGCCCTTATATAGCAAGACGGAAAAGAGAAAAACCTGGTACTTAAAACATTTCATTCCAGCATTTTTTTCGAAAAAAATGAAATATCTGTAACTATCAAGATTTCTTTTATAATTTTGGCATATATATATAAAACTGCTTCTTTTCCAAGATAAAGTAGATATTGTTGAAAAATTTAAAAAAAGAACAAGTAAACTCCTCCCCAAAACTAGCTATAACTGAAATGGTTTTACTACCAGCATTTCCTCTTTTCCGTCTCGCTTTCACCCCTGGCCACCTAATATGGTGCCCCTGAAAGAGTGGTCAATAAATAACAAATCTACCTTTCAGATACCTGAATGACCCAGGTCATTTTCCAGGTGGGCATTGGGAAGAAGAAAAAAACGTTTTTTCCTAAAGAATACCATTTAGAACTAAATAGTTTTAATTTCTAATGATTTATAACATATATATATATATATATAGCATAATAAATAAATACAAAAAGGACAACAAAAGAAAAAAAGAAAAAAAACGAAGAAGGTTAAGATAAACTATAAGTTTTATTCACTACGCATAAGCTGCAAGTAAATAGAACTCATAAAGTAAGTCCAAAATGTAGGGAAAACATGGAAAAAATTATACAACAATGAAAAAAGGGAAAAAGAAAAATAATATATAATAGAAATAATAAAACTCCGGAAAAAATATCCGAAAAAAAAAGAAGAGAAAAAATATAAAAATCTGGAAATAATCCGAATTGCAGTGTAATTTTCTCTCTACATTTTGAACTTATTTATATATATAAATATATACGTTTATTTGCTATTTATGCCTAGATGTAATGCTAAGACAAAATTAAATTTAGAAATACGGGAATTCAATGGTGAGATGTAGATTTTGCTACCATTATAAATACAAAAAATAAAATCTTCCGGATTTATCCGGAAGATTTGCATCTATGAAAGTCTGCCAACCACTACGCTTTTTGCAGAATTCTTTATAGAGTGGTAAACAATTAAAAACTAAAGCTTTCAGAATTTTCAGTAAATTTGTCAACATCATAAAAGCCTCACCACGGGAAAGCTAAAACAAAGTAGCGTGTCATGTGACCTTTCGATCCAATAACCATTAGTGATATGGAAAGCAGCTTTAAATCAAATTAAAAAAACAAAGAATAATACATTAAAGCATAAACTTAGCTACCACGAAAAGAAATTTTTTTTAAAAAGTGTAAAAATCTGGTAACCACGTCCATGCAATAGTGAAATAAGTTTCAAGCGTGTTTTTTTATGCACTAATCTGCTCCTACGCTAGCGGGATAACTAAAATTTTGCTTATAATCTCAAATTTAAGATTAATAAAAAAAATAAACAGAAACTAGTTCATTTCTATAAGTCATGACTCTCAGTCTTTTAATCAATTAATTGCTTACCCCTTTCATTTCCTCTTTTCCTGTATCCAGGAAATGAAACGAAAGTACACGGCCTTATCTTAATCATTATCTTCCATTTTATTATCTTTGAAATCAATTCTTCCGAAAAATACTATGGAATAGGATATCAGAAAACAATCAAATTAATTTACTAGATCTATTTTTATTTGCAGAACGTTCTCTTTAATTAACGTCATTGAATCAAATTCATTCATAAGCTTTTAGATACTTTTAAAAATCTAACAACTCTTCAAAAATAGTAAATAATAATAAACTCTTCAAATCTACTCGATTGAAATTTTTTTTAAAGAACATATACTTTTGAATAGTATTTTAAATAATAATAATTTCACTATAAAATTTCAGTTATTTCAATTATTATTAAGCTATTTTTTAAAACTTAACACTTTGTGTCAAATCCATTTACGAAATTACAACTTTATTGCCGCTTTTAAAAATCTAATCATTCTTTAAAAAATTATTCAATCTTATGAAATAATAATATTAGTATAAAAATTCGCTTATTTAAAGCTTCACTCAGCCAGTTGCTTGACTAGAAGGGGACAAGAGGGAACACCAATCTCCGGTCCCCGCCAAATTCAGGGGGGGGGGATGCATATTAATGCAGGTCTTTCAACTATTGCGCTTTTTGCAAAATATTTTATAAATCTAAAAACGAAAGCTTTCATAATTTTTAGTATTTTTGTTAACATTTTAATTGAGGACATTGATGTTTTTCCGATTTATTTTGTTACTAATATCCTAAAAAAATATTTATC
Organism: Parasteatoda tepidariorum; assembly: GCF_043381705.1. Classification (NCBI taxonomy): domain Eukaryota; kingdom Metazoa; phylum Arthropoda; class Arachnida; order Araneae; family Theridiidae; genus Parasteatoda; species Parasteatoda tepidariorum. Next base: position 53,784,195 of record NC_092209.1, on the reverse strand, counting down.
ATGAGATTATTAAATAAATATATGTTTAAGATATGCTGAGATAATAAAATAAATATACGCTTAAGATATATGTTTAATGTGCCAAATTAAGCGTACGTATTTTTAGATCATGATCCTAGCTGCTATAAACCTCGAAAAATGACTTCTAAAACTATGACACAGAAGATTATTGTTGCATTTAAGGTTATTATACCAATACAATATATACTTTATTATGATGAACATCATGGCTACTAACCATAATATTTCTCAGTAAAAATATTTTAAGGAAAATAAGTAAATTCATCAGACAACCCAAATTTTTAAAGTTTTTATTGAATGAAATAAAGTGGTAATCTAAATTATTTCAAATTAACTTTACTAACTGGCTGACTGATACAGTTTTATCATAGTGCCTATCCTAGGGGGATATATGCTCCTTCTTCTAAGTTATATTTGAAAGGACGATGGGAAGGGTGGTGCGAGGGTTAACTAAGTTACGTCTCAATTGGAAACATTTTACAATTAAAATAAAATCTGGGATAAGTATATACATGTTAAATCTCATTGGGATACATAAAAAATTTGAATAATATTAAAAATGAAACGAGAAAAATATTTACAATTATTTTACAAGTGGGGAAGACTCCTTATGCACTCCCTCGCCTCCACCTGGTAGCCGGGCTTTTCAGGTGCAGAGTGCATGGTTTGCCTATGGTAAGGGTGATAATATTAAAACTATCGGTTGTAATATTTTGATAATACGCAATCGCTGAGAAAGAATGCGGTTATCGGACTGAAATTTGCATTATTTTCTATAATGTTCAAGTCTAATAGTTAAGTCGCAGGTGCTACAGTCTTTAGCACCTTTTTTTAAAAAAAGGAGCGTTTAATTTAAATAAATATTGGTCAATTTTATCGACTTTTAAGTCGTTATATAAAGTATTGTTTCGAACAAACCAGGGTGCCCCGGTCATTCGTCTAAATATTTTGTGCTCAAAAATTTTTTGAGTCTTTTTCTTTGGTTGTTTGTTAGAGCCCCCCAGGCTTGAGATACATAACATAGTATTGGTCTTATTCACATGATGTAAATATGTCATTTTGTGTTAAGTGCAATTTCACTTTCACTGTTCAGCAGGGGTTTTAATGCTTGAAATACAGCTTTGACTTTTTGAGAATATCTGATATGTGTAGTTTCCAATTTAGGGTACAGTTTATGGTAATTCCTAAATATTTAGCTTTCGAAATCTTTGGGATTTCTTCGCTAAATAGAATAAGTTTCTCATATTGGATAATTTTCTTTTATAGAACATTCTGATAACTAGAAGATTAGATTTTGAACTGTTTATTTTTACTTTCCATCTGCTGCACCAGGTTTCTATATCAGTAATATTATCTTGCAGTTTCTTAATAGCATTATTTGTGTTTATAGATTTACTTAAAATTGCAATATCTTCTGCGTAGAATGCTGTTAGTTGATCAACCGGAAAATCAGAACAATATATTAGAAAGAGTATAGGACCCAAAATTGAGCCCTGGAGCACTCCTGCTTTGACTCTTCTAATTGCATACCTGCCAACTTTCACTCTTTCCGAGAATGGATTTTCAGAGTGGTTGTAATACGATTAACGAAAAACAATCTGACTCAAAAATATATCTATATTTTGATCCCGTTGAAATTCGCTTGCGAAAGGATTATTATGCTTTTATATATTTATTGTAATTATTTATATGTAGTGGTTGTCAAACTAATTTATAATTATCATTATAATTCAAAAAGTTAATTGGAATAAAGTGAGTATTGCTACCACTTTAAATATAAAAATGAAATCTTCCGGAAAATCCGGAAGAGTTGGCAGGTATGTAATTGAGGAAAAGTGGTCAGCTTTACTAAGATGAAAACAGGTGTTACTTATCCATAAGAGATAAAAAAAAAACTGATAGTAAGAAAATTTTTTCTTCCTTACATTAGAAACAGTTAAATTGTGTAAGTCATTTATTACCTATTTAATGTTGTGATAAACATCAAATTTTTCATAAGTAAATTTATAAAATTTAATTAAGAAAAAGATATGGTATTTATGAAAAAATACTTTTTCGAAAAAAAAAAAGAAGGTAAAAATGTTTTGCTCATACTCGGATAATTATCGGCCCTGAATGAAATTTAAAAACAGTAATGTAAGTTTGGTTACCACACTGCTGTCAAAAGCTACGGGTTGTGCGTAGTACTTCATTTTTTTATTTAAAGTGATAATGAATCTAATTTCTTTTTAATTCTCATAAATTTAATTTAATATCATTTTCTCGACAACTAAATGCAAATAATTCGATCTCATACATAAAAGCAAGTTACAGAAACGAAAATGAGTGTAATCCGTAACAATTGTGAAAAGTTAATTTTATCAACAATTGTATTTCAAATAGCCTTTCACTACCACTTGGGAAATACCTACTCGGAAAAAGTAAAGTTGACAGGTCTGCGACCGCCTCAAATTAATAAAAAAAAATCGAAAAATATAAAACTAAAATCAAAAGAGGAAATCCCAGAACAATTGGGAAATATTCTGATATGCGTCCATTCTAAAACTAATGCTTTTCATCATACATTTTAATTTGTGCATTTGAGGTCCTTTGTACAGCTATGCCACAGGTGACTAAAATTATAAGAAGTGGTAGAGTTCATCTTTTTTTTATTTAATTATTCAATCGTAATGACAATGATTTATATTGCAAATTATTCATATTTAAAAAGAAAACTTTTACCTTCTCATTTAATTGGAGATTGTAAAAACAGTGACAGAAGTTGCTAATTATAATGCGTAGTAACACATAGCACGTAAAAATAGGTTTTTGAGATTTCTACAATGGCCGCTCTGTTTTTCAATGAAATTATCCAATTGTGATTAACCACAAAAGTAAAATATTGAGTGTATATGTAATCAGTACTTCAATCGTTCGTCGTAATTCTTTTTTTTTTCTTTTCTTAATTGAAGATGTAGCTATAGAGACCAGTTTGCTCCAGCTTCTGTGAAATCTTGCCGACTACTTTTTTTAAAATTTTATTCTCTAAGACATCTATTAATAAATTTTTTTTTTTTGGAAGAGTTGCCTGCATCCAATATGTTAACAGATTTTTGCTACTTAGGAATTATCACTTATTTATATTTTGAGTCGCCTGGTGGCGTCCCTGCTTTGTATCATCCATCTCAAAAGAAAGGTAGGATAAATCTATATCTATGAATAATACTAGGATGAATCGGTAAATGCGTTTAAGGGACCTTGAATCGGCTCATATCCCATTTAATATGTCTTTTGAATTAAGTTACTGTTTTTTTAACAATTGTTCAAGCAAACGAAGTTTGATGCCTCAAACTTCTCAAAATTGTTTTTTTATTTTGTTATGTGTTGTTATTTGAATAAAGAAGTTAATTACCCTGAAGATTAGTTTCTTGCCATATTTTCCAACATTTTTATTCGAAAAAATTTATTATTTATTTAGATTCATAATTTTATTTTATAGCAGTCGTTGAACAGCCGACCCAATTTTTGAGTTTACGTTCAACTCCGTAGCCTTGCAATTTTGAATCTAATCCAGAAGACAAGGAAACTCTTGGATCAAGTATTTTGGGAAATTTGCCTTCTTGGAGGACTTTGATTGAACTAACCGGCAATTGCGTTACATGGAGAGGAAAACCTCCCACGCCTGGCGGCGGTTAGCCTGGCGGCAAAGGGACTCTAACCCTAGATCCGTCTACCACTAAGGATATTTTACGTCATCACTGTGGTCGGTGCGAGCCGGAAGCGGAGTTTGAATCGACCAGCCATCGCTGAACCCGGATCATCTCATTGGAATTCGAGTGCTCTATCTTCTGAGCCACCATGGTTCTAGATTTCTAATAATACTTAGTATTGTACTTAGTATAATAAGTATTGCACTTAGTATGTAATTAGTATAATACTTAGTTGTTGGAAATTCAGCTAATTGCTAAATTTTTGTTTCCTAAAATATTTCTAAAACTTAAAATATTTCACGCTTCATTAAATAAATTTTTATATCAGCCTAATATCTATTATATATAATTCTCTTACGTGGCTCCCAAATTTTGGCTGTATTTCTTTTCCGCCGGTGGCAACGTTTGCTTTGTTTTGAAAACACCAAAGCATTCTGCCTTTTAATGATGTGTTTCTGATCTAATATATATAATTCTCTTACGTGGCTCCCAAATTTTGGCTGAAGTACTTTGTACAACTAAATAAGATTCTTTTCACAACAGTTAAATATTTACTTTATTTTCTTCATTCATAGAGAAAACAGTCGGCAAAGAATTCTGTTAGGTTAAAAAACATTTCGCTAAAAAAATAACGAATTCTAAAAGAAATAAAAATAAACAACTTAAAAAATAAAAATGCTGTTGCCAGCCATAGAATTTTTTGAAAGTTAACTTAGCAACATAAATCAAAATGACATAGAAGCGCAACTAGATCAAAATTATGATACCTGAGCGCTTGACGTAACAAATCCTTCAATTCTAAAAGTGTTGTATCGCCAAATGCCCAAATTAACAATTGTGTTCTTAAAGAAATTCTATAAAAAGTTTTAAATAAACAACCTACTTCTACAACTGCTTCTTGAAGAACTTGGCTCATAGATTAAAAATATTGTTTTAATTTTACAGTACTAACTTTACTTCTACTTTCATTATTGCTATGACCCTCTTTCATTACATTTTACAACTTCATGCTAAATTTGAGGACTTTAAGTTGTTTTGTGGTTGAATACTGACATTTAGAAATGTGTACATAAAAAAAATAATATTTAGAGGTTAAGAGTTGCCTCAGAAAAATTTGAATTGTTGACATTGAACTTAACAATGGAAACAATCGTTTTTGTGAAAAATTGAATTGTATTGTTGACATCAAAACTAAAAATATTGTGTTTCAACTTAACAATACTACCTTAATTTATACTTTAGAATTGCCTCGGAGAAATTTGAATTGTTAGCAATGACTTAAACAAAAAGTTTTATTTTAACTGACAAATACTATATTATAATTTTAACTTTTTCTATGACTATACTCATTTTCTTACTCTTTTCTTTGTTTTTTATAAATTTTATATTTTTGTGATAAAATTAAAAACTTATAGTTGTTCTGCTTCTGAGCACTGATGAAAGCACAAAATGATGGGCTTCATCAACAATCCAAAATATCTACATTTATTTTACAAATTCCATATTATTAAGGTGGCGCCCTTCAGAGAATTAAAAATACAAAATTATCTTCATCAAAGCCGATGCTTTACATCCGGCTTTCATACATGGCTTTGGCCCTCTGGTGGGAAAGACTTAAAACAAAACTTACAACAGTTACTTTTCTCAACAACTGAAATTTAGAATAGTGTGATTAAAAAAAATATGTGAACTGTTTGCAATTTCAAATTAATATTGAAATGTACAGGTTTAGAATTTTCTACAGTGAAAAGTTTTCGGAACTTCAGTACTCAAAAAAGTATACAACAACTAGACGTTTAGAACGTATCCAATGAGCGAGCAAAGCGAGCATTGGATTGCGAAGCAATCGAAATGAACTGCGAAAGCAGTTCCGGGGGTTGGTGAGCGCCAGCGAGCAGGGGGCGAAGCCTCCTAGTAATTATAATTATTTGTGATGTAATTCAAAGATCGAAACAATATTAATAAATAAAAAAATCTAGTCAAAATATGGATTTCAAAAAAGCACTGTAATAACATTAAGAAAATGTAACTTTTCCCTATGTAGCCCTGTCAAATTAAAATCCTTAACGAAATTGGCTTAAACTTTTCATAAAAATTCTAAAACAATTTTGCTTTATTATTATTATTACTGATCACAATATAAAATGATAATGTTTTATTGTACACGTTAAGTAAATGTATACTTTTAAAAAATAATAATTTTTCCTCTTATTTTCCTGTACTTATTTACTTTTTATTTTTATATTATTTATTTTTTGACGAGCAGTATACGATGCTTATTCACAACTATAGAAAAGTTGGAGAATAGAAAAGTTGGCAAGAAGTTTTCCGTGAGTCTGCAACTTTTTCAAATAAATTGCCATGTTGATTTCTTGATCATGCGCATTCATGGAATAAAAATAACCGAATTCAACAATGAGGCAATATATCTAACTGATAACCATTTTCAATAGTTATCTCCGTCCTTTTTCGTCGTTATTTCAACGAAAAAGTTTCAGCTCATGTATTTTCAATTTATACGTACGCTAAAATTAAATTTGAAGATTATATACGGTTCCAAACAGTAAATTTAACTGTCTGACATAATAGTATTGATAAAACGATACTATGAAAAAATTTCAGTTTTCATTAATTCATTAAATATTTTTCAAATAAATAATAAAATTTCAATAGTTAAATATTTTCATTTTTCTATTAAGTCTCGGGGTTCCGTCAGAAGATGATCAGTCATTTAGGGTTCCACAGCCGAAAAGTTGGGAACCACTACTCTAATGGTCTCTAAAGGGAGAATTACCCCATTAGAGAAATATGTATTTTCACTCTCACAATGTATCGAACGATACGTTCCACAGCCGAAAAGTTGGGAACCATTGCTCTAATGTTCTCTAAAGGGAGAATTACCCCATTAGAGAAATATATATTTTCACTCTCACAATGTATCGAACGAAACGTATTTTACGTAAAAATGACAAAACCTCAAATAATTCAAACTACAAAGAAATGAAATTCATTCAAATTCTGGTTTTATGATTAGATTTTTACAATCATTATCATATAATAGGGATTTTTTTCCTTCCATTTTTCCCATTTTCATTGATAAAAATTATGTGTTTCGCGTTGGCGATATATTGGCGATGCATGGAAAAATCCCTATTGGGTGTTGCGGGACCTCCCGTTCCCATAGTGATGCGTAGAGACTCCCTCAGGATGCGGAAAAAACAAAAAAAAAATAAAACGCAACAAGAAAGTGTAAAACCGGAGTATAAAAAGTGGATGTTTTTCGTCAATTGCAAGATTCGGATTTGGAAGGTATCAGAGAGGAGGGATTTTGGCGACTTTTTAACAATTTTTATCTCGTGTTTTTTATACATATCTTAGAACAATGGGATCATATGAGGTGGCGGTTTTATTTGTGGTTTCTGCTTTGATTATTTTACCTGCAGACGTAGAATCCAAGGCTATAATGAAGGTAACTGAATTTGATAAAATATTTTTTGAATTGAAATAAACACATAAAATGTTTTTGTATGTAATTTCCTACATAATTAATTTAATCAAAATATTTGTAACATTAATATTTTTTCCATTTTAATGCTTTTAAGAATATTTAGTAACTTTAAAAGTTATTCCTTTTGATCATTTAGAAAAAAAGGTATAAAATATTTTAATGTCTTTATAATTAAATGCTATAATGATGGTAATTGATTTGAATTAAATATTTTTGACTTCTATGTTTTCTTAATATTTTAATCCTTAACAAATTTTAATAATTTAAAAAACTATTTTTGGTTTTCGTTTTAAGGAAAAAAAAATAGAACTAAAAGCAAGAAGAATTTTTTTACATAGAATCCAAGAAAATTGACTTTAGCAAATTTTTTTAATATAATTTTTTTGCCATTTTAATGCTTTAAATAATATTTAGTAACTTTAAAATTAAGATAATTCAGAAAAAAATTATAATGAAATCTTTCCATATATTTATAATCTAATGATATAAATAATTGCAGTTAATTTAAATTTAATATTTTTGGCTTAGATGTGTTTGATGCTTTTAGCAATCTTTAATATTAAATCGATTTGATGATTTAAAAACGAAATATTTATAGTTTTAATATTTTTGCTATTTCAATATTTCTAACCTTCTTTTAGTAATTTTAAAATAAGTTCAGCTTGCATAATTAGAAAAAATTGAAATAAAGAAACGGAATTCTTTGATATGTTTAAAATAAAAGGTTATACTGAAAATATTTGAAAATAAAATGTTTTTAACTTCAATACTTCTGTTATTTAAATGTTTATAATAATTTTTAGTAGCTTTAAAATTTCGTTTCCGTATCAATAAAAGAAATTATAAATGATTTATTAGAATTCAAAGATATAATGAAAGTAAATAAATTTAATAATTTTTTTAATATTTCCGAAATCTTAATCTTTGATATTTTAACAACTTTAAAACTAATTCATATTGCGTATTTACAAAAAAAAAATTTATAAACAAATGAAATTTTTTTTTCACCTTTAAGTAATCAAAAGGAAAATTTAATCAAAGTTATTTATATAGATATTAAAAATATTTTAACGCATTAAATGTAAACAAAAACAAAACAAATTTAATTTATAATTTAAAGAAAATTGTAACATTAATAAAAACACTTTTACAAGTTTTTGAGTATTACTAAAATTAAAAATTAAATGACTAGTAGACTATTAAATGAATAGTAGACTTTTAAATGAATAGTAGACTTTTAAATGAATGGTAGAGAAAATAATTAAATTATGCTGTTTGTGAATATTACAAAATGAATTGAAAAAGAATGTTTTAAAACAAAAGTAAAACAAATTTTAAATATTTAAATATTAATTTATCTAATATCCAATTCAAAACCATACAATCATCATAATATTTTTTTTTCCTATTAGTATTAAATAGAAATATTTATAGTCACTTTATATCTTTCTAGTTCCATTATGTTTGTATCTATGTGTTTATTATAACCCTTATTTAATTTAAAAATGCATCCGTAGATAATTAAAATAATAAAAACAAATTAAAGGAAATAATATTGTAATAAAATATTGAATCATCATCACACTTAAAATAATAAGTACTTTACAATTTTTTAATGAACGTAATGAAAATTGCATTTAGTTTAAAATTAAAATTTAAATTATGGAATGTTAAAACATTATGAAGCTCATTTAAAAAATATATACTACATATTAATATTTTAATATTAATTAATCAGAATGATGAAATTTAATACGCAGAACAAAATTATGAATAATGTAGAGCAAAACATAACTGAAGAATAAAATTTTGAACTTATGACATTCTAGATTCTTTTTTTCCCATTGCATTCTTGCTAATTTGAACCTTTTTTTATGATATTTGTTTTAATAACAAACAATGAGAGGCACTTAAAACTGAAACATTAAGCTAATTTTATATTATATTTAGGATATTTTTAATAAACTGTGATCAAACAAAGCACAGTTTCAGACTCTTACTTTGAATTAATTGTTATTAACATCGCTGCCTACTTTCTACGCTTTTCACCTTTGTCTAAAATAGTTTTCTAAAAGTTATGTAGTTGACAGCCCTGGATTGAAAAAAACTTACTCAAAAACACGAATTTTTAAAATTAAAAAAAAGGTTTTATAATTAAAAGCTTTTAATAATTTATTAAGAGGTGGCAGGGTTGAGACTGTCAGGAAAAAAGTAAAAATTTGTAGAAAAAAAATTGAGAAAACGAAACACGGTTCAAACATTTATGTAAATTAAATATATATGTTACAATTGGCCATCTGAATTCTTAAAATTGACGTAAAATACAACCTATATAATTTATGATAACCTCATTCAAATATTTGTCACCACTTTTTAAATTTTTCCAGAATGTGGCTTCCACGGATGGCCAAACATTTTTAGGGAAAAATTCCAACACTCTTAGGGGAAAAAAGATTATGCGTTCCACTTTCAACTTTTCCAACGTACTTAATTCTAAAGAAACTTAATTCTAAAAGAAATATAAAAAGGTGAAAAAATGTAATCCCAACTGCTACTATCTGTTTTTTTTTTTTTTTTTTTTAATGCGATAAAATAAATCGATCAAAATATCGATGTGTTAATCGTATATATCGATGTGTAATATCGTACATATCGATGCGTAGTTAGCAAAAAATTTCAATTTTCTGACAGAAAAAAATAGCCAACTATCAAAATTCTGCCTAACTTACAAAATCCTCCTCTTTTGTTTATTACCTTTAATAAATTATACAAAAAATAGATAAAACTTGAACCTTAAAATCGTTTTCAAAATTAACACGTTTCATGTGATTAATGTAATAGAAATTATTTTTTGAGACAATTTATTTAATTATTTATAATGCTCAACATCTATAAAAACTAAAATTAAATAACACTAATAATTATAAATTTTAAAAATAAGATGAAAATGTGTGACACTACCTCATTAAAAAAAAACTAAAACTTTGATTTTTGGTGAACATGATCCGCTGAAACTATATGATTAACTGTTTTAAAATTTCTAATTGCAGAGAAATAATATTCTACTCTTTCTTCTAAAAGATACACTAAATTCTAAAAGAAAAAAGAATAGTCATTAATTTATATGCACTAATGTACTTAGTTTTATAAAGTACAGCAATAGACCGTATGCCCGCAATATTGCGATTGTGTAAAAAAGTCCTGTCTTTAAAGGGTAAAATAAATGAGTAAAACTCTACCTTAAAAAAAAATTAAATCATTTAATTATACAGAGGAACAAAATTTTTGTTGTATTCAGGTGAGGGGATTTCTAAATAGAAAATAGTTTTGCTCCTAAAGATACAGTTAATTTTTAAAATAACATTTTTAGTTTATTTTTTGTCGAAATGCAAAAATTTAAAAACCTTATGTATAACAGAGGGTCGCGTTAATAATGCGATAAACTTTAAAGGCAGTTAAGGAGCATAATTATATATTTTATAATCGTCGTTGAACAGCCAACCCATTTGTTTGGGTTTACAACTACTAATGTTCAACTCCGTAGTCTTGTAATTTTGAATCCAATCCACAAGAAAAGGGAACTCCTGGATCCAGTATTGGAAGAAATTTGCCATCGTGGAGGACTTTTTGATGGAACTAATCCACATTTGCGTTACATGGAGAGGAAGACCACGAGAGCCTCCCACGGTTAGCCAGATGGCAAGGGGACTCTAACCCATCATCCGTCTACCACTGAGAATATTTCAGGCCAGCACTATGGTCGGTGCAAGCCGAAAGCGGATTCAAATCGACCAGCTATCCCTGGGATTCGAACCCAGTTCACCTCATTGGAATTAAAATTGCTACGGAACCCATACCCAAAAATGTGGCTAGGCGCGCTTCTCTATCAGGACCTCTTTAGAAGCGCACGAATAAATAGTTCGTAGCAGGGAAGCTCCCCTAAAGGCGTAAGACGTCATTTCCGGGCATGGATTTGCTTGTAATTAATGTTATTTAAAAAAAAAATCGATTTCAGATTTGAAATCAGCGATACGAAATTATTTAAGATCTGTTTTAAAAAAATATCATGCAAATAAGAGAAAAAATTGCTCTCCCAGTATTATTTATATGTTCAAATGCCAAAATGTTTATTGCCAAATAATAATAAGTCCTTTTTAAAAATATTTTCATGTTTCTTGAAAAATGAACAAATAATAGCAAAATTTCTTCATTTGAATCAGCTTTTTTGGAAAAGTAATTTTCCGGTTTTTTTGCTGGCCACATTATGGAAATATTTAAAAGTGGTGGCTGCTGGAAATTTTAAAACTTTTAAGTTCATTTCCTTTTTAAGAATTTAGTTGGTCAGTTTTAACAACTTTAAGCACAAGCAACAAGCAGTTAAGTTTTAACGGTTCAATTGCATATGCCATCTCAATAAAATTTAACCCATTAACGCCCAACCATAAGTATTATATTACAATGGTGTAAAAAGTAACAGGGTTTGTGCAATCTTTATGAAATTTAAATTCATTTTAAGAAGCTTCGTCTATTACCTATTAAATTTGCAATGCAATTAAAAAAAAAACTATTTTTTTCCGCTAACACAATAAGAAGATAAAAAAAAGGCCTAAAACTGATTTCTCGCTACTTTTTTAAGTAAATAAGTGTATGTATAAATTTATTTGTAAACAATTTCCAATGCAATTTAATTAAGAAAAATTGCTGAGTTTGTACACAAAGCTATTCAATTTCAAAAGTAGGACTAAACACACAATTCGTCACAGACGGGAAATAAGAGGGGGGAATGTCTAGATTAGATAAGTCTAGCGTAAGTCTCAAGTCATTCTAATGCATCCTTCTTCATCCTAATGTTTATTTAGAAAATGAAAAAAAGCAGGAAAAAAAACTTTTTTCAATAAATTTTTATCTTGTCTCAAAACTACTTCAATTAAGTGCGACTTAAATTTTCAGCATTTTAAAATTGAACATTAGGGGATTCAATGTTGTATTTAAACTTTTTGTTTTTAAACTTAAAATTTTCATGTTTTTGCAGAATAAAATTTAATTTTGAAGGCTCTAAATTGTTTTTAAACATTATGTTATGTTTTCACATTTTTTGTATAATATTGATTTTTGAGATAACAATATTGTTTTGAAACTTAAAATTTTCGTTTTTTCGTTAAATGAAATTGAACTTCGAAAGGACAATATTGTTTTCAAACGTAAACTTTCTCCTTTTTGCGTCTAATGAAAATAAACTTGGAGGGTTCAACAAAAATTTAATTTTTCGTTTTCCTATGTAAAATGAAAATAAACTTTGAGAGTTCAATATTTTTTAAACGCTTTGTTTTTATTCGATTGATTTTATTTGTATGAATTATAATTTCGAGCATAATAGAAACTAAATTTATAAAGATGAAAAACACCTTTTCCTTTTAAGTTATCATCGCATGATCCCTATCATTTACACGTTTGAATAAATAATTTATTCTTAATTCTATTTGGGGACATACTAAATAATCTATAGTTTAATTTTAGTCAATAAAAGTTTGAGCTTGAGTTTTTAACTACGTTATTCGATTTCTGGCTGAAATTGACTTTTACCTTTACAGGGGTTTCGATCTTTTTAGAGTTGCGGCTTTTTGAGCGATTTAAAATCCTTTACTAACTTTACGTAAGCAATTTTCTTTTAGAATCAGTTTTTTGGAAGATTTTGCATTGACCAAAATGAGGATTTAAAGTTATTTTGTACACCACTAAATCTAAATGGTTCAGAGTTTATATGAAAAGTCACTTTGTCCCGTTCTTATGTTATGAGGCTTTTAAAATGTGGCAAAATTGCTAAAAGCACTGAAAGCTTTTGTTCTTAATTGCCTGCCACGCTATGAAATATTTTTCAAAAAGTTGGCAGCCCTGTATCAAACGTGACAATTTGTACTATTTTTTCGAACGCGCAATTTAATCTAAATCTATTTTCTTAAAACGCAATTTGATGTCCAAAACTAGAAGCTTAACAACGATTCAAAGCATTGCGCATATCACAACACTCACGTAGTACAAACGTTGACGTCTTTTCCTTCAGATTGAACTAGTCTATTATCCAAAAGATTGGCAAAACAAATTTTTTACATTAAGTATCACATAGTTGATAGTATTTCTTAAAACACAATTACTGATTACAAATTAAAAGTCACATGCAAATGCTGACGTTTCAATGTTTGTGCGAAGAGTGTAGACAACTGCATTGATAAAGTTTTTACTCGTACAACACTATCTTGTGTAAAAGTATAAAATTAGATTTTCTGTCTGCACTTTAAGATATTACTAGGGTCAAGGAACATGAGAAAGAACCATTGACTTTTATCTTTGGGATTTGTTTATTTTTCAATCCGTCGCACTAATCCGGTTTCGCGGAAGCACAGATAGATGTGACGTTTGCAATGACCCTGGCTTTATTGTTTTATCTTTTAGCACAATACATGCAGAAGCAACCTAGTTTACAAACATTTTAATCTTATTATTTTAATTAAAACTCACCATGTTGAATAATTTGTGTAATCTGTCACGGTGCTCCTTGAAATTTAACCCTATACGATTCATTTGAAAAATCACAAAGTCCAAGTTTATGGAACACGAACGCACCTACAATTTCATAGAAATCTCAATCATCGATATAAAATGTATAGTTTAAAAATGTTTTTCGATGTAAAATGCATGCGTGCCAACTCTTCCGGTTTTCCCGGAAGATTTCATTTTTATATTTAATGGGGTGACAACATTTATATTGTCACGTTTTATTTTTCATTAAATAAATACGGTTTAAAATAATTTTGACTGCAATTCCATTTGAATAATTTAAACATATATATGATAGGCTTGCTAGCTCTCTGATGGTGTTTTTAATTGCTTGCTTAATTTTTACGAAACACCAACATGCTATCTCAATTTCATTGGCTTTATCCTACCACTAGTAAAACACCTTTTTGAAAAACGTAAAAGTTGGAAAATATGAAATGAGAACTTTGATTTAAAAAAAAATAAACGCTATGTTGTTGAAAATTAGAATTTTTTTAAATGAAACCTTTTATGTAGAAATAAAACAGCAATTTTTCAGCCATGACAGTGACGCATTTTATTGTACTTACGCTTTTGTAATTTAAAATAACTTTTATAAACTAACAAATATTATCACTATTAAATAAATGCTTTTGTTACATTTACAGGGCTGCCAACTACTTCGCTTTTTGCAACATATTTTATTAAGTGGTAAACATTTAAAAACTAAGTTCTTCAAAATTTTTGATGATTTGCTAACATTTTAAAAGCCTCACCATAAGAGAGCAACAGAGATGCCAACTTGCTCCAGAGAGCTGATAAATATTTTCGATACATTTATAGGGTTTTTACCAACCATTACGTCTAAATAATTCAAAGGTTTGTGTGATACGCCACTTCGTTACGGTTAAGTCTGGTTGAGCATTTTAAAAAGCTAACAAAATTAATTTAAAATCTGCACATTTTATTTTTTAGTTCTCTACCGTTTAAAATATTTTGTCAAATCCGGAGCAATTGGCATCTCTAAAGCAAAGTGGAGTTTCATATGAACTTTTGGATCATTTACATGTAGTGGAGTGGAAAATTACTTTAAATCAAATTTACGAAGCAAAGAATTTTACCAAAAAGCGTAAAAAGTTGGCAACTCTGCATTTAACCTGTTGCTAATGCAGACTCCAACTATTTGAGGTTGTTTTGAATTTTTTTTTTTTTTAGTGGTAGCGAAATAAGCAGAATTTTTGAACAAACAGATTTTATTGAAAAATTCTTAGAACTTAAGCCTTTATATGTCTCTATTTGAATTACTTGTGTTTAGAGGTGAACAAAATTCTTTTAACTCTAATTTCTTAAAATATAAATACATTGCCTTTGCTACCACTATGAAATATATTTTCTGAAACTACAGACAATTCGTAGTAATATAGGAATCTTTGATTTGATATCTATTTACATTACAACATCTGAAGAGGTTGAAGCGAAAACTACCGTATATAGTTTAGTATACTTTACTTTTAAATGTATAAGAGAATTTTCAGAAAGTGTACTATCAAGTAAATTTGAGAATTTAAAAATGAACATTAATATCAAATTTCAGTAGCAGTTTTTTGAAATATTAATGAATTTTGGCGACATTCAAGAATGAAGTAGAAAGCTAATATTAGATCATTTTAAAACTAATTCATTTGTAGACTAGATATTAGTACAAACAAGTGAACAAAATTTGAAGTAACAAAATAAATGCCAAAAGTGCGATTTTTCGTAGTTAACTTTATATTCTTATAACATAAAAATTTTGACTCATTGTCATTCACAAAAGTTCCAAATCTCCGATTTTGTTGGAATTTTTTATTTTTAAACTGGTAACAAAATATTTAATATTTTTAACTTGGTTTACCAAAAATGATCTATAAAAATTTTACCTCCCGTATAAATAATTTCCGAAAACCGAAAAATATAACTATATTCTTTAAAAGTATTGAATGTTTGAGAAGTTATGAACATTTCTGATTACAATTGTTAATTACAATTAATATTTTACTACCACTACAAAGAATCTTAAGAAGAAAGCCGTGACTATACGGTTAATTATCAGCTTGTATTAAAAAAAAAAGAAAAGTAATTCATCAGATAGCATTATTTAAAAGCTCAGATCAATACACTTTACCTTTGAATCTAATATCTTATCAAATGATGCAAGATTCTGTCATTTGGTCTTTCATTTTACTTTCTCTAGTATTTGTAATTTGGAGGTCAACATGTCAAAACTTTGATAAATTTGTTGAAATTTGAAAGATTTTTTTTTAACAGGATGTGGTGAGCTTATCAAGAACTACTCTTAAAATTAAATAAACATTGCTTGTGCACGAGCTGATAGTAATTGTTATACGTGTAGTTTGATTTATACCACAACCAGTGAGAGTGGGCTTTGTCTTCCAGCTCGCTTCGCTCATCAACTCCTACGATTGATACAGAATCGAAGATAAGCAAATAAGTTAATTGAAAGATTCCAATTGATACATTAACACAGATTTGGTTCAACATAATAAGTTCCTGATTCGGGGGGGGGTNGGGGGGGGGGGGGATTGTAAATCTAGTTATTTTGTTCAGTTACTATTGAAACTTCAACCACAATTTTGTTTTTTGAATTCCTATTCATAATTTTTGGTTTATTAAAAAATCGCTCAATGAGTTTCGAGAGTTTGGCAATTAACTGGTTAACCTATAGTGATTAACACTATTTATTGATTAGAGTTTATAAATTTTTTTTCTATTAAATGATTCTTCATAAAACAACTTCAATTTTGCAAAAAAATTAACGCGAACGATTGTAGTCCTGATTACATATATATTGAATCATTTATATTCGTCGTAATCACGAATCGATAATTTCTGTGAAGAGAGCGGAAACGAAGTAGTTTTGCTACCACATTTTTTAAACTTCTGCATGGATCACAGAAATTTTAACACTTTGAATGACAAGGTGGTCACCGGTGACCGGCACTGAGTTTGTTCGTAGCGCCACGGGGGTCACCGGTGACCGGCACTGAGTTTATTCGTAGCGCCACGGGGGTCACCGGTGACCGGCGAAGCCAAGATTATTAGAAAAAGATAATTCGAGTAAATTTTTAATTTTTTTATATTATAGTTACTAAAATGGTTTGAAGAAATTAGTGCCATATAGAACACACAGAAATAGTTTTATTTATATACACAGAGATGCCAACTTGCTCCGGACAGCGAATAAATATTTTCAAGTGGTAGTTTATTAATTGTGATTCTTGGTTTAACAAAGTCAATTTAGTAGATTTTTATCCACCGCTATTGTTGTTGTTGTTGTTAATTTAGGTCGCACTAGAGCTGCACAATGGGCTATTGGCGACGGTGTGGGAAACATCCCGGAGGATGATCCGAAGACATGCCATCACAATTTTGATCCTCTGCGGAGGGGATGGCGCCCCCGCTTCGGTAGCCCAATGACCTGCACGCGAAATTGAGCACTTTACGGTAGCACCGTTTTACGAGGACCAATACCGCACACCCTCGGTCCCTACGCAGACTGATCCAAGTGGTCACCCACCCGCACACTGACCGCAGCCAGTGATGCTTGACTTCGGTGATCAGCTGGGAACCGTGTCTTAACGATCAGTCCACTGCGGGACACCGCTATTTCTAAACAATTCGTAGGCTTCTATAATTTACCACTTCTGTCAGATAAGTCGTGCTAAACCTTTTAAAAAACTAGCAAAATCTGTCTAATATTTGCAAATTTAATTTGTAGTTATTTACCGAGTGGCCAGACGAGCAAGCCATGTAAAATTTGCTTGCCATTCAATGTGTTAAAAGCGTAATTTTTCGTGACCCATTTGCAATGTGTTAATAACAAATTGCTATAGATAGCTGTCTTAGTTTTGAATACCAAAAATGAATGTCTCGCTATAAACCACACCTTATCGTTTTGAAAACAGGACAAGTTCCCAAAATCTTTAGTACACCACTGGTTGACATTTTAAATAAAATTATTGTGTACTGTTACACTCGCGTTGTGATTATTCTGTTTTATTAGTTGATTATTTAAGTTTTTCAAGAAATAATCGAAAAAGGGATTGCATAGCTGCCAACCTTTTCGATCTTTAAAAGAGTTTCCTCCAAGTGGTAGCAAAATAATTAAGTAATTTTTATGGCAAAATTCTCGATTCACTTATTCCATTACCATAACTGCTAACTTTTACGCATTTTGCGTCCAACTTCATTTTCACAAGTAAAATTTTTGCTTCTTCTTTATTTTTTGGATTTATAAATGATTTTGACCACCATTAAATAGAAATGAATTAATATTTATAAAAGAGCATGATAGTTACATGGTGTTATTTTTTAGTCTGGACAAAATTTATATTTCTATTTATAATTGTTACTCAGCTTTTATTTTATTACCACTGGGGAAAATATCCGCGGACTGATTAATAGTTGACAAACTTTTATATGTAAAATTTAACTATTTAAATAGAGTGGTAGTAAAATGTATAATAATTTAAATCTGTTAAAACCGGATTCAAGTTACAGAACTCAATATATAAATTTTGATACCACATTAACATTAAATATAAAAGTAAAATCCTCCGGAAAATTCGAAAGAATTGGCAGGTATGCAATTATTCATTTGCTATTATTTTTTCTGTGGTATTTTTAGATAATCAGAAAATGATACTACTGACACAACATGTGTATTTGAATCATTATAATCCAGCATCCATAACAAAAATATTTCAGATGAACCAGAGATGCCAACTTGCTCCGGACAGTAAATAAATATTTTAAAGTTGTAGTTTATCAATTGTGATTCTTGGAGTCTTTTTTATCTCCTCTTAGTATGAATTTATTTTCCTTCTTAACAAGCATTGAGAACAAATTTTTAAGGAGTTATTTAGTTTTTCTTTTAAAACCAAAACTTCCATATTTAAAAAAATGCTTTTTAAATGTGATTTTTATGAACTCAGTTAAAAAATAACTAAAATATCTCAATTTTTAAATTTTGATGGAATATAACTAAGAGTAGCATAAACTCAAAATAGGGTTTTTAAAAGTATATTACAAAGCTGACTAGTCTTTACTTTTTCTCTTTGTTTAAACAATTCACTTTGTTTATTACGATGTAACTTATTGTCCTTCATTTGAAATCGTTACCTCGTGATAAAAGTTAAGGGATCACTGAAAACAACGATCGCTTCCCGTGTTTGAGTGTAAAAACAAATGAAGATATTAAGAATTCGACAGCTGTTTAATCAATTAATCTTTATTTAGAAATGCATCGCATTATTTCTGCCAAGGTAATAACTTAGGCCCGGATTTTGATGACATTTGCATTTTTATGCATTTTTGGACATTTTTTGTCTTTTAGAGCATTTTTTTTTAGATTTATAGGGCATTTTTCTTTAAATTTTGGGGTGTATTTTGCATTTTAATGCATTTTTTAAAGTTTTTTGTTAATTTTTTCCAATTTTTACTATTTTTTTTAATCAATTTTCATTATTACACTGGCTTTCAAACAATGAAGAAAATCTATAGAATATTAACAGGTGAAGCTAAATCTTTTCAAATTGAAGAAGAATTGTAAGTAAGTGAGACCGTCTTTTTCAAGTACGCACCTATAACATCAGTAGACGTTGAAAGAAGCTTCTGCAGGAATGAAAATTTACTTTCAGACAAGAGACGCTCGCTTACATTTCAAATTATCAAGAAACATTTAATAATCCAATGCAATTCTGATATTTAGTAATATTATGAGATGGAAGTTGTTATATCCATTAAAATTTCTATACAAAATAAAAATATTTTGGTGTCAATATATTTTCCTTTTTTTGTTATTTTAGGATATAAAACATATTTTTCAAACTTTAATGAACGTAGAGCAAGTATTGCATTGCTTTATATTTTTTAAATGACTCATAATAATTTTAAAGACCAAAATATTTTTTAATTCAATATGTTTACTTTATTTAAGGCATTTTTTGCGCAATTCTTGCATTTTTAAGGGCATTTTTGGCCCTTTTTAAGGGCATTAGTTGAGATTTTTTAGGTCATCAAAATCCGGGCTCTAGTAATAACTAAGGAACTATATTCCAGCTATGCGCAATAACAACTTGAACGGAATTTCATTTAGAATAAAAAAAAAAAATTTCATTATATAAACGTTAATTTCAAGCACCCAATCTTTGCTATTTACTAAAGTTTTATGCTCTCAAGAAAATATTCCCAAATGCTATGAGAGGATCAAATTATGTGTCGTTCAAAAAAAAAAAGATTGGAAGATTTGGATTTAAATTCAAAAAATCGTCCAAACTTGTTGATCAAAATTCACTGAAAACTGGCAAAATTAAAAAATTGTCAAAATATTAAGATTAGCTTTTTTAAATTTTTTTTAAGCTCAAAAATGTGTTGTTTACTGTTTTAGATCTGCATTTTCTTTTAACTTAATGAAATTTTGAAGAGTTAAAATTCGTTTTGTTTTTAGCGAAAAAAACCCTTACAAATGAAATTCGCCTATTTAATACAGTGCACAGTTCAGTTTTGAAAAAGTTGTTAATTTGATTGCTAGTTCATCAAAGACATTATTGAGACAATTAGCATTCTTTTTAAAAAAAATTAGCATACGCTGTGCGAAAAATTTTAATAACAAATTCACCACGATATCAAACAAACATTTAAAATATAAAAATTCATTTGACTGTACAATTTTAAATCTCGAAATTATACTTATTTAAAAAGGCGGGGGAGCTGATTGTCGGGAGGCGGCTAGTATATTATATTTTTCAATAGCATTGATTTATCTTTATATAAATTTAATTTATTTATATTTTGTTAAGCTAACGGCAACAGCTCTTAACCATAATTGTTTATTGAAAATTAAAATGAGTTCATTTCCTCAAAACATTATCAACGTACTACTAAGTACCATTCCTAAATAAAATTTCATAAGAACATAGCATTTAAAATTGACTTATTTACTCCGATGTATAATTGAATTACCCGAATTGAATTACCCAATTGGCTGGAATCAATGGTATTCCTGTAACTGGGGTTCACTCAACTTTTCTTTGGTGAAAATTGGCTGAACAGCGGGAATCATTCCCTTGTTATCACAATTATCGCGTTATATTCCCTAACTTTACATTTATTTGCTACTTTTTCTAAATAGTTATTCCGATTGCCAACCTTCAAATTACTCTCATAGTATACCAAATATTTTTTCATTTGTTAAGATTAAATTTGCACAAATTTAAAATTAGATTTTTTTATTTTCAGAAAAGAGAAACAATGATCTGGTGCTCTCGATCAACTCCCTGTGGATGGGAAGTTTACAGGCCGTTCTGGAGAAATGTTGAATATTTCATCAAAAGCCCGTAAGTTTCATTTTAACGTAACATTACATCTAGAAATAATTCTATCAACTCATTATACATTTTTGATTAATTTTATGAAAATATTTTATCATTTATTGCATTTACAATATTTTCTAAAAATTTTTTAAAAGTAACATCTTTGTTAACATGAAATATTTGAACATTCGTCGCTAAAAATAGTGAGCTTAAAGAATCATAGAGATAACAATTGTTCAAATTATGATTTTAAAAATGCATTGTTCAAGTAAGATATTTTTAAATTTAGTAAGTAGTATTTAGTTTAGTTCGTCTAACAACTGACCTAATTATGATTTTGAGACCATCAATGTTCAACACCTTAACCTTGATCACAACCCAGAAGACAAAAGAATTCGTGGATCTAACATCAGGACAAACTAGCCTTCATGGAGATTTTTTTTATTGAAATAATCAGCATTTGCGATACATGGAGAGGAAAACCTCCCACGATTAGCCCGACGGCAAAGGGATTCATGTTATGTCAGCGGGCTTGGAGCAGAATTCATAGCAACCCAGTGCCGGATTAACCATTCGGCCAGACTAGGTCATGGCCTGGGGTTAATGATTAAGGGCCCCTTAAAATGGATTTTTTGAAAAAATTTTTTAAAAAAATTAAGGAAAACAATGATTTTTAAAAAAAAAAAAACAATTTCAAATATATATTCAAAATTTTATGATTATTTTTTAGTTCTAATTTAACAAAATAAAGTAAAATATAATTTATTTTAAATATGCTTTCTTAAATGAAAAGATATATAAATACTTTTATAATTGAATAAATTAAAAATATACGAGAAAAACAACTTAATTGAAAGGCCCCAAAAATTTGAATGGCCTAGGGACCCGAGTACGCTTAATCCGGCCCTGTATCAACCAGTCGCCGCCAGGATTCGAACCTGGGTCACTTCACTGGAAGGCGAACGCTCTGTCCCATGAACCACTGTAGCTTAATAGAGCACAATTGATTGATTTTTCATACTCAGTGATATAGTTCAGCCTGTAGCTTGGGTGTTCATCACTTAAGTCAGTGTTTCCCAAACTTATAACTTTTGTCTACCCTTTCTTCTAAATGTTTCGTAACGCTGTTTACCACTAATAAAAAAATGAGTGTATTTTTTACTATAAAAAATTGCACAAAAGTTAATAATCACAACTGGTTGTTGACACGACTAATTATTAACTGCTAACTCTTCATGGCTAGCTTTGTTTTTAAATAAAAATTTTTGAAATTTCCGTTTGTTCCAAGATATTTCGCATAAGAATGCGTACCCATGGGGGTACGCGTACCACAATTTGGGAAACACTGACTTAAGTCAATGCAAATATTTTAGTTTTAAATCATATTTTACATTATCAGTCACTGATGACTGACATGTCACTCCGCGTATTAAACAAATCTTATCTTGTTACTAATAGAATTACTACTGTTGCAGATGTGACTGTCCTGAAGATCTTGACTGTGTTCGTATCTATGATGACATTTCTATATCAGCATATGTTCATTTATGTAGAGCAAGAGATGAAGAAGTCATTGTTTGGCCGCATGACAACCATGGCTCTCAGACGGTGCCAGTGCCAACGGTCTGACGAGCCTAACTTGAACTTTTGATTGAAACCCAAAATGTATTTTTCATGAGGACATCTGATCCATCTGTTCATTTCAGTTTGTTATTTATTATTATTTAAATGATATACATTTGGTCGACAATGTATTTGTAAATAAATGAGTGTCACTTCATAATCATTAAATATATCCAGAAACATATTGAGGGTGTTTGCTGTCTCAATTAATACTGACTACAACAACAAAAAGTAATACGGTTAACTTTTAAGTAACCAATGACGTCAGCGCTAGCTGATCATTTTATTTTATTTCATAACCGTCGTTGAACAGCCGACCCAATTTTGGGTTTAGGACTACTAATGTTCAACTCCGTAGTCTTGTAATTTTGAACCAATCTAGAAGACAAGGAAACTCTTGGATCAGTACCCTCAGAGGTATGATTTGTTATGGGATCATGGAAGACTTTGCGACTCGACAGATTTAACGTGTGTCAGTCACCATTTACGACGGCCGGCGGGGATCGAACCCACGACCTCTTAGACATGGGCCCACCTGATCATTTATAAGCAAAACGGTGTGCTAAAGTTGAGTTAAGTTTCTCCATATAAAATAGAATGTTAATTAACGTGAAGTTAATTAAATACATTTCCAGAGATTTATTATTTATGTATTTCATTGTAACTGTGATATATTTTTGTTTTCTGTACCTACAAAGTTTGAGGCATAATTAGTTTGTTTATGTTCGATGTAGCTTCATGCCTGTCTTCGTGTTAAGTAAGAAATATCTACTGAAAGAATTGAAATCTTTGTGTAAGAATATAGAATGCGTCGCTTAAGAGAATTGATATTTGATAGGCTCGGCTTACTTGAAATAGAATGGAAAGAACAGCTGCTAACGTAAGCAAATGCCACATTTTAACAAACAATCAGGATCAAGATACCCACACTAAGTCACTTGCAGGTATCCCATTGGGTACTTGAAGGTCAAGAAGAAGTGAAGTGATTATGCCTAACCATGTGATTTAAATCAGATTTAATTGGATACCTGTAAGCGACGTCATGCGTATGTGTTGAACCTGATTGGTTTCTGAATCGACAAATGCCATGATTTATCTATGATGACATTATTTGCGGGTTTCCAATTAATCTAATACGGTAGTTTCTAACTTGAGTTGTGAACTAGTTCTCCACTTCAAATTTACACATGGACCAATTTAAAAAAATTCTTACTAGTTTATGTTAAAATCTGAAAAATAAAATTTAGCCCCCCCCCCCCCTCACGCACACACAAAAAAAGAAATTGATTTTTGTCCTTAAATTTAGATGGAAAAGGTTTTGTATAACGAGATTAGGTAATATTGGGGGAAATATTTTGCAGAAAAAAACTATAATTGCAATGTATGTAATAATGGAAATGGATTACATGTTCCTTTTAAATGTTTATTCGAATTTCTGGTGCCCATATCATTAACGAGTTACAAGATTCTTGTTTCAATACTCATAAAATTAATATGCTCACCTATTATTCCATTTTTTCAGTAGATTCTTCCTTTGAAAAAAAAAAAGAAAAAAAAAAAGAAAGGAAACCATAAAATTTTAAACAGTTAACTGCATAAACTTTTGAAATGTTTTAAAATAATGTAAATTAATAATTTTTAATACTTAGGAATCTAATACAATGCATTGTAGAAACTTCATGAAACACAATGCAGAACAGAAAAGTGTGCTTAACTAAAAAAAAAAGGTTAAATATTTAATATGTTCTAGAATTAACCACATAGCTTATTTTTCGACATATTAACAGCAACCTGATATGAATAGTAAACAATAATGATAAATACTTTGAAACCTTAAATTTAAAACTTTTTGAAAAGAAGAGTAAAATCTGCATAGAGGGGAAAATAACTTTTTAGGAAAATAATTTTAATGCCTTTATTGAAAAGTTACTAACTTATTAACAAAAATATTAATTTCTACAACATAAAATATGTTTACAGATATATTTATGTATTTTTAAAACTATTTTATTATTTTTAAAAAAAGATTTTCATTTATTAGGTTTTATTATTTTTGTTTATTTATTCATTTATTTTTCAAAATAACTCAATCTGTCATGCTTATCTGTAAATTTTTTTATTAAAATTTTAATATTGCAAAGCTCCTATAGTACATTATTTTATACATACATTTGATTTACATATAAAAAGTACTTATGTATTTCCTTTTTAATTTTAACAATATTTTAACCTAACTAACAAAAGAGCAACATATAAAATGAGAATGCTGAATTATTTATTTCTTAATCTTTTTACAAATGTAAGCTCAGAATTATTCTGTATGTCATAAAATTTTAGAGGTTTATCATTCTCTGCCAATTTTTGCCCTGCATGATAAAGCCAGTAGGTTCTCCAGATATACCTCCAACTGATAATTCGTTCACAGCCTTCTCTTTTCTGTAGAAAAAAAGAACATTTATAAGAAATAAAAGTTTAAAGTTAAAGCACACAAAGCATAAGTAGTTATGAAATTCAATAAAATTTGCAGATACGTCTTCATATGATTTACTTTCCAATTCTTCAATAAAATTTTCATTGACCTAAAATTTAAGATTTACTTTAGAACAGAATATAGCCTTACTCATAATTTGGCACAACGTTGCTATTAATTTGGCACAACAATCGCTTTATTCATACCTAATAACTTTTATATTACTTATATATTTCTTTTTAAAGGTCAGGGATGTGTATAAACATTTATAATTAAAAAGTTGCTTAAAAGTATTAGAATAAAATTATTTCTTCATACAGAATTTATTTTAGAAAAAATAAATAGCAATTATTAGTTTAAGTACTAAAATAATTTTTTTATTTTATTTATTCATTTAAAAAATAATTATAGCCAACTGTACACGCTTAAATAAAAAAGCATTTTATTTGAAACATTCGGAAATAGGAATGACAGCTAAAATAGTTAAGCCCTAAGTATCTAAGTATGAGTAATGATAAAACCTAAATAAACATGGCTTTGGTCTGTATATATAAAAAGGCAGAGCCTTAGTAATCCTCTCACAAAGCTAGAAACCTAAAGTTTGGAACATGTGTTCTTTATGCGATAAGCAGAGAAACTAAAAAAGTTTATTTTCAATATTTTGTGATTATCAGGGTATTTCGCCTAGTTGACAATAATGCCAAATAGCACGTTTTCACCAAGATAGGAGCCTTAAATTTAGGTTATGTGTTCTTTATGAGATAATAATAAAACCTTCAACAGATTCATTTTGGTATATTGTAATTACTGGTGTAATTATCCTAATTAGCAGTAATGCTAGAGAACACGTTTTTACCAAGATTGAAGTTTCAAATTTGATCACGTATTTTCTGAAGTAGGTAGAAAAACTTTCGATATTTCGTAAACATCAGGATATTTTGTAATAATTGGAGTGATTAGCCTAATTGACAGTAATGCGACAGGATTTTTCCAATGATAAAGTTTCAAAATTGGACCATGTGTGACCTTATCAGACATAAAGAAAGACGAAAAAAGTTTGATTTCTGTATTGGTAAGTATGACGGATAATTAGTCGAAAATTGACAGTAATGTTAAATAACGTGTTTTTACCACGATAAAAGTTTTAATTTTGAAAGTATATGCTTTTAATGAGACAAAAAAACTTGATATTTTATAACTAATGAGTAAACTAAGTGTAATTAAACAAATTGACAGCTGCGTCAAATACCATGTTTCCACAAATAACCATCATGTTTTTGTCACGATTTCAACTCATTATGCTGCAATAAGTTGAATTTATGCAGACAGACAACTATACAGGACAACAAAGTAAATAAGTATAAATGGTTGGGCTGCTGGTCACGGCAGATAATTGTGAGGAAGATTTGTAACCTCCCAATTTTCACCTACAAATAATAATGAAAAGGATATAAGCCAACAGTGCCAAAGACAGCAGTAATAAGCGGAGGTCTGCAAAAGCGATGAATTTATGCAGGGGAGGACAGAGTGGTGGACTAATATGGAATACATTTTAATTTATTTAATACCATAAAAAAATTAAGGAAAATATGATTAGTGTACCTAGTAGCATAAAGCATATATATATATTGAATATCATTTGAAGAGAGAATGTTAACTTACACTTTACCCAGATCTGAATGTTTAAAATTTATCTATAGCTATTCAGTACTGGTAAAATATAATAATTTTAATAAATTTGAAAACATTACATTCCTAATTAAATCTGCAGTTTTAAACAAATATAATTTCAAATAATAAGCAAAAAAACTAACTATATAACAGGGTGCGTAGCCAAATCTTTGAATCAAAAATAAGCACTTTTTAAAAACTTTTCAAGCACTTTACAAAAATTTTCAAGCACTCAAAAAATTCATATTCAATCAATGATATTATTGAAAAACAAAAACTTTTTATAAACAGTTTTAGCGTTAAAAAAAAGAAAGAAAGAAAAGAAACAGGTGTAAATCGAAACAATCAGTACTTTCCCACATCACCGAGTGAATTCAACTTGACTCTGAACTCAGAACAAAAGTACCCTTACCCCCTACGTCAAAAAAAGTGTTAGAAGTAAAATAAAATAAGCAAGAACAAAATTAAAATAAATTAAAAAGAAAAACATTTCATAAGGATCTGATATTCTCTATCCGAATTGGAGCACTCGGGTTTCGGTTTCAAGAGTGCGCTCATGCGCAAGTCATAACGTGGGTACGACATGAAGTCCGTGTGAATGATTACGTAGCAAACTACCCATTTTTCGTGAAATGCATGGGATCCACCAGATATCACTGAAGGGAAGGAAAAAAATTATTCGAAAAAAAAAGCACTTTTTAAAAACGCCAGCTGAGAAAAGCACCTTTAAAAGCTTTTAAAAACGAAATCCCCAAAAAAGCACCTTTAAGTACTTTTTACAAACGCTACGCACCCTGTATAAGTAAAAAACTAGCTGCATAAAAAACTTCATTGCATTAGATATGAACAACAATATACATAGCTAAATGCAGTAGATTTTACAAAATAATAGAAATTTTATGTAAATTATTATGCTTTTGAATAATTAGAAAATTTTATATTTTAGTTTAGATTTTGAATAACTGCTAAAATCAACACTTTTATACTATATAGGATTAAAAAAAAGTATAGTATTACGGTTAGGCTGAATTATGGTTTAAATTAGTAACACAAACGTCATTTTTTTTAAAAATTCCAACAAGTTTTTTTTCTGACAGTAAAAATAGTGCAAGAATGTACCAGATTTTGAATTTTACTATATAATTTTATCATATTGCAATATGGGTTTCAAGGAAAATTTAGCTAAAACATTTCTTAAAAAGAGAATGAGAGAGAAATTATTAAAGCTAATAATTTCACCAATATACAAGCAATTCAAATGAATAAGTTGTTTACCACATAATAACAACTAAACGTTTCAATAGCAACCATAATTGATACATAAAAAAAAAAGAAAGCAGTAAAGTAAATTGGGGGTTAAAGAAAATAATAACATCATAATAAATGTACTGTAATAATAAGTAAGCTATAGCTGTATTAGCTGCACATAAGTAAAAATTAAAAATACTTTTGAGATGTACAAGGAAGGACACAAACTTTCATTTTTGAAGACTTTTTGGTGTGATAAATGCTTATCATGTACAGAGCACAAAATAAAAAACAAACCACCCTGAACAACTTTTGATCTAATGATCGGATATTCAGGTTCTAGAACTCAATCTAACTAAGTCAAGGGGTTGACCTCAAATATGCTAATTAATTAGTGCAGACAATTTTTTAAGTTACAAAACCAGACACAAAATCGTATTTTCTCTGAATAAACATACCTTTTCTTTTGAAGGATTCTGATTTCTATCCGCCAAAATATAGGGGGAAGCCACAATCTGGGAAATATGGTCCCCACAGTGATCTGAAGTTCGGACGCCCAAATGTTGAATTTATTTTTTTGCGTATTCTTCCATATATCAAGAAATTTTTAAGTTAATTGAAAAATGGTCAAAAATTCAAATCAGTTGATTTGATGTCATTCCTTCAAAGCATTAAAATTGGCCTTTAGTTCATGAAAACCAGATCATTAGAACAAAGGTTATTAAGACTGCTAAAATTAAATTAAATACTAAAGTATTAGTGCTAAAACAATAAAGATTTGAATTGAAATATAAATTAAAAAAAAAATTTTTTTTGCGTAATTATATCTTTTATAGGAACATCTTTGCTGCTAATCTTACGCTAGCTCCGGTTATATTGACCATTACATGCTGAGACAACAGTTCACCTGCAAACATGTTAAGTAAATAATATTATAAAACATCATTTACCAGTTTCAGTGTAACATGCCTCTGGATTGCTTTCTTTAAGTCCATAACTGTGGCTTTTGGTTCAACAACTACAGAATAAGTTTCTCCATCAGCTCTGCGAACTTTTACAGTCATGGCTCTTCCATATTCTAAAGCTAACATAGAGTTCAGTTCCTCAAGGGTAACACCCAATGGTAAGTATTGAAGTAAGGGGTCAGTTGTAATAAGTTCATTAAGACCATTTTCGACATAAGCTAAGGCTTCTTTGTGAGACATACTAGGATTTTGAGATTCCACAGACAAATCTTCATTTGTATCAGAACTCATCTTGTCATGCTACAAAAAATAAGGAATTAGAAAACAGACACAGCTTATTTTTTTAAAAATTCTACTGAAAAAAGGATCAGATATGCTATAATAACTAATATATAAAACTAAAACAGTTTAGACTTTGAGTTAAGTTTATGGAACAAAATAATAATGAAATGTTGAAATTGAATTATTTTGTCTTGAACAGTTTAGACTTTCAATTAAGTTTATAGAAAGAAAAACTAATCAAATCTTGAAATATGCTGCTTGATTGTAAACATCCAAAAATGGAGAAAATAATTTTTAAAACACTTTCTCTAAATTTGTTTAATAATTCAAGTGTTGAGCCATGGGATAAAACTACAAAAAAAAATTCCGCTATGCACTATTTTACCATTCAATAATATTGAGAAACTGTTTCGTTTTCATGCAGGAAATCTACTGAAAGTTCAGAAAAAGCCAGAACTAACACTCAGGTGGTTGAGACAGACACAAAGAGAAATAAATGGAAATGAATGGTAACAGAAAATAAGCAATAAAGAGATTCTAAAATTGAATCGGAATCTTTAAAATTTCGTAACAAACAAGGCACAAAGGGAATTTTGTGTTTGCAAAAATTTAAATATACGTATATATATATGTATATATTGAAATTATTGCAATTACAAAAATCCTTTGACACCTTGATGTTAATTGTTGTGAACAGGTATCAATATTGAAATATCCCCATGAATTTTTAAACTGCGATTTTTTTGAAAAATCATTTAGAAGTTTGTCCAGGTGTGGCTACGAGTTACGGGATATTTCCGTATCGTGATCTGTCGCACCAACTACAATCGTCAAGGTCTCAAATAGATTTTAAACTTGCAATTTTTTTAAAAAAAAACATGCTGATGTTTGCCCGGGGGTGACTACGAGTTGGTCCCTTTCTGTGATGTTTTTTTTTAGTTCCTCGCAGGCCACTGCCCGGAAGTTTCCAAGACTTGGCGATAATTCTGCCACAAATCACGATACGGAAATCTCCCCGTTGATTAGCTTTGGAGACCACGACATGGATAACTTCCTTATAACTCGTAGCCAGTCCCAGATAAATCAAAACAAATTTCTTTTTAAATTTGCAACTTTAATATCTATTTGGCAATTGTTGTTGGCGCAGCAGATCACGCTATGGAAATATTCCCCATATAAAAAACTCATTACATTAGAGTAAAACAACTAACCATGTATCTTTTTTCCAACTAGTTTTAATATTTGATAATAGATAGCTAGTCTAATAAAAAGAAATTTTTAGACTTTAATTTCTAAATTCAAAACATCCTACTACAAAATTTAATTACTTTGTTAAATGACTATGATTTCTTAAAAATCTATTCATTAATTTTCTTTAAAAGAACCATTTCTTCAAAATAGTTTCAAGCTATGTTCGTAATTCATTATCAAGATTATTTACTAAGAGAAATAAATAAGATGTTCGCCTTTACAGTTAAATGAAAATTAACACTAAATTTCTATTCGGGAAGATTTTTATACAAGCCTCAGTAATATTTTTTTCTCTCTCTTTGAAAGAACGATTTCTTTAAAATAGAGTTTCAATCAAAGTTCGTGGTTCATGAGCAAGTTTGTTTACAAACAAATCTAACGATCACAGTTACAGTCAAAACGATAACTCTACTCACATTTTTATTTTGAAAGATTTCCTTGAATCTTAAAATAAACCTTAATTTTACATAAAAATTCCACATAATTTTCTTTTCAGGCATAGATTTATTATTACAAAAATTAATTTGAATTTGAATTTTGCATATTACAATAATTTCATACTGGTGGCATTATGAAACGAACTGTCTGCTTTCTCATTGTTTGTTTCCCTTTCTATATTTGGTTTGATTTGTTTTCATTTCCCGTAATAACATTACTCATTGCTAATAAAATTTAACTAGACATGTGATTGAGCGTTATCAGGTATTATCCATAGCTATAGTATTGGAAGAAAGAAACTTTCCTTTGTACAGTTTTACTTGGAAGATCGTTATAGTGACTGTTAGTTTATCTAAAATATTTTTCTAATCTATTATGTATCATCCTGATAAGCAATTAGATTTCAAATATTTTTCAAAATGTCTTTGAAATTGTGAACTTGGAACGTTTCGTTGTAAAATTGTTTCTGAATCAACTGTGTTAAATGCTTTCAAACTGTCGCATGAAAAAAATAGCTTATTCTGTACTATTATTAACTATAGGGATTTAAAGTAGAAGCGAAAATAATTTAGATAAGAATGATTTTATTGTAACTATTTGTGTTTATAAAGGTTCAGAGTTTTATCATATTTATCTAAAACAGGGATAACCCCTTTCTTTCTTTTACCCATATTATTTTAGTTTTCAGACTGCTTTTATTTATGTTTACCAATGTTCATATTAATTCCATCTTCTTACCATTGTTTTATACCTTTTTAGGAAAGTTGAATGTATGAATTATTATTTCTTTCTCGTAAAATTATGTTTCGTTCATCAAATCAAATTTTAATATCTGAATTCAAAACATTAATATTTCTCCTGAATTCAGTAATTGTTCAAGTTTAATAGAAGAATATAAATTTAAAATATAAATACATAATAGTATAGTTCAGAAAGATATCTATTTTAATTCTAAATTTTTTATTTTTAAATTCATTATTTTTGCTTTTATGAGTGATAAGCTGCTAATTGATTCTTCTGGTGAAAGCTTTAGTGATTTGGAAGAATATTTGATAATTTGTTTAAGTTATTCATAGATTCTAAACATTGTCTTATTCAACTGTTATCTTAAAAATTAAAAAAAAAGAATGAAGATTCATTAAAGTTTGAAAACTGAGCCAAAATTTAAAAAAATTAATTAAATTTTTAATTTCATATTTAGTTTTTATTTTTCTATCGGAAGACATTTTTATGTTCGTCGCAAACATCATCGTCGAACACTTCTATTTGCAATAAATTAAAAATATATTTAATTGGCACAATCTACTACATAGACTAAACGGAAAGCTTCCTATCCACATCTCTTCTGACATTCTTGCTGTTCTCCTATCACTATCAAGG
Organism: Parasteatoda tepidariorum; assembly: GCF_043381705.1. Taxonomy (NCBI): domain Eukaryota; kingdom Metazoa; phylum Arthropoda; class Arachnida; order Araneae; family Theridiidae; genus Parasteatoda; species Parasteatoda tepidariorum. The sequence continues at coordinate 53,751,742 of NC_092209.1, read as the reverse complement.
TGTAAATTCACCTCTTCACTAATGTGGGAGTGCTTCTTGCTCCTCTGTGACCTTTCTACTCGTAACAAGGTATGCCTGCATTGCGTACCTGGATATATGGATATTCATGGAAATGAGCTGGTTGACAAATTAGGCTCTAGTCCGAATTTCTGGGGCCATTAAACAACTTTAGGAATCTCTCCAACATTATTCAGGGCATTTATTTTCAAGTTCTTTGGCAAAATTGCCCAGGAGCAGTGGCACAACTCCGTTGATCAGAGACAGGCTAAAGAGCTGAATCGTGTATGTCCTAGTGTACGTGTACGTCAAAAATAGCTTCCTAAACTAAACAGGAACAGTTTGAAGAAAATCATTAGTCTTCTCACTGGACACTACACGCTCAGGAGACACCTATACATAATGAGTGTTTTATCTGATCCTCTTTATCGAGGTTGTCATCTTGAGGAGGAGACCTCACATATACTTTGCGATTTGAGGTATATTCTGCTCAAAGATTTGAGCATTTAGGCAACATTGCATTAAGGCCTCGGAACTGCAAGATATGCCTGTCAGGTGTTTGCTGAACTTTATTTCAGCTATAAAGCTTTCTTGTTAATCATGATTTAGGGTTTGGGTACAATAGACCTCTGGTCGATGTGCCCTGCTCTTTGGAGTTACTCAACCTAAGTCTAAATGGAAAGCTTTTGATCAAAAAAAGACAGTTTGAAAAAAAAATTGATTTTTTTCTTAGTTTTTTATTTTAATGTAATACTAATATAACAATTTATAAGCATTCAGTTTTTAAAAGTGATGTGAATTATTCATATGAATAGAATATGAATGAAACATACAAATTGTTTTTATTTATTTTTTTTTTAAAAACTTGTGTGTTCAATTTTTTCTGGAATTGCTTGGATTTAGTTTTAAAACACTGGTTGCATTTTTTAAAACTTTTTTTGTCTGGCTACAAGTTTACATTATTTGACATGTACCACTTTCATTAACTCCCATTTTTGCAAGAAAAGGTTTAGAATTAAAAGTGAATAAGTAAATTTAAAAAGAAACATGCTTTTTTTTATTCTGAAATTATTCATATTCCATCATGTTAAAGTGATTGGAATGAATAAAGAAGTTTAACTCAAATATATATAAAATTATTCCAATAAAACATTACTTGCATATTTATTTTTATTTATATTTTTTGAAAAATATGTGTTGTTTTAGATATGCAATTAACAGATTTTTATTAATTTATTGATCTCCAAATTAGTGAAGTGTATAGCTTAGTTTTGCAACTAATAGTAATCTAATGATTTATATTTTAATTTCTAGGAAATTTATTTGTCATTATGTCCTTCTCTGGTAAAAGCAAGCATATAGGAACACTTCAAACAACAGATTTAATGTGTAAAAATGATTGTGGATTTTTTGGTAATCCAGAATGGCAAGGATACTGCTCTAAATGCTATAGAGAGCTCAATCAAAAAAGCCTTCTTCGAAAAAAGCCTTCAAAAAAGTGAGACTTGATTTTAAATTATTTGTAGATATTTCCATGTGTAATCAAATGATAAATTTTTTCATGAAGCAGGGTATTTTTTATCATTTAACTAGTAATTATTACTTTTTTGAAATTAAATTGATGCTGACTTAAAGTACACTAATTTTTAGTAGTATTAAACTTACCATTTTTTTTTAAATATTTTATGTTTAAATTATTTAAATTTACCAACCTATTATTAAAAATTACTTTTTTAATTTATATTTAAAATTGACATTTCATTAAAACTTGATATTTGATTTAAATAATTATTGTGTAAATAATATTCATTTTTTAACTAAATTTAGGCAATTTTAAGACGTAAATTTTTAAATTTTTTTTGAAGTATAAAAACATCTATGCTCGCATTAATTCTTGTATCTATCTACTAACATGGTCGATCTGTTGCCAGCAGTAACAACCAATTGAATAAGCAAATAAACTATCCTGCATTTTTTGTTTAATTAACAGGTTATTTGTGAAATTTTCAATTTGCTTGTGATTTTGATTGCTATAGAGAATATTAACAACCAGACAATGAAGTAGAATCAAATTAGACACAGAATTTTAATAACAGATTATCAACATACATCCTTTCTTCACAAATACGCATTGTAATTTCTTTCATTGTAACTTCTCGTCAATAATATTTCATGTGTGAGCACCTTGTTACCATTTACAACCATAATATTGCTGCCATGGACAACTAGTCAAATTTTCTTTTTTGATGTAGCTAAGTTAACTGTTAGTCAATCATAAAGCCAAAGCGTGTTCTTTTTTGTCCTGAATATAAACAACACAATGAGTGTACTTACTTTCAGTGTTCTATTTTTCTTTTTTTCAACTATGCAAATAAAAAAATTACTGAAAAGTAACTAACTAATAAGAATAAACTGGTTCATTGCACAAATTAGAGTTGATTACTAACAAAATAATTAGTAATATTCTCTGTTTTGCTTTCTTATTCACACATGCTTTTTGAAAGTGTTCTAACTTATCAACTGTATCAAAAAAAAATTATTCGAATTTTCATTTTGCACTGCAAAAGAATTTACAGTTGTAATTGTTTCATAATCATCTATCAGAGGAAGGTAAACCAAACTATTTGCTAGCTTAATTTAGAAAAAATTTTAGCTTAACACATCTTCACCTGTAAAAATGCAATTCAACAGTACCAAGTTCTCAGAATAACCTATGAGAGTGTGGGAGAAATGACTACCCATATCGAACAAAGTATATATCAATATGGATGGTCATTTCTCAGGAAAACACACTTCCTTAAATTCACATATATGAAAACTTCTATTCATATTAGAGTACAAAAGGTATTATGCTGTTTCCTGTGATTCCCCCTCCCTCGCAACAGATTCGTTTCATACATTTCTCTCTCTTGGCTGCTGTATTGTTGCAATTATCAACACTCATTCAAAAAACCTGTTTTTATAGATATGCTTCTAATCCCACTTGCCACACAGGGGAGCCTGTTTGGTGAAACCGAGCAAATTTAAGGCAGAGTGTGCACTTCTTGTTTTTCAGTGGCGTCATCCTATAGCCAAGAATTCGACTTCAGCCACACACACTCGTCACAGCCCGTTTTATAGGGCGGAACCATTCACACATTCATCCACTGATCTTAATTTTGACCTCAATTAGAGAACATCGATCTCCAATCCAGAACCCCCAGAGGTTTTGATTTGTTTTGAGAACATGGAGGACTTTTGTGACTCGACAGATTTAACGTGCATCAGTCACTTTACTACACGGGGAGTCTTCGTCTGGCGGGGTTCGAACCCCTGAACTCTCAGACATGTGCCCAGTGCCCTATCGATTAGGCTATCCCGACCGTTTTTATAGATATAGAATGGTGAATGATAACTTTCTTACCTGTCAGAGGGAAAATTAATTTTCTGTCCACATTAAAAGCAAAATATTTTCCAAGGGTAATGAAGTTTGTGTTCACCTTAAAAGTTAGTTCACGTTAAGCATGTTCATGTTAAAAGTAGTTTAAAGCTTTATATCTGTATCAAATTTAACGGGGAATCAAAAATTAGTTCCCGTTCAAATAAATTCACATTAACAAGGTTCGATTGTATATCTGGTATGTTTTTTTACTCGATATCAAGCTTTAAATTTGAAAGTATTTTATATTTTTTTCAATTGTAATTTAGAGTTCAGCGAAGCTACAGTGATGTGCAAGACAGTACACTCAGTTTAGGTTTCTCAAAATTTGAAGAAAAAAAGAAACAGCAAACTGAAAAACGTGCCAATACACTGAAGACTATTATAAAAAGAGGTCATACACTGAAAGGTATTTTACTTTCATCACTTATATATTTTGAAAATGTAATTCTAATTCAAAATGTTTTTAAATCTAAAATTTGTACTACTTTTCTAATGTATGAGTTGGTAAAATATAATTGTAAGTACAGTAGAGAACCATTTATCCGGTATCCAGATAACCGGGAAACCAGAAAACCGGGAAAATTTTTGATCGGTTTTCCCGCCATTTTAAACTAGAACAATTATGAAAAAAAGCGGAAATGAACTCATCCTTGAAGCTGAGTAGAGGAAAATGTAAGGAAGGGGAGAATTTTTTCCCCCGTTTACTCAGAGAAACGTCATTTCCTCCGTGACCTTGAAGGCAGGGAAGGGAGGAATGTTTTATTTTCTCCTTTAGGCCGTCAATCAAGCTCAAGGGTGTGGCATGCTGATTTCGTTTTCTGTTTAATTTACGAGGGGGGGTAGGGAAAATGCATTGCATGCATATCAGTGAACAGAAGATGAAAAAGAAAAATATATTTATCTATTTGACATCGGTTAATAAAAATAAAATCTTTTTCTTCTGAATAAATTCAAGTGCGGTTTCATTTGCAAGTTTTTATTGATGTGGAATCACATCTGCTGTAATTAAATATCGAGTTTTTATCAACAACAAAAAAATAATAATAATAAGAGGAGAATTGTTTATTAATTTAAACATAGGATTATTTTAAGAAGCAGATTTTAGTTTTGTTTTTCTGATTCCACTACGTTTGATTTTTTTTTCTTTCTTTTCACAATAAATTTTGCACTCAATAAATTAATTCTTTTTACTCAGAAATTTTATCATTAGATTTTTTTTTAAAATTCCGTTGATCTTGCCTTGTTCCGGGTTTCAATATTTATGCTAGTGCCTTTTTTAACTATCGTTTCGGTTCGATAATTTTCAAGTGTTTTTAATTAGATTAATAAGTTTTCCTTTTATTTTATCGTTTCCCCCGTATAATTAGGTACGAAATATATCGCGTTATTTAACCTTTGGTTTTGTTTATATTAGTTAATTTAGGAATTGTAATTATTTTTAGAAAATAAATACGAGAATTTTGTATTTTTTAATCTTGTTTTTCTTGTCTAAACTTGCAAATTTTTTTATTCTTTTAAATATTATTTTTTTACCATTTTTTTTCTTTTTAATGTTAAGAGTACTTTTCTTTTTTCTCTTACTTTATGCATTACACTTTTTCCTTGTAATTCGGGTTCGATAAAACATCGATTAACGACACTTTTTGGTCGATCCAGAAAACCGGGAAATTCAGACATCCGGGATAGCGATGGTCCCGAGCATCCCGGATAATTGGTTCTCTACTGTATTAAAAAAAACTGCAAATATTACTGTTCATTATGATAACTTTGAAATTGTAAGTAAAGCTTAAAAAATTTTATGAGATTAAAAAAAAAAGTTTTTTGTTTGTATTGCATTGTCTCTTCTAAATATGCTAAATTTTTGATTGTTTTAATTACTAAAATGTTAATCTCAAAGATTAATGTGTGTGATTTTAAATATGAAATACTTTGATTTTTATTATGTCTTTCATTAAATTTATCATTATTTTGATTACTTTCAAAATAATAAAATTTATTTATTTAGTTTAGATTTAGCTAAATTAGTTTGTTTGCAATTTTTATTTCTAGTTTTTTTTCATTTTTAATACTTTTTTACATTAAATCCTATAAATTTTTAACATCAAGATAAATTCAAATCTCAATTTTGCTATGTATATGGAGGTCTACAAAAAAAAAAAAAAAAAAAAAAAAAAAAAAAAAAAAAAACTCAAATCTAGCATATTGTGGAATGGAAAGTAGTGTAACAACCATTTGTTTTTAGCGTGGATGTCACTGAGGCCCAGTTTTTTAGGGAGACAATGTTTAATTACACTATCCAGATAGTTTCCGAAATTTCATGTACAGTATTGTCCTGATTATCCGAGTTAATATGGAACACAACTAACTCGGATAACCAAAAAACTTGGTTAAAGCAAAGAGAATAAAAAAGGAAAGAAAAAGCGTAGGTTTTAAATGTAATATATTTAACAAATACAAAATTTATACGAGTACACCACATACAATTCATATTATAATTAAAATAAAAACACTTAAAGAGTTTTTACTTAAAAAAGTTCTTAGTTGTTTTTTGTTTTACATTACTTAAGCGCTTTTGTGCAGCAATATTTTACCATTCTTTTAGGGACAACAGTAAGGCTGGTGTCGCCTCTTCTTGTTGTTCGATGTATTCAGTAGCACTTTCAATAGCGTTTAGTCCATCTGTATGAGAGATTTTTATATGTTGATTTTCATCGTCGCTGTCTCTTCATCACCTTCTCTAGATTCATTTTCATTATTGACAATGTTAACGATCATTTCATAAGATAAAGTTGTTGGATTTCGTTTTCTTGAGTGCTTGGAAGATAAAATTTATATATTTTTTTCGGGGGTAGCTTTAAAAATAAAAAATAAACTAGAACAAAAAATTCCCTGAACTATTTTATAGCTCGGTTAAAACAGAAACTCGGATAATTGGTACTCTACGGTATTAGAAAAATAATTCTTAAATCTGCAAAAAGATAATTATTTTTGTCTTTTTGTTTTTTTTATTTTATTTTAATGGCTTTAAAGCAATGACAATTCCTCAATTTTTTTTATTTATCTGAAATATTGAGGGGGACTTATAAAGATTTGTAACTATTCAAGGGGACGTATATCCACTGTCCCCTATGCCCATAGCTCTTAAGAAATTGAAAACAAGTTTTGTTTTTATTTTAATAGTATCTAAAAATGAATACATTGATCATAAGTTTAGTATACAATTTTGTTGTACACACCATTATAAAAGCTAAAATGATTTTACGCATCGACATAACATTCAAATATGCCAAATTAAATAACCTTATCATATTATATTTAAGTTACAATGAATCAGGTTCAGTTTTGCTCCTTGAGCCAGAGATTACACAACACTGTTAATCCTCTTTGTGTTTGAACAGGGAACTTTGTGAAAGCAATGAGACAATCTAAACTGTTTTAAAAACAAAGATTTTTTAAGAAGAATTCATTTTTAGATACTAATCATTAAGTTAAGTGTTCATAATATTCATAGGTAATTTATTAGTTGAATGTTACATTGAAAGAAGAAAAAAAAACTCTCTCTGAAATATACAGATTTACAAGTTAAAAAAAGAGGTAAAATTTTATTAAAATATTGGGAGCCAACAACAATATTTTAGATCACTTGAATACATTTAATAATTTTATCTGGTATTTTTATTGCTTCTTTATATTACATTTCTTTTGTTTTTACCTTCTTCATTTTAAAAGGTGCTTATTTTTGATTTACGTTTTTTAAAAGCCCTTAAAGGTTGCTTTTTTTTATTTGGTGTTTGTAAAAAGTGCTTAATTTTTTATCTTCTAAAAAGAGATTTTTTCTTTGCTGTATCGATTGTCGTTCTAAATGACAAAAAATTTATGATTTTTATAATTTTCTCTGCAATATTTATCAGAAACTAGTAATTTTATCATGATTATGTAAAGTTTTTGAAAATGTTTTTGAATTTTATTGATTTTATGTTTTCAAATTAAGAACTTTAAACGATAGAAAAAAATCATTTTTGTTACTGCACAGATCCTAGTTATGATTTTTTTTTTTTTTTTGGAAAGTGATTAAAAATATTTTTTGAGTACTTAAAAAGTACTTAAAAGGTGCTTATTTTTTGTTGAAAAATCATGCTACTGTTTTAATTGATTTCAGAGAAACAAAATAAAATTTTTTTAGATTGCTTTCACACACAACTTAAAAGCACAATGATTAAATTATTCATACTTCATAATTATTAATACTTGGTCTATTTTCAGAAAGTAACTCTCAGTCTCCTTCAAAGGATGTTTTTCCAGCTGGTGATTCCTTAAGTAAAGATTTACAAATTAAAGACTCTGTCATAAAGGATGTGTCTAAATTTATGAAGCAGCAAATGGATGTTATGCAAAAATATTATGACAAATCTATTGATGAACAAGCTGAAGCTATGCATGACTATTACAACTTCATGTTTAACAGAGCTGAAACACATAATGCTTATAAAGGTATAAAAGCTTTCTTTAGAAAAAGACATTTTTAAATTAAAATTAATTTTTTTTTCTGAATTAGGCAAAATTATTTGTATCTGTTTAAAAAAGTTAATAGTATTTTTAAATGACTCGAATAATTCAGTCATTTTGAATTAAAAATTCTGTCATAAAGAATGTGTCTAAATTCATGAAGTAGCTAATGGGTGTTATACATAAATAATATGACAAATTTATTGAGGAACAGGCTGAAGCTCTGCATAACTGTTATAGTTTAATGTTTAACCGAGCTGAAATTCATAGTGCTTATAAAAGTGTATAGGCATTCTTGAGAAGAAAAAAAAATTGTAATGAAAATTAATCATTTTTTCCTTAATTAGGCAAAATTTTCTTATAGCATTTTTAAATGACATGAATAATTCAGTCAGTTTTAGTTAAAAATTCTGTCATGAAAAATGTGTCCAAATTCATGAAGTAGCATATGGATGTTATACAAAAATAATATGACAAATTCATTGAGGAACAGGCTGAAGCTCTGCTTAACTGTTATAGTTTAATGTTTAACCAAGCTGAAAGTCATATTGCTTATAAAGGTATAATTACATTCTTGAGAAAAGGAACTTGTAAATATTAGGTAATATCTGTGATATAAAATAGTTTATAGTATCAACTGTTCTGGCCACATATAATTAAAATAACTTTTTCTCTCAAATTTTAAGTTTGATCCCCACACTATTGTGAACAGTGTCTATTCTTTTTTCTTTTTACTGGTATAATTTATTGGACATCAAGTAATTTAATAAAATATCTTTAAAATTTTCACTTTTAACTACTGAGTAAACTTTTTAACCAAATAATATTTAAAGCTTTTTTTTTCCAAGCTGAGAAATTTTATGATCTAATATATACATTGCTCTTAATAAAAATTTATCAATTGATGGCTTTTTATCTATTTTTACAAATTTTTTAAATTTTAAGTTTAAATTGGTCAACAAAACAAATGTTGGTATGACTTATAATATTTGTTGGATATTTTACCGTAAAAAGAAGTTTTAATAAAAAAGCAATCTATTTTATAATAAATTAATTGTTTCATTTTGTTATGATATATTTCAAGTGACATATGGAATAATTTATTATAATTTGAACAGTTTTTCTTACTTACTTTTACTCCTTTTTTAGATATGTCCCCTGAACAGATAGATTTACTACTTGACAAAATAGAAGAGCAGCTAATGAGTCATATGCACAGAAATATAACTCATCAGATCACATCAGAATATGAAGAGAAAGACTTAGCTTTACAAAAGAGAATTCGAAATTTAAATTGGATAACACCACAACATTTAGGCCTAGATATCAAAGAAAATAGCCCAGAAGTTCGAGACTTGATAGACAAAGCCATCACAGGTAATTTATCTTTGTAATTTGTACCTAATTATAACCATCGTTTATTTTTTTTTAAAGAATGTACTTTGTAATAATATTCATTATGTATGATATTCAATGTGTATTGTATAATCTTTTTTGACTTGAAGTATATTTTAATTCATTAAGTTCAATTATGTGCTAATTGTGAATTATATATTGAAGTGGAGAATAACTATGACTAATTAAGTAATATTATAAATACCAATCAGAAACTTTAATTTGACGTTGTTCTTATGTTACTAAATTTTGACTCTATTATATTTTAAGTCATAAAAAAATTTAGGTATTTTGGAATATATATCAGGGGTTTCCAACTTACATGAGGCCTGGGGCCCCAATTAAAAAAACCAGTCAAATGGCAGGCCACAACTTTATCAAAATTTTATATAGGACGCTTTTATGTTTGAAAGAGCCCTAAATATTACTGTCAGATTTTTATCAAGTTATACAAAACAAAAGTATTGAATTACAAATTAAAATAAGAAGTAGATTTTAAAAAATATTTAATTGCATATTGAAAAATTCTGGCTACAAAATTTACAAATGTAAATAATTTCGTCCGAAATGAGTGGTTTAAAAAAGTTAAATCTGAGAATTTCTTTGAGATACACGCTTTCTGATACACGCATGATAAATTATATTCACAAAAAAAAAAACGAAATAAAAAAGAGCAACATACACGATTATTTTTGTATTACAGTGTAACGTCCCATATCCGGACGTCCCTTTTCCGGAAGGGTCAATTTCCCGGACACTTTTTAACAATCAAAATAAACAAACATTTCTTCATCTTCCCCACTCTCTTACTTTAG
>NC_092209.1:53668492-53740490 GCF_043381705.1 Parasteatoda tepidariorum | reverse complement strand
TTTCCGGAGGGTGGAATTCATTGACACAATCCACCATCCAAAATTGTTGGAAGAAAGCTTCTTTCTTTGAGGATAAAAGCAACGGAAACGCAGAAACTGAGCTTACTGAAATCACTGATGAAGAAGAAAAATGTGTGGCAGGCTTAAATTCGATTGTCAGTGATTTCCAAAGATCATCTAATACATCATTTCTATTTAACGCAGATGAATTTTTAAATTTAGATAATGATGTGTTGGTTTTCAGTGGTGCAAGTGATGAAGAGATTTTAGCAGAAGTTATCCCGGGTGATCAAAGTGATGAGGAAGAAGCAGCTGACTGTTCTCAAAACAGGACTCAAATTTCACCCGAGAATGCCATATTGCTAATTAACACTTTGCAAGATTTTGTTGCAACATTACCAAATGTAACTGATGTTCATTTGAATTCATTAGATGGACTGAAATCTATGTGCATGGAAATGGCAATTGCTTCCAAAAATAAGCAAACAAAACTAACCGATTATTTTTCTAAATAATTTCTGTTTTGATTCATAAAATTGTAAGTAAATTTTTCTTGTGTGCTGTTTCATAATTCTAAGTAAAATTTTCATTTGGAGCCTATAAAAGAAGTTTAATTTATCATTAGTTTTAAACGTATACTTTTAAATTTCAAACCTGTCTATAACGATAACCTGCCTATAACAATATTTTATTTAGGTCCCTACAGTATCGTTATAGACAGGTTTTACTGTATACAGATTACAATTTTGTTTTACTGTTTGTTACTTCTTTACAAACCTTGTAAGTTTTCCAATTTAACTTAAATGACTATAATTTTTTAACCATTTCTTACTCTATATGTACAGATTACAATTTTGTTTTGCTTGGACTTTTGTTGCAATCATTTATTTAATAAAGTTTCATGTGATTTTTAAAATTTTTGTTGACCAAAGCTTGCTATTAATAGGATGTTTTAAATTACTTTCAAATTGTGGAAACAGTTTTTTATTGACAATTTTTTTTTTATCTTTCGAATTTAAAATTGAATGGCAGTAAATATCACACAGCAGGCTTTGCTTTAAAAAATTGTTGCCTTTTTTTATATTGAGGTTAAAACATGTTTTTGCTTGACTATTTCACACAATCTGCATAATATTTATTTGTTTTTTATTGTCCATTTTTATTTCTAAAAAGGAATAGCAAACTACTATATAACTTAGATTCTTTACGCTAAGTTCTTTATTTTTTTGAAATCATAATTTTAATTAAAAATTTTTTAACAGTGCATAATGTTTTTACATCATTTTTACAAAGATTCTAAAATTTTGCATTAAAGACACTTGTAGAATACCCTGTATAGCTATGTATCATTATGTGTTTTAGTGTCAGAGAAAAAGCAATTCAGAATAGCTCAAGCAATAGATAATAAATTTTTGTGAGAATTTTGAATGAATTATTGATACTGTAACTTATTTCTGCACGGAGAAATAATTATTTATAGCTGAACTTATATCTTCCCTTTAATTTCAGTGTTGTGCTGTGGAATTTATTGACCAACTTACTGCAGAATCATTGAATATTAGTGAAGACGAGTTTAATCGTTATATGTCAGGTGAAATGCCTTTAACTAACTTTGAACCTGATGTCACTGCATCAGAAGGGCTTCGTCTCATGACCCAAAACTTCAACTCTCTTAGTGCAATACAAGATAAAACTAATCAAGTTATGGAAGATCTGCTTGTTTTGAAAAATGATCTTAATAACTTTGAGGTGAGATTTTTATCTTATTTTCATAATTATAATCTATATTATTAAAGCAATTTTTTTTAAATGCAAAATGAACCCATGTTCTTGTTTTAGCATCTTAACAATTTCATTTTGACCATGGAAACGATTGGTTTTATGTATAAATCAATTCTCAGTAACGTAAATTCACCTAACAAACAAAGCATTAAGAACTGATGTGAATTAAGTGTTCAATTTAAACTTTAAAATGAAAAATTTATTTACTAACGTGAAACATTTAAAATTATATGGTTAATTTTTTATTCTAGTGTGCTTGTTTGAAATTAAATTAATAGCACATTTGGAAATCTTCTAAGAAATTGTATTTCTATATTTAAAATCCAATCTTAGGACCTTTCTGATTAGACTTATTTTTTTATAATTCCATCTGGAGTTTTTTGAAGCATCAATAAAAAAATTAATAATGATAATGAAAAAAACAGCAGTTATGATTTGTTCAAATTATAGAAATACTTTTATTTTCTTCTAAATTTGCAGTTTAAGCATTATATTATCAATTTGATAATCAAGTTCTTTCCAACATGGGAAGATCAATGATCTCGAACAATTTTATCGATTAGATTTATTTTTTCATAATTCCCTCTGGAGTTTCTTAAAGCATCAGTAAAAAAAATTAATATTGATAACTAAAAAACAGCAGATGTGATTTGTTCAAAATATAGAAATACTTTTCTTTTCTTCTAAATTTGCAGTTTAAGCATTATTTTATCAATTTGATAATCAAGTTCTTTCCAACATGACAAGATCAATGATATCGAACAATTTTATCTCACTCATTGTTTCCAATCATTTAGATACTATCTACAAGGTAAAAAAAAACTCATTGTGTGTTATATGACCCAAATATTCATCTATTAAACACTATTAAATTTATATGAGAAAATGCTAAAATGTTGCTTTATATTATACTAAGTTTTTTTTTTGCTATATATATATATTTTATTATTATTTTCTACTTCAGTCTTTTGAAATCCTGACGAAAATTATGAATCAGCCTTTATTTTCTCATGATATTAATCAAGTTAAGGAAATTAAAATTTATACTAACTACAAATAAATAGAACAGATTTTTAATTTAGACAAATGAAATTACGGTTATGGATTCTGGTTTTGAAGGTCCGGTTCAAAGATGTATTGTGATTGAAATCAAACTACAAAGTTGATTAAAGCAAAGGTATTACCTTGTTATTTCTCTTGAGAAGCCTTTACCCTCACCATCTTGGATATTAGATTAATGTTTAATTTTGTGTTTTCTTTATATTTTTTTGTACTTAACTTTTGATGATATAAAATTATTAGATAGCAAAATACCTTTCAAAAAAGGTGGTAAAAAATGAGGGTTGTTTTATAAGATTAAGAGACATAACACTTGATAATTTTTATTCTATAAATGTTTCCTCGAAACAATAAAATGACACAATTTGTGGTTTTGAGTAAAAAATTTAAAACAACATGTTTTTAATTTTTTTACAGTTTTAATTTTTTTTTTTTTTTAAACTTTTGATGATATAATATTTGACAGCATAATACCTTTAAAAAAAAAGGTCGAAAATTAAGGGTTGTTTTATTAAATTAGGAAACGCGACTTGATAATTTTTATTCTATGAATTTTTTCTCAAAACTTTAAAGCAATAAAATGATGCAACTTGTGGTTTTGAGTAAACAAATTAAAATTACATGTTTCTAATATTTTGAAATCTAATTTTTTTACAGTTTAAACTAACTAAAATCGGTTAGGAAGATGGTAAAAAAAAATTGTAACGTTAATTGTATGAAAACAAAGAAACTTATCAAAACTCTAAAAACAGCTAACTGTGTACTATTTAGATAGATATTGGAAATTGAGATATCAAAAACTGTTAATTGTAGGATTGTAATAGCATAATTTTGTCTGAAAAATCAATAGAGTATCTAAAATAGGTCATGCTTTATATCTCGCATTGTTATAGGGTGATGGCCTAGTTGTTGCTGTCGGCTATTAAGGCAGAGGGGGTGCGATAGTTTTTGTTTTCCAGTGGTGCCATCTATGGCCAAGAATTCAACTTCTGTCACACCCATACGTTAATAGGGCGGACCCATTCCTTCATCCACAGATCATAATTTTGACCTGAACCAGAGAATAATCAATCTCCAATTCAGTACCCCCAGAGGTATTGAAATCAATACCTCTGGGAACATGGAGGGCTTTGTGACCCGACAAATTTAACGTGCACCATTCACTATTTTATACATAGAGAGTGTTCGACCACTGGATTCGGACTCCCGTTCTCACAAACGATAATCCAGCGCCCTGCCAACCAGGCTATCCCGGCCGATGGTGGCCTTGTATTTTACATGTATCAAAAGATACTTTCAAACTCAATAAAATATTGTATCCATCATCAGTTTATTTGTGAAAAAAAATAAAGAGGATTAAAAGCATTTTTAGAATTTTCTCACCTTGTTTCCACCCCTTCGACAGTCGAGTTTGGGAGAGAAAGGGCCTTTTAAAATGCTAATAAGATTGATTGTTTGGATTACATGTTTAGCAATCAGTTGGGTAAATCCAACTAATTACTTTCTTGATGTATTGTCTATAGAAATATAGACGAAAATGAATTTTAATCTGACAATAAGTTACACTATTCAGTTAAAACTCATTAAGTTTAATATTATACAAAATCTTTATGCCTGTAATTTAGAAGTTCCAAATACATTGCAGTAAAATATTGTATTTGATTTTTTTTAATGAAAATATTACATAATCAAGGATCAAATATATATTTAATTTCAATAATAGTTCCCCTAACACTTTCATTTTGTTTTTCCCTATTTATTATCAGATTATCTTATAGCTTTTTTTTAAAAAAAAACTGTAATTTATTTCAGGTTAAATATTTAACCATGATAAAGGAAATAAGAGCGATGCTCTAGATTCTAATGGCACTAGGAAAATTTGGCTTCTTTGTGAAACTCTTTTCTTTTCTGTTTAAAAACTATTGACTAAAACTCATTGTGAACAGTTCCGTTTATCACATATATATTTATTTAAAGTTCCTGTTGTAAAATATTTATAACTGATGTTAAACTATATGTTTTGATACATAGTAGAATATGTATTCTAAAGTTGTACAATTTTAGATATGTATGAGATGTGTTAACCTATTAAAAATTTATTTATCAAATTTTTGTGTTATTATAATTTGTGAAAACACACATCCTTTGGTATGCCAAATCAATTAGTGTTCTTTATTTTATCTAATATTGTGATAGTTCACTGTTCGATTTGCTTAACAGCAATAGTTAGTTTCGGTTATCAATATGGTGCTATTTTATATATTTAAGGAGGTGTTGTGATTTGCTTATTTTTGCTGACATGGGGAAATGAAGAGTATGATCAATGCTTATGCACGACTCTAAAATCCATTTATTTTAAATTTTTTTGTAGCTAAAAATTTGGAAGAATTTCAGTTTTCAAATGGAAGTTAAATTTGAAAAAAGTTTCTTTATTACTTGGAAAAGTTAATTAAAACTTCCAAAAATGAACTAAAATATTCTGCATTTTTTATTTGAATTTATTTCTAAAACTAGATTACTATAGTAAAATTCATAGTTAAGGCAGAAAACAAGGAGGCTGTGATTTTCTTACATAAACAGGAGTGTTACAACCTTCTAACGTTAGCATAGGGGAAACGTTACTAACATTAGCAAAACTGGAATAGTAAGAACTTCCTTACTTAAACATGGGGGATAGTTAGGACCTCCTTACGTAAACATGGATGGAATTTTTAATTTTTGCTGACGTGGGGATAGGGGGAATCTAAAATTGCCAAACGTTCTTAGGTGACTTTTACTCGCCCCTATCTAGTGGTAAACTACTATATACTGTGCATTTGTCAGTAAAAAATTTAAATACTTGTATGATACATCTATCAGTTACAAGCACTAACTATTTAATTACGTTTCATGCAGGAAACAATTCGAAAATGTAAATCTACACCACCGTTGATAATCAACCCTACACCCTATACAGTTCCTTCAAACGTAGACATGAGCCTCATACCTGAAGTTCTTCGAAGTCGCGTCGTGCGAGCTCCTCTAGAAGCAGTTCTCGTCGACATTGATTCCCAAAGTGAGTTGTTTCATTCTTCAATGCCAGAAGAGGCAACATCTCTCGTAGATACATCCGAACCCAAAGAAACTGACAAAACTCCAGACTCTTCACTAAATAACGATACCAAATTAGCTTTTTCTCCAGCTGTTGATTTATCCACTTTTATACAACCTTTACAAGTTGTACTACCTTCAGCTACAATCGAAACATCCTCGTTATCTTCCCACAGCTTAATCTCGAATGTTCCACAGTTTGTTAATATACAGGATGTTGAGTATCCTACAGACGTTTTTCCAGAAAACAAACCCGAAGACTCTGTTGTTGAATTTGGACCTTTTGAGAGCTGTGATACAGCCGAAGCTGATGATAATGTGGATATCCACATGTCCACCGTAGACCCTATGTCTCCTAACTCTAGTTTTATGGAACAAAATTGGCAGCTCCCTCCTCCTCTTCAACCTGTTGTTGTTCGGAATGTTAGTGTAGAATCAAATGATAAAAAAGTCTGATTTTATGTAACTAGAATATATTATTCAAGTTAATGTATTTCAAATACTATTCATTTGTATAAAAAATCAGTTTTTAAAGTTGTGTATGTGATATATTTTAAACTATTCTTATAACTATTTTGCATTTTAAAAGTATTGGTGGTATAAAAATATACTAACTATGTGATTCAATGTATGGCAGTTTTTATTCATATATTTTTCATTATGAACCAATTACTTGTTTTTTTTATCTTTTGGTTGCATTTAAACTTATTTTCCTTTACAATATAGACTTTTATTGAATATAACCTGCTTTATTGAGTATCCCGTTTTCAAAAATCAAAGATAATTATAAATTAGTAGAAAATAATTTTCTTTTCAGTTATGAAAAACATGTTGCAAATGCCGAGGAATATTTGTTGTAACACGCAATTTTAATGTCAATGGAATTATGCAGATTAAATCAATTACTTTAACAACACTGAATAAGAAGTTATTGTTAACAGGAATGCTGTTCATTTCTGAATTAAATTGTTTCATCACTCTTAGTTTTTTCAAATAAAAAAGTTTTCAAATTTAAAGTTGAGTTGTGTGTCAATAAAACACCTATAAAATTTCAAGAAATTTTGTGAAAAAATGTAAAGTAATGGTTGGAGATTTTAGAAAAATTATTATATCCTTTCAACTGAAAAAGAAATATTTTCTTCCGTTATAACCATTAACAAGAACCATAACCAGAAACAAGAAAATAAATAAATTAATTAAAGCAGCTAACATCTGAAAAAGGAGGGAAAAAAAATTCTTGCTTGTCAAAAAACTATAATCTCTTTTTATATACCTCTAAAAAGTTTTTTAAAATATAACTGATTGCATTTTCATAGCATTTTTTAAAATTTCTACCCTACCTTTTCTCTCAGGACCATATAAATTGAAATGTTTTAAAAAAAACTGTAAAAGTTATATAATATTTAAATATATATGCGAGTGGAGTGAAAATGGATAGTGGGGTAAAACCAGGTACCCTGATTTTGGTGATGCTAGGCTCTGTTTTCTAGAGAACTAACTCTTTAATAGTCAAAGACTTACCATATTGGCGTGTTGTTGATTACTTTGTAGATAAGATTTTTACTGTGTCAACTCTCTAATGTTCTCTTGTTTTTAAACTATCCTTATAAATTGGTCATTACAGTTATAAAAATTATTTCTAGTCCAGAATTTACGAAAGATTCGTACTCTAACAAATAAGGATTCAGCCCAATAAGTAGTATTGTTCTGTTTCAATAACCTCTGTCCGTGGGGTAAAACAGTACTACCCACTCCAGCGCTCAACCCTCTTTTGATGTGTTGGCTCCACGAAAGCTGTAGTGTAGCAGAGGAAGATAACCACATTCAAAGTTGAAAGATTTTACGGACCCATCCTCCTAGAACAAAAAGCCTTATTTTCATATATTCTGTAGAATATTTTAAGACCCTTTATACAAAATAGTAGTTTTTATATAGATATAAAAAAATTCTCTGCCATTTTCTTTTTTTGAAAACAAACAAACACTAGCACTATATTTTTTGTAAAGAATTATGGTCGAGCCCTAAGTAGTCCCAATCCCCCAGACAATTGTCTCTTCCCCCCCCCCCCCGTANCCCCCCCCCCCCGAGTACAGCCTTGACTACATCATATGTAAAGTAAATAATGCAATTACATCTTATACAATCTTAAGTAAATAATGCAATTACATGCATTATTTACTTAAATTTTCATATAAAACAGAAATGTCTGCTACTTTTTCATTGAAACTCTCATATTCCTAAATATGCAATAGAGTTAACTTAGTGCCCGGGTATAGACTTTTTCTAGAAGAAAAAAAATTTATAAAAAAAGTAGTACATATAACATTTCAAGAATGTTATATTTAATACAACTGAACAATGAATATTTTGGTTAAATCAGATGCTTCCTAGGTCAAATAGTTTAGTTCCAACAGGCTTACAAACCTTAGCTGCCCCATCCTCCCCTATAAATGTATAGAAAATATAATATGCGTTTTTTTTTACATTGCGTCATAATTCTAAATATTTGTCTCTTGTTAATTCCAGACCACATGTTATTTTACTTCTACTAAGGGTCATAAATAAATATAAAATATCCAATTCCTTCCTGGTAATCATAAGTAAATCAGGTACTGTGTAACAGACAAATTAAGATAGTTAAATTTTCCTTTTCCATCACACGTTTTTGTCAGTAAAAATCTTAGCAACAAATGTTTGACAAGCAAAATAGTGTTGCTTTTCCTAACACTAGTTGTTAGAAACAAGTAATACATGACACTGTAACCAATCTCCAGCCCTTCTTCAGGACATGCCCCATCTATGTAATGACTTTTTTTACACAATAAGATTAAAAGATCTCGTATACATATATTCACACATATATAAATACATATATGCATAGTAAATCCAGTTTAAAAACTTTTACCGTTTGCATAGTTCTTTGGTTCCTATTTCTACACACAATACTAAACTCGCCCTTTTATGAATATTTCTTTCAAAACATAGAAAATCATCAGAAAAAAATTACAAGTCTTAAGAAATGAAACAGATAGTGATAAAAAAAATTACTAAATTCTTGGAAAGAGTTTTAGGCGATTGCGTGTTTTAACATTAACTTTTTTTCAGAAAAATATGCGTCATGGAAAGATAGGAAAACTATAAGATTAGCTAGGTGTTGGTAGGAGTTATGCGAAACATTAAATAGGTTTTCTTTTTAAAAAATTTGAATTTTCTTTTCTTTACAACGTCTAAAGGAAGAACATAGTGTACATACTTACTTTATTAATATTATCATTTATTTGTTCAAGATTTCATAGCTTAACGACCTGTTTGGCAATCATTTAGTTTAAGTAAATACAAAAGTAAAATGTAGACAATAAAACTAGTGAAAGAAATTTTTGAGAATTTATTTAACAAATTGCCTATTATTTCATTGTTTGCTTTACAAAATTTACACTAATCAAGAACAATATAGAATTAGGTACACTGGATTCAATTTGTTATTTTCCTCTATAACTGGTAGACCACTATTACCTATAAAAATGTGCACAACATTTGAAGCATGTATCTCATCATTTAGGCAGAGAAAAATGTGTGAGAAAATACATCACATACCTAATATCGCCATCACCTGCAATTACAATAGCTATATTTCAAACACACAATATAATGATGTAAAATTTTGAAATTTTTTTTCTTCATTTTTTTAAATTTTTATTTTATTTTCATGTTTATATAAGTCAAGATAAATGAAAATAATACTCTGAAAATAAGAAATATATAAACACATTTTTATACTAAATATTCTATACTGAAGAGTGATAAACCATTTAAACCTAGAATAAGGGGGATTTTTATTCCGATACAATAAATTATAAATGGGAGAAGAAATTACATACATGTTTGTTTATGAGATACTAAATTAAAAAGGGTTTTCATAAAGCTTGCCAAAAAATAAAAATAAAACACTCTTTTAAACATGTTTTTCCCCCTTTAGTCAATACTAAAAGTATATTTTGGCACAGAAAAATTACAGCAAATTAAGTTAAATATAGTTAGTTACATATAAATGGAATGATTTCATTTCATATAAACTGTAACATAGTATTAATAATAAAAAGCTGAAGAGTTATTTTAATTTAAAAAAAAATAAAATACCGGATATTCATACAACTTCACAACACTCCACCAATCAAGCCATGATTAAATTGTATTGAAACCTCGATATAATTTCATAAATTGAGGATATACATAAAAGAATCGTAGTTTACAGGAACTAAATAAAGCAAATATATTTAATTTCATTTAACATCAATAATTTATATATGAATTCATCAATAAATATACGAATATAAATAAGGCATGAAATACTACAGGACAAAAGATGAAATTCTATACAAGAGCAATGAAATAAAAAAATATTAAGATGAAGTTTTTTTTTTTAAAAAAATATAGGGTCTTCAATTAATAACCTGCTACCAAAAGCATAATGGTTGTATTTAAAGAATCAGTCAAAGTTCTTGATTTGCTTTTCTTTCTTTTTTTAGAATCATTCCTTTTAAAATTATTTTATTTGGATAATAAAAATCTAATATATTATACACATTCACCCTTCAATTAAAACTAATTAATATAGTTAATAAATTCAGAGTAATTAAATATTAATTGATATAAAATCGAAAATTTCAACCTCAGAAAACCAAAAAATCTTTTAACACTTTCTATTAAAAATTTTAATCAAAATTGAAAATAGGTTTCTTGCTATTTCAATGTTTTAACATTACTATTTCTCTCACAAAATATTTTTCAAAAAAAGCATAAACCATGTAGCAAAAAAGACAATTGAAGACCCTCTTAAAATATAAATAACCTAAAAGCTGAAATACATAGGTGAAACCATATATATGGTTAAATACATGATTAAACATACAACTAGAAATCTAGTATAGAGGTGAATAGGTTGTGTTGTGAGACTAGTTTAGTTAAATCAAATACTACATTCTTTGAAACATATAAAAATGCAACTAAATAGTGACGAATAAAATATATTTTATGTTTCAATAAAAAGAATATCCTACAACTAAACATACATAACAAGAGTATTACAGAAAGAATAATAAGATTAAAGAATACAAAGCCATTAATATGTATTCTACAATAGAAAGAGAACTATTAGAACAAATAAAATCAATAACTAATTTATACAACTTGCATAGTTATTCTTAATATACTATTTTCTTACAAAAAAGTCAGACAATCATTAAAATTCTTCATATAATCATTAAAAATTGTCAAGAAAAAAACACTATTAAAGCTTTTGAGTAAGCTTACATATGTAAGAATAGATGGATAAAATAAAAAAAATAAAAAAAAAACAATCTCAAACTTTAATTTCGAAAATAAGAAAGTAAATAATTCTTCATATTATTTACAGCACAAAAATATTTTTTAATATTTTAGATGAATTTTTTAAAATACATAAGGATTAGTTAGTTGTATATATGAATAACTTGAAGGCTACAAAATTAATAATCTTTTTTTTAAAAGTATTTTTATAAACAATAAAACACCATTTATATGTTTTCTGTTATATAAATCATTATTTCTGTTCAATTTAATGTAAAATAACTTTAGTTATAATTCACACAACTTCCATTATTCTCCATTATTATTTCTTTTACAAAATTATTTTAATTAAAAAAAAAAAATTTTTTTTTTTAAATCTGATTAATAGCAAGGTTAGCACATTACAGAAAGAGGTCAGATAAAGAAAATTACATGCTTTATCTAAGCTGAGATAACAAAAGAATTCTGATAAGCAAGTTATTAATTTCAGAAAAAAAAAACAATATTTACAAGATCTGTGTATTAATGATTTCTAATTGCAATTTACAATATAGAAAAATTAAAATGTAATAACTACTAAATTAAACAAAGAAAGCAATTAATGTCTTTAAAATGATAATATCGCAACAGATACATTTCGTTTCTAAGTTAAAAATACCTTAAAAAGGTAACTTTTCTTAAAAGTTTCCAGTTCTCATCTTTAAATTTTTGATAAGATGAAAACATATAATTAGTATTTTACTGTATTTGCCAGTTTCTTATGTCTTTACTATTAAGCCCCAGATATCTTTTTCTATAATTAAAGAAAGTAATTCTAATAATAATGATGGTATTTGAAACAATATATTTCCCATCTTAACCATTTTCATTGCTGCAGTCAAAAATAAATACATATTTTCCATATGATATATAGCTGATTCATTTCATTAACAATTATTTTATTGACAGTTATTTTCGTATTCATTTGCATAGTATTGTAAAAATTAGCATACAAATTTATGCAATTCATATAAAAATTGAAATAATAAAGAACTAGAGTATATTACTATCAAAATATTTTGCATAGTTTGAAATATCCTTACATACATTGAATTCTACAAGCAGTTCAATTTCAATCAACTTATAAAATATTTCCAAATATCTCAGGAATATATTCAGCAATCCATGCATGAATTAAGCACTTGTGTATGAGCAATCACATTATTTGCAAACTTTATCCAAAGGATCATCACAAAGTCTTTTAAACAAGAATTACATTTTTTGAGAAATGAAGTCCATTTTGGATTACAACTAAGACCATTTCTTGGACGACAAAGAATAAGTAACACTTGAAGATCAAACACTTTATTTATTTATTAATTTGAATTTTATCTAAATTTTTATTGAAGTATGCATTTTCTGTTTCTTTTATGAAAAAAAATAAGACTCCTTTTGTACTCTAGAACATAAAACATGCTATTTCCAACTTAACAAATTTAGATTGAGGAATCTTAAAAAATTTCCAATTCCTTGGCTTAGGCAACAACAAAGCATAAAAATAAAGTATTATCCCATAAACTTAAAACTTTTTTGAAGAACAAGATTTTTTTTTGAGGTGCTAGTCATTTTTAAGTGGTCTCGGAAAAGCGGATCACCCATGATTTAGACACTGTAGGTTCCAAAGTATTTTAATATGTGATTAAAATGGTAAAATTGAATGGTTTTAGCTAAGATAGATTGAATTTCATCTTCATAACATAATAAAAAAAAGTGTTCCTGACAATTTTTATTGATACATATAAAGGGATATGCAAAGATACATTTTAATGTTTTGAAATCAGAGAACAATTTTGTCTATTTACCTAAATTTTTACCAAACTAGTTTGAAATAGACATTTGGTAAAAACATTAAAAACAAATAAACAACAATTGAGTACACTAAATATGGTGAACATTAAATTTAAAAAACTATAAGTTTTTTCTTACATTATATTAAAGGTAGTCTGCGCAACGAGTGATAAAAATATTCCGCACTTTAAGTTAAAAAATTTAATTTTTAAAAATTATTTAAATAAAAAGATTAAATGTGGTTTATGCATATAAGAGACAACTGTAATTACAATTTTATATTATACCAGCGATTCATTTGAAAGCTTAGCTCAATAATTCAAATCAATGTATTTCTTATTGATACTGCAAGAACAAAAAAAAATACCCTTTAACTGCTAAACATGAAACCAAAACCACATGAACATGTAACCACAGAAAAAAAAAAAATTTGCAGTTTTGAAGAATTTATATCATTACAATAATTTCAAAAAACATAAAATAATTTTCACATATGATTGCTTAACTTTAAAATCCATTAGTCTAGAAAATTACAGCATAATTGGAGGGTAACACTTACGATTCTGAACTTACTAAGTTACAAAGTAGGCTGTCATTACCAACACTTATAAGTTTTTCTTTGAGTATTAAAAGAATTGCTTGTGAAATGCTAGAAGTTAATTTTTTATAGATTTAATAAGGCACCAGCTCATACACAAGATTAATACTGCGATGGAAAGAAAGGTCATAAATTTCGATGAGTAGACTATGTCAGTGGTATGAAAATATTTCAGAAATTAATTCATTACTTGAATGTATTTTAAAATTGCATAAGAGGAGATCTATAAAGAATTTTTGAACAGTTAACCATAGAACAATAAAGTTCTTTGAACACATGAAACTATCACATTTAAGGAAATTCTCGAAGTAACATAGAAATTTTTCTTCAATTCAGTGGTCGAATATATAAATAATTACACAAATAAATATTAATGAGAATTTATTTACATATTTATATAATAAAAACCTTGCTACAAAAATAATTTAGCATTTAAATCAAATAATGCATGAATGGAAAAAGAAGATGTAAGTACAAAAACTATTTTAGTAAATATTGAAACTTAAAACAGTTATTATTAAAACAGTTAATTATTTTTCGTGTTTTTTTTTAATCGAATTATCACTGCATTTATATATAAGAGATATTTTAAGGAAATGACCAAGTATTAGCAAAAAAGCTATGATTATACATTTGTAAATATTAGAGAATTTAAGAGATTGCAGATTTTTTATTCTATAATCCCTTTAAAAGAATTTATAACTTAACCAACTATTTCAGACACGATTTTTATTCTACTTTTTTTCCTTCTGTGTACCTTAATTGATATTTCAAATATAATTCCTTGAAACATTTTTAATTTATAATTCCTATTTCAATTTTTATTACCATTATTTTACATTTTAAAATATTTTCAAAGCTCCCGTTCCCAAAGCAATTATACAATCCTCATTAACTACTTTTGATTTTACAGTTATTAAATCGTGCATTAGATTATCTGTCATAATGCAGTCATAATTCAGATATATTGATTTTTTTAAAACATAAAACTTGAGAAAGTGATTATAGTACAAACCACACCCTACAGTTTTCAAAATACCTTCTCCGAAATACAACATTGAAGGCAACAACATCAAAGGTCAAATGTTATCATCAACAACAAAAAAAAAATGTCCCTCCTGAGATGTAGGACTAGCTTTTTTCCTTTGCAACCAATCTAAAGCTGCGTCAAAAAGTGTTTTTTTTTCGTTAAAAAAAAAGCTGTTGTCAATGCTTAGCAGATACTCGGCAGATCTGCTTACAAGAAGAGACAGCTACAGCAAAAGTAACCTTTAAATTTACACCACACATTTCTAAAATACCATTGACATATTCAAAGCGATTTAGCTATAAAAAAGATTTTACTCTAAGTTTCACACACTTTTCTCAATGCAATTCAGCATGCATTGAATCACACATTCACCAATATAAGGTCACAGTAATACTGAACTCAGCAATATATGTGGAACTGGGATTTGATTGGGCTTCCGTCATTCATGCTGTAGGTGTAGAGGGCAGAGGCGGGTTGTGTGGAGCTTGATGGGAAAGATACCAGAGGAACTGCAGACGAGGGTAGCATGGTTGAGGACGCTCCAACAGTTGCTGGTTGCATGTGGGCAGGTAGTGGATGACTACTGGATCCTGTATATGGAATTGCAGCAGCAATTGCCGTTCTGCTAGTGTGGTGGTGGGCAGGCGGAGGAACCGGCAGCTGAGAAGGGGCAAACGAGGCAGAAGCTGTATGTTCAGTGGCGGTCAGGATATATTTTTGAGAAGGAGTGGAGATATAAGTTGGTTGTGATAGATTTGAAGATACAGCTGGTCTTGAAAGATCCCTGAAAATTAGATCAGAATTTAGGAAGAGACCAAAAATATGAAATATAGTACAACGCTGATTATCTGGTGCAACGGTATTTACTGGATTAACCGGATGTGTTTTTCCTACCTTCTTCAATAACAAAAAATCGCAAAAATGCTTTTTTATTTTTGGAACATCTAAAGGGGGTTAAAAAATGGCTTCTTTTGTCTCTCAGTGACCTTCAAAAAAACATGACGTTCTTCCTACTCAGTTCCAATGTGAGTGGTAAATGAGTTTCTAATAAGGGTACAGATTAATAATAAAATTTTAAAAAATTCAGAAATCTTAGATAAATAAATAAATGACAGAAAAAACTCTATAATAAAAGGAAATGTTAATTCTAAAAAAATACTTCAACGACATCAATAGTATGTTTCAAATTAAAATAATATAGATGGATTGACTTAAAACCACTGTCTAAAAGTAAAAACAAATTAAGATTTATTGGTTTGAAAATAATAATAAAATTCTAACAAAATATTTTACTTACATGAATTCAAAATAAAAAAACGAACGTAAAAAACAAACCAAAGAAATTTTCACTTGAATATGACATTTTTAAAATTATTTGTTAATATAATACGCGCTTTTGAAACATTGTTAGACCTACTTTTACTTATTTATTTAAAATAATAAAGTTGTATTGACTAATAGTCGAACTCTATACAGAATAAACGTAAAAATAAATGTTAGTTTTGTATTATTTATTAATTATTAATATTTTCTTACTTTTTATTTATTTTCTTAAAAACAAAACAGACTTAAGCTTTATTAGTTTAAATATAATAATTTGTTAATTTACTTACCTATACATGTCTGTTTGACTAGAAGCCAAATAAAGTGACTGGCTGATATGTGGCACAGGTGAGGCTTGAAGAGAGGAGCGTGTCGAAATTAGCAGGTCATTCACATTTATTCGAGGTTGGTGTCCAAATATTATACCTAAATTCTGAAAAGATATTTCTTTTATTAATAAAAATTTAAAAATAAAAAAATGAAAAGAAAAAATTAATTTACAGAGCTTCTTTACTGATTAATTTATCGTGTTTATAAAGAATTTTTAAATTTCAATTTTCAAAAATATTTTTACTAAATTTATAAAATAATAATTTGCAATCGTTTGGAACTGATATTTTTGTAAATTTTTTTAAAAATTAAATTTAATGTGGCTATAAAACTATGCAACCCTTCCTTTTTTAATGTTTTAACGACTTTTTCATTGTCGATTCTCACGCTGGGTAAGAGGTGCACAACCTTTTATGACGAAAGGCGGCAAAAAAAAAATTAGGCTTTTGGGGGGCTACAATGAGTTTAGTTTTTATATCAAATATTATTTAACTTAATTATTCTTAAGTGTAATCAGAGCAATATCAATTTCTCTCAAAAATTAAAAGGTAAAGTATATGCATGGAATTTTTTAATTAAAAAACATTCAAACTTTTGCACACTTTGTCTTCTTAAACAAACGATAATATTATTAAAACAAGCTTTCAACTTAGTAGAAATTTTAATTTTATAAAATTTATTCAGTAAAATTAAATACTAACATATTTAATTTTTATATAAATCCTTGAGCTGTTGGAAATTTTTTTTTTAATGAAAGTAAAAATGCCGAAACATTTAAATATTTTGGCACCCTCTTGAATCAAGTGCTTTTATCTTTTTGAATTTTAACATTAAAATATTTTTAAAAAATGTATTGAAATTAGTTTAAAAAAAATAAATAATTTTAGTTGGAAAGTTAGGGAACTGCAAATGAACCATTTAAGAGTTTTTCCCCCACAGTTTAAAAACTTTCTATACACTTCAACCTTGAGGCTTCTTAAAAGTTAAAGTCTTCATTAATTTTGAGCAATAAGACTTACTCTATCAGTACCAAACACGGGGCTCTTCAGACGACGGTCTTGAGACTTTGAATGACTTCCGTAACAACTTGGCGCTCCCATAGAAACATTTGTAAGAGCAACAGGAGTTGCTTGGGTCTGAACACCAGATAACGAGGCATGAGCATGTGCAGATGTGAGATCGTCTTCAGTGATTATCTCCTGCTTGGTATGAACTATCTGCCCATTACTCAACTGACATTGAGAGCTATAAAGATTTGGAACTTGAGACAATAGTTTCCTCCTGTGACTCGTGTTTCCTCTCGAACTATACAAATTAATAATAAAAGATTGTCAGTGTGAAAGATTATAACAGAAAGATTATAACAGCAATTTATAAAAATTAGCCCATTTTGCACTAACAATGTTTCATAAATTTAGTTTTCCTCAAAAAACATGTTATTTGAATATAAATTACCTGTATACATCTTTTTGTGGTTCTGGTTTTATTGGAACAGCAATTTATAAAAATTAACCCATTTCGCACTAACAATATTTTATAAATTTAGTTTTTCTCAAAAAACATGTTATTTGAATATAAATTACCTGTATACATCTTTTTGTGGTTCAGATTTTATTGGAACAACAATTTATAAAAATTAGTCCATTTCGCACTAACAATGTTCCATAAATTTAGTTTTTCTCAAAAAACATGTTATTTGAATATAAATTACCTGTATAAATCTTTTTGTGGTTCTGGTTTTATAGGTCTTGAGGACATGACCACTTGAGAATACTTGTTGGGGCTGTTTTGGTCATCTGAATCTGAGTCAACAGTGAAAACTTTGGGGTGACTTTTGTTATAATCTGCTGGTTCAGTAAAATATTTGATGTTGCAGTAACCTGTAACAAAATAAAAATAAATTTCTTTCCGAAACGAAAAATAAAACTAAAGAATTGTAAACTGACTGCCAATACAAAGGATTAAAAGTTGCATAGAAAAAATGATACCATGAAGTTCAACTCATAAAATTTTTTTATTGCCTTTCCATGCAACAAAATGACCCTTTAAAACATGACAGCTTTTTATTATTAAATAAGCCTTTATAACAACAGAGCTACTTTTCTCTAAATCAATCTTCATATAGATCAGCCATGAATATTTCAAAAAACCTAAACATATCTGTTTGGATTGGAAAAATTGTAATGGGAATTGAAAACTCATAACAGAAATTGAGAAACTCTAGAGGTAGAGGTAAAGAGGATTTTTTGAGCCCCCTAAATAATTTAAATAGACGCAATGCCTTAAAAGCAAAATAAATATTTTCAGCAAAACACTATCCACCCCATTCAAAGTGAATATCAATTCAAAAAGTGATCTATGTTTAAGAAATTTTTAATTTTCTAAACTTAAAAATTAACAGTTTCAATTTTTAAAAAAAAAGGATCTGTAGATATAACATCCAATTGAAAAAAAATAAGATTTTTCAATCTTCAAGATGTGAATGCTATTAAATAAGATAATGCTATTAAATAAGAATTATTTTTCATTACATGTTGCCTAAGTCAAATTATTACTAGCATGCTCCATAACATAAAATATTTAATAGGAAATCTTGATGTTAATGTTCAAACATCATGTAACTGTGCAAACAGACCATCTTTGAAAAATATTATACAACTGTTTTCACATGGTTTCATGATGCAGTAATAAAAATGCACCAGATTGTGGACATTTTCCTTACCTTATGAATAATTCAGTTTTTGAGCCATTTATTCGAGAAAAAGCTGTCAAGTTTCAACAAGCTCTTGGTAGTGAAAACTTTCAAGCAAGTTAATGGGTTATTAAAAGAACGTTATGCTATCATTGACAAACGAATTTGAGCTGAAGCTAGCTTTGTAGATTTCAAAATGCAAATAACTGCTAAAAAGCCGAAATAATTGAGGTCATTAAATCAAATGATACTTCTGATATTTTTAACTAAAAAAAAATTTTTTTTTTTTACATTTTGCTCACAGGACACTGTCATTTGAAAAGGATAAGAGTGATTAGGTGGAAAAAATTCCAAACAATGTGTAACACATTTGTTCTGCTGCAATATATTGAGAACTCGAAAAAAAGTCCTAATTGGCAAGTCTGGAAAGATTTGTTAATTTCAATACTACTTAATGGGCCTTAACAAATTCTTTTATTCTAATATTGAAAGTAAATTAGTACAATATTTCTTTTCAGAGACTCTAATCTCATAACGTTATTCTCTACTAGTTCAAAAATCGTAATATTAGTATATCAAACTTTTTCGTTTGCAGTGTCATTTCTCTACTTTACAAGAAAGTGTTATTGGGGAATTAAGACTGTAGAACCATTTTTATTAGTAGAAAAACTGGAAATTTACTAACCTTGATTGTCCGGTGTTAGAGGTATAACACTGTCACATGTAGTAGCAACAATTGTGTTAACACTTTGTCCTAGATGACTTTTAATAGGTTTCTTATCAACAGGAAGTTTGTGTTTATTTCTAAAAATAAAAAAATAAAACATCAATGTTTACAAAAAAAAGTTTGAAGAAAATTTCATAACGTACAAATAAAGAAAATTTACTTACACAACTACTGCTTCAGTTTCATCTTCTGAATCGGAACTTATAGTAATAACACTAACTGCTGGACTTGGAGTATCACAAATAACTATAGTAGGCTTTGGAACCTCCCTTTCAGGTACTATGTTAATTTGCTTTGAACTATAGAACAAATAATAAATTTGAGAATTAGTTCATTAAAAATGGAAAAAACTATTGCATAATAATCTTCTGTTTCTGAAGTGATACGATTCATTTATATTTTTAATGTTTATTACTCAAATGTATATAAAAAAAACACTAATTTACAAAAATAATTATTAAGATTTAGTAAACTTTTTAGTAACATTCATACATTTTACTTTTATACAATTAATATTTTTGATTTTTTTCTTACACGGATTTTCCAAACAGGATTTACAAAAAACAGTTTAAAATAACTACTTACCTAGCTTTAAATGTAGGTTTAGAGTTATGGGATGTCCAATGTATAGTTTGATTAGGTAATGTTTTTGACTGATTACTAGAAGCCATAAACATATTTGATGAAGTGTTCAAACTAGAATGCTCCCATTTTGGGCTATTACTCTCTTTCATCCGTTTCCTAGCAGGAGATAAGTGATGGGAAATCTCTCTCTCTTTACTAATTTAACAAGAAAAGAAAGAAAATTATTAAATATCAATTATTACAAAAGGCAAAATGTTACATAGGTTATTATATGTTTTAAAAGTGTTGCAAAAAAATTTAGGAGAGGTAAGATCTATCATAAGATGTAAAAAAACGTGTAACAATCCATGACTGAAACCATAATTGAACATTGTTGGGTGGTGCACTATGTCCCACAACTGTAATATTACTTTACATTTAATAATATTCAGGCAGTGCTGCACAGTTGCTGTTTATCAGATCTACTTTCATCTGATTCATGGAGAGTTTATCTCTATGAAAGTTCTCTAAGCTATCATATATCACAAGAAGCCAATGAATTCTGCAATGGATTTCATGGCAAATTTCATCTGTGTTGCTGCTGTCATGAAACAAAAACCTTTCAGTGTGACATTGAGCCAGGCAATCAATGTTTCATAGTATCAGGGTGGTATGTTTCTGATGGTACAAACTTCGAACATCTGTTATATATAACATTAGGTACTATATTCAGTTCTGGCTAATCAATTCCCTGACTAAGTAATATTTTTTAATTAATATCTTGATAAAGCAAAATAAAAATTTAATTAAAAACATTTAAACTTATATTTAATTCCAAACTTAAATTATTTTAATTAAAAAAATGCAAGTGGGATATTTTTTGCCATTAATTTAAAAAAAATCAAATTGAACCAAGAGAAGTTGTAAAAATCAAATAATACATACCTGACTTTCACTTGTTTTTTGGATGATGACGACTGTAAACTTAGACTAGAAGTAGAACTCTTATTTAACAGTCTATGAGAGGACATAGACTGTTGCACATGCCGATGTTGCTGGCTTGTAGCTGCCGCTGCAAACTGAGCAGGAGCTGACATCAATGTCCAAGGTTGAGTTAAATTGGTAGGAGGGCCTGCTCCTTGTTGTGGTAACAACGAATTCAGCTGACCATTATCTCTTAGGTGGTTGTAAACAGCAGTTTCATGCACCTCCTAATATAAAATAAATAAAAATTAAATATATTAAGCAGCAATTAAATTCCTCAACCAGAAATAACCCTTTAAATTAAATTTTTTTCATCCTGTAAAAGCTTATGTTCAGCTAAACATACGAAATTATATCTTTTGACACATATTTCTTTTTTACTGTCAATAGAAATTAAGCATACAAGAATTTACAGTCTCTTTTCTTGAAAACTGTTGTTGAAACGAACTTTTGATGATATAGTATCATTCAACAATATTACATATTTAAAAAGGGGAAATAAAAGTGTCGGGGAATTTCGATCACTATCCTTGCACTTCCTTAACTTGAAAGAAGTACAATGATTCTGGCACTAAGTGAGGGGTTGATGAGTAAGACAGGGTGACCACCTTTTACAGCTTGCGTTAGCTTTTCAACATAGATAAGAAAGCTAGAAATAGAAATTCCTTTTCACCTCAAAAATTGCAACCAATGGATCAAAGAATAATAAGGAGTTTTAAAGTGAACTATGGAAAACAGTTGGTACGCAAACTTGTAGATGCCATCAATGAAAAATGTTCTCTTTGAAAAATAAATGTGTTGGACGTTATCAGAATGACTGTTATGTCTGGAGAAATGTGTCTCTAAAAACTATCAGAAATAGTTTTAAAAAGGCTGGTTTTAAGAATACCTGTGAAGTTGATGAACAAGAGGTTAAAGGCATCTGTAAAGAAGAAGAAACTGTAGAAGCTGGAAATACTGCGCCAGATTTGTTACAATGAAATGTAATAAAATCTGGATTCAATGTTGACATTAATTTTGAACACTTTTTTACAAGTGGACAATTGCCTGGTAACATGCGAAACATTGACAGATCCGGAAATCATAGATAGTGCCAAAGGAATATCAGATGAAGAAGCTGAAGATCATATTGATGAACCAAAAGTAAGTGCAAAAGAAGTAGAAAAAGCTGTAGAACTCTGACAAACTATTTGTGAATCCCAGGAAATGTTGGCTATGAGGGCTCTTTCTAATTTCAAAAGAATAATCGAAACAAAGAAATCTTTGAAAAATTATTTTCAGTGTTAAAAGTATGTTACAATTTTTTTTATATAACTAGATGTATGTTTAATTTACAGAAATGTAAATATTTTTCTATGAAAAACAATTAAAGCACTTTTAATAGAATATCTTTCCTTTTTTAATATTATCTTTTTAAAATTAATCTTCTAGACTGTACTTTCTTCACAAAAACTTTATGCTTTATGAAGAATATATATATATATATATATATGTAATAACGGTGGAACCANATATACATAAATATATATATATTCATATATATATATACATATATATATATATATACATACATATATATATATATACATATATATATATATACATATATATACATACATACATACATACATACATACATACATACACATACACACACACATACATACATACATACATACATACAAAGTAGACTGAAGTAAGCATATTAGAAGAAAATAAAATTTTCAAAGTCAAGGGCATAAACAATGGGTTGAAAAAATTACATAAGAATACTATACATAAACACCGTACATAACTCTCTATTTAAAAGTGTAAAAGGATATGTTATTTAATAAATTGAAGAACTTACAACTGGAATAAGTGAAGGTTGTTCAGGTAGCAATGCTGTTCTTTCAAGTACCAGTTGTCGTCCCCATGTCTCGGGTTCAGGAATTACAGGTTGCTGGAATGTTCTTGTTGCAGGAATTTGTTGCCATGAATTAACAAACATTTGACGATTGCCAGTCCAATCGGGTTGAACAGCATTCTATTTGAATATGCAATATTACAACACAATATTTACATGATCAAATGGACAAAAGAAATAAAAAAATATCAAATAAAATTTAAAATGAATTCTATTAAGAAGGGGTTTGCACATTAATTTCAATGAAAGATAAAAATGATACATACCGTGAAAAGCATGGGGCGTCCATTTTGCTCAACAACTGATACAGGCACAATTTGATGAGCTCCAACCTTAAAATTAAATTTCTAATGAATTTTATGAACATAAAGTATAAATCAAAACATATGCACTCAGACCAATTCTATAACAATGAATAATTTGGAGAATCTCAAAACGTACCTGAGTTAATAATGACTGCTGAAGCTGAAGTGCAGGAGGTTGTGCAGCTTGTGCAGCAACAACTGGAACTACATGCTTAGCAGGAGAATTTAAAGCTGTTAAAAAAAAGACAGTTAAATTTATTTAACAATAACACATTTGAAAAAGTACAAAATAAATTACATTGATTATTAAATGCTGACACTTCAATTTTAAAAATCAGCTTTCTAAGGGCATTGTGATAGCTAAAATATTATTATCATTTTGCCCATTTAAGATGTTACTAAAATTAAGTGTTTGATTAAAAAAATTAAATAGTAAGAATAAAATACAACTGTCCCTAATTAGTCATAAATAAATATATTTAACAGAATGTTTAAAAAAGACAAAATAAAATTGTATAATTACATAAAAAAATATTAATTAATTAAAAATAATAATTATACAAAAATACTTATACAAAAAATTATTTAAAAAAAATAACTAGAGGAGCAAAGGTTTGCACAATTAAACAATTCTACATAATTAATGAAACATGTGATGTGAACTTTAAAAAATATAATAATATATAATATATAATAATATACTGTAAATGTAAAATTTTGTATAACTGTATACTATAAAGCAAATTTTGATGTTTAAAATTTTGAATTAAAATGGGCACTACAAATTATAAAAACAATGCAGACAAAAAAAATTCAAAAAATAAAACAATTCATTTGACTTATTTAAAAGGATAACATTTAACTAATAATAAGGAAATTTAGTTAAGGCGGGATTATCTAATGAAGCTAACATTTCAAAGTTTACTGAGAAGAGATATAAGATTTACTAATTAATAATGAAATTAGTTAAGATTTTGCGAGACTAAAATTTTCATTTGAAATAGAATATTAAAAATCCAGTTCCACTGATTCTTTTGATTTCCTTTTTTTTCAGAAATTTTTATTTTATTTATTTATTTTTAAAAAAGGTTATCTGCCACCATTTTACCATAATAGTAAGGTATGGCAGTAATACTAACTACATGGAAAATTAAAAAAGATTCATATCTATTTATCATCTCATGCCTACTAATAAAGTTCTGATATAATGCACTTGACAAGCAAAAATCTATTTTTTTAAATAATTATTAAGCTCTTATGTAGCATATACTAAAAGTTCTATAACTTTACGTGGCTATAATATGTATATTTCATCACTTCTTTATTCTTTTAGTGGGTGTATTTACTTACTCTGATATGGGGGACACAATATAGAAGAAACACAGAGAGAGGGTGCAACATGTTGAAAAGAATCTGTGGCACGAGACTGTGAAGGTGGATAGATACTGTTGTTGACACTGGGGGCTCCATTCCCTCTAGTAGACCCTTGATGTTGAGCAATACTTATTCTCTGCTGGTCAAATTATAAATATATTGCACTTTCACACATATATGATACAGTATCACATGATTATATATTATATATAATAACATATGCAATGTAAAACAATAAGATTCTAAGTCAACTTAAATGGAATAAACACAATATGTAAAATGATCGTCTACATTTTGATGTGTTAGCTTTAAACAAAAATAATTCTCTCTCTATATATATATATATATGTATATATATATATAGAGAGAGAGAGAGATACACACTAAGTTGATTGTCTCAGTAGCTTCATTATCTAAGCAATTTTTATTATTTTGTAAGTTAATTAACTGTTGCGTCATCTCTCAATACATTGACCATCTGTTAATCTCACAACCAGTTGAGATTTGGAGTCAACTTTTACAGGTTCTATTGTATTTAATTCATAATTCCTGAAAAGTTGAAAAGGAAAGAAGAAAAAAAGATTACAGGTTCAGGCGACTAATTGTACTTTTGTACAATGCATTTTACTTTTCCTCTATTACAAAGAAAGGTAAAAGAAGATTACAAAATAAGAAAATTATTATTAGCTTCTGAGAATTTAAACAGAGATGTTGATATGAAAAAAGTTCTTTTGAAAATGTTATACGAGTTGAGGCTGTTATTTTAAGAGGAGATCAACATTAGATTAAATTAAAATTCACTGGGATACAAAAGGTTGTGAAAAAATTAGATGTCATTAATATTGTTGCATTAAGAGTTTATGGTGGTAAAAATTAAATTCAAAAAATTAGCGATTTATAATGGATTTAAATTAAGTTACCCTATATTACCTTAGGAACCTTATATTATATTACCCTACTATACTACCCCTTATATTATATTGCTACCTTATATTACCCTAGCAATTACAATTTGAAATATAAAATGTTTGAAAAGATTATCCCAATTAAAATATAACTTTATAATTCAGTAAATATAAAAGAAAATACACATACCTGGCTTTGTAAAAGGGCCACATTACTAGGTGATGCAAATCCAGTCACAATAGGAAGTTGGCTAGTACCCGTATCACGACTGCGTTTATTTGCAGTGCCAATATGAAGTAATCTCACTGACTCTTTCCAGCTGAAAAAAGATCAATATTTTTATTAATAACTAGAATAGACTAGATAACTAGATTAATAGATAACTAGATTTGAATCAATTCGTTAGGAAATAAATATTTCAAGTAATAGGTATTATTATTTTAATAAAAATAACAGATAAAAGTAATAAATAGTATAATTCTTAAAAGTTTTTTTACAAATTTCAAGACTTAAGTAATTAAGAAGAATTATAATTTGTAAATAAAGTGTGTAGGTAAAGCTAAATGCAATATGAAATTTTAGTGGATTTATTGGATTTTCGGTAAGTTCTTTTTTCTTTCTTTCTTTTTGTGAAAATCAAAAGCGATTTTCTTTTGTGAATAAATATTTTATTGAATCAAATATTGTTTTCCTGTTCCAATACCTATTGCCGTCCTTCTGGCAGTAGCACAATTTCAAAGCATAAAATTTTTGTTCTTGGCAGACAAAAAACTGATTCAAGTGATTTTTAACCTCCTTATATGAAGTAAAAGTTTTGCCATCTAAATGATTTTGTAGAGACCAGAACATTGTTGTAGACAAATTATTTCTTGTCCCCAGTGATGATTTGTTTCAAAAATGGATAATTTTCTTGACGTTTGAGAAGCAAGACATCATCGGGACAACAGAAACCCATATGTGAAGCTTTGAGACTAAACTCTAGTCATTTCAACTGATCTTGAACAGTCAAATTCGATAAATTCAATGTCTCAGCAATATTCATTGGTTTGCGCCAATTAATGCCTTTATTGTGTCTGCATCAGCTTCAATTGGCCCACTAGAACACAGTGCATCTTCAATACCAGAATTGCCACCAGTTTCTGGTGAAATATACATCCTTTACCAGACCGAACTCAGCTGTCGAATGGGTGAAGACGGGGAGAAAAAATTATAAGTATGTTTTTAATCCTTTTAATTTAATTTTCATAAATAAACTGATAATGTGTATTTACTTTATTATAAATATGTTTTTAATCCTTTTAATTTAATTTTCATAAATAAGCTGATAATGTGTATTTACTTTATTTGGCAGTATCTTTTGATACATGTAAAATACAAGGTCGCCACTCAATCACAATTTGGGGTATAAAGCATTCCATATTTGAGATTATTTATTAATTTTTTGAGATAAAATTATAGCACTGCAATCAACAGCTTTTGATAGGTAGTTAACTAGTGTGCAGTTACCAATTATTAAACTTTTGATAAGCATCTTTGTTTTTTCGTTAAAATAATTTTTTTGCATCATCCAAAAAAACTTTTCATGAGTTAAACAAGTAATAAAATTAGATTTTATGAAATCTAAAAACTGAGAAATGTTTCATTTTTAATTACTTACTCAAAACCAAAAATTGCATGAATTTAAAGTTTCGAGGAAAAATTATTAGAAGTTCTAAAAATTACAAAACGCTATTTCTCCTAATTTAATAAAGCTACCCCTTTATTTTTTTTACCTTTTTTTAAGGTAATGCACTGCCTAACCATCAAAATGCCATATAATCAAAAGCTCGTTAATTACGAAAAAAAAATATCAAGATAACTCAAATTAAAAATTGAACTTACAATCCAAAATGGCAATAGTAGAGACCTCTTAAACATACTAACTTATATTAATAAATAGCTCCTTCTATAGCAAAATGTTAAGTTATAAGTCAAAATACATTTTAAACGGGTTTTAATAGCATTATTTTAGTAA
The DNA here is from genome assembly GCF_043381705.1 of Parasteatoda tepidariorum. NCBI lineage: Eukaryota > Metazoa > Arthropoda > Arachnida > Araneae > Theridiidae > Parasteatoda > Parasteatoda tepidariorum. The sequence continues at coordinate 53,712,654 of NC_092209.1, read as the reverse complement.
TAACGGGAAATTAAACTCAAAATAAATTAATAAAAGTTTGCATATGTTCTCAAAACAGCTATTGCAGGTTTATAAGACTTTTCAAGATAAAAATAAGCATCGAACTGAAATCCTACACAATTAGTAATTCCATTAATATAAACTTACACATTTGTATGTTCGTAATCTAAGAGATGACTCATAGTAGTAAACATATGATTCAATGCTTCTGATGGAGTAATACGTCTTTCTTGATCTAAAGTCAACATTCGCTTTAACAAATCAATAAATTCCCTGCGATCAATTTTCTCAGCAGCCAGTTCTCGTCCTTCCAGGTCATTTGGCACATTAACCTATAGTTTGAATAATATTTACACATTAGAATTAGACCACTATGTACAGATGAAAAACATTACACTAATAGAAAAAGAAATTAAACACTAACCTGAGCCATGTCATCTAAGCAATTAAATATATACTTTCTAGCTTCTTTAGATTTGATATTAGTTTCTGCTTCATGTTCCTCTGGTGTCTAATAAAAAAACACAAAGCACAATAAATAACAGAAATATAAAAATATTAAACACTACAACTTTATATTAGTTAAAAGTTGACTATATTAACTGAACTAAACTGATTTTTAAGTAAAGGTTTTGGAATTAAACAATTTTTGACTAACACAAATTATGTTTTATACACAATTGGTATTAAGTTACATACAAAATATTTACATTTATATCTGTTTAATAAAATAAAAATCAGTCATGAAATATATCAAATCACATAATATTATTTAAACTAACATTAACTAGACCAACGGTTCTCAATTTTTTTCGACTATGAAACCGTAAATAATCAACCTCCTTTTTAAAGGAACCCCCACTTATGATTACTGAATACATGGACTAAAAAAGCCAATTTTACAAGCCATCATTGTGCAGTATAGTTTAAAAGATTAACATGAATCATGCATCTAGAATTTAGTTGTTTAAACAATTTAAAAAGACAACACACACAATTTCTTCACGCTCTTTGCAACTTCTTTGAGTATACAGCCTACTAGTTCTGCCATGCATAATTTAATATAATTCTGTTACTTAAAAGAATAATTTTCCTGATGTGTTTTCATGATAGATTTTCTCATGTTGCAAATAAGCTTAGGTCTCAAAATCCCAGTGTCCATTACAAGGAACCCTAGGGTTCCTTGTAATGGACACTGGATCACCCTATGGTTCCAAGGAACCCTAGGGTTCCAAGGAACACCATTTAGGAACTGCTGAACTAGACTTAGCTATCAATGAAAATTCACAAAGTATAGTTCTACAAAATTTATTTGGCATTAAATAAATGCTCTTAGAAGATATATTCCTGTCCATTAAAAAAAAAACATTCGACGTATACAGTCACAATAAAAACTTATTTATCTTATTATATCCATCAATCTATATCTACTTTTTATTTGGCTAAAAATTATAATATAGTTCCATTTTTACATAAAGTCTCTTCATATTTCCAATTATTTATTTACCAACATTCTTGCAAAAATTTCATTTTACACTAGCTTATTATAAAATTAACTCTATGAAACTTATTTCCATTAAAATACAACAGTAGATTCCTGAAATAACAACCATAATAATCTATTTTAAAAAGTTCTAAAAAAGGGAATGCTTTTAATTATTTAACTAATATAACTATAATTAATTAAAATGTCACATAAAGAAAAAACTTGAAATGTAGAAATGATGTGGTTAACTATGCTTCTTTTCTCCTTTTGTTTTTAAAATAGGGTGTCATTTAAAGGCAATATGATTAACTAAAATTTACAATGTTTGATACAAAATTGCTGTGTATTCTTTTTCCTGAAATTTAGACATTTATCTTTAAATAGAATGTGCCTTTTCTAATGATATTAAGTCAATTATCACAGTCTGAAATGTGACGCTAATGTCTCAGAATTTTTTTTTTTTATCATGTAATTTCTGGTATTCATTTTTATGAGATCAGCATTAAAATTATTTTGGTAGAAAAATTACAATATTTTTCATTAAATGATAAAGTTACATTTTATGGTTATATATTTGAAAAATGTCTAAATAAAACATTACATCAGTTATTGTGATAATATAGAATAATAAATGAATAATAAATTCATATGAATTATTTTCTTAACCTTCCTGTGACACTTAACATAATATCAGATTTTATCAATACTACTACTAGTACTACCATTACAACAACAAGCCCTTAATGAAAGAAATAAGAGATAGAAACATAATGATAAGAGGGATAAAAGGGTAAAAATATTTTTAAAAAATAAGCATTGAAGACCAAAAATGTTATTGAAGTTGGAAAAAATACAGTAGTCAATATAGCATGTGGGAAAAAATTCAAACATAAAATTTCTTAACTCCTACAAAAAAAAAGGACTTTTTTCATTGTTTTAAAATTTGACGAATAAGGGCATAAAATAATATGGTTCCTTTTTTTCCAGACCATAAATTGTGGTTAAATACATCGATAAACAATCAGATTGCAATCAATAACGGAAAACATATTACGTGAGTTACAGCAACTAATTTTTGACCAACTTTTACCAATCAAACTACTGGTACCTGTTTCAAACCTCTACAACATAAATATACAAATTAGACGTAAATAAGAATTTTAGATAGCATAATATAATACCTAACAAACTCTGCGCTTCATTAAGCTGATTTAAATATTTCTAATTCATTATATTTCGCAATACATTTAAAGGATTCGTTTTTCTGTGAAATATAAGTGACTCTGAAAAGTACTAATTTCAATTTAGTTAAAAAACAAACTATCAAACATATATTCTTATATAAATCTTTAAGCCGAGCAAAGTTCTTAATAAACTTCACCTGGCACTATACGTCGTAAGACTACTTTTTGGAAAGTGTCTGATAGTAAGTTTGTGTTTTTTAAACTATTAATGTAGCCCTAAACAATTTATTCACTAAACATGATTTCAATTTAACCCCGGATTACTTTAGCACTTTAAATAAAATACACTACCTAAGTCTTACAATTTAACTATAGCAATCTTTTTTTCTTCTTTGCTTTTAATAATAAGTAGAGTTCTATAACAGTTTAAATAATTTAATATACGGCACATATTTAAATAATTTAACATACGGCAATGCTAATTTAATTAAGAGAAACAATTATAGAAAATGCATAATTGCACTGCATCACATAATAATGCAAAAATAACTAATACTTGGAAAGAAAGAAAAAATTTTGTAAAATATTTCAATAATTAACTTCTAAGGTAATATAGTAAAAATAAATTATGTAAAAAAAATCATTCATAAGTAAAAAAAAAAAAACAAAGATATCAAATAGACAGGTTATAAAACTTTTCAATAGAATCCAAATTTATTTTAAAATGTAGTACAGATATTTTAATATTTATTTTAAAGATTAAATTACACTTCATATAAATGCTAAGCCATATAAAGAGACTGAAAAAAAAATTTTTTTTTTAAATAAAATCTCTTCCTACCAGGATTGTTATGATTTTAACCAGTTTTAATCCCTGAAATTCTCATATTATTCAATTTATTTGATACTTAGTGAATAACTTCACATGTTAAAACAAAACTAACTTAACACCTGTCAAAATGTGATACAAAAATAATACAATACCAGGATGAAGTTTTTGTTTGAACTATTTTTTTACACTATCTCTTATGTAATTTGTGTTGAAACTAAGAAATAGTTACAATAACAAGTTTTGCTGTTGTCTCAAAACTTAGACAAATTTGTAATTTATTTTAGATGAATACAAATTAGTGAATAATTTTCGATTAACGAAGAACTGACATAACAAATGTTTCCAAATATTATATCTATGCCTTTAATCTTCTTTCAACAATATATTTCACACTTTCAGAAAAAGATAATTTAGGATGTGGCGAAGATTCTGCTTGAAATAAAATAAAAATACTCTTAGTTTAATTACCAAATTACTTCAGTAAAAAAATTCTGAACATTAAAATTAAGACTACTTATAATCATTTTCAACAATTTTAACTCCTATTTAACCACTTTCAGCCAACTTTTGACAGCTAAGAGCTCTTTTATCTATTGTCTTGGTTAAGGTGGCCAGATGTCCTCAAATCTTGAGGACAGTTCTGAAAGTGCATTGCTGTTTGTTCTCAAAACTTTTCGAATTCTTTGATGATAGAAAATTTCCCCAAATTTTAACATGTGTTACGAAATGTCTTTGAATTTATCCAAAACATACAATCTTATTTCATATGCAGTGAAGTATCAAAAAATGGGGGGGGGGAAAGAAAAAAGAAAGAAAAGATAGTTTTGTCTTACAGAGAATACAAACAAAAGCACCATGTTAAAAGATAAAACCGCATACTTGTCTTAAATCAGCAAAAATATTCGCATTTTAAAAACCGTGTACTCATTCATTTTACATGTGTTTAAATGCAGAATATTTGATACTTCAAAACTGTTCAGTAATAAAATCAAATTTTATGAAGATGGTTATGCACTAGATATTAGTTATTAGTTTGAAAAAACTTAACTAGTTATCCAGTTAAATTGTTTGGTTTGGTCAAAATAAGTGTTGACAAGTTAAAAATTTTATTCTTCCTTACTTACAACTAATGAAGTATTTATTGTATATTTTTTACTTTACTATAAAATTAAAAAACTTTAAATTTCAAAAAATACTTAATACAAAATTTTTCTAAAGCACATCAACATCAAATCCACATTTTTAACTTAACGTAAAAGAAGTAAATAAAAACACTTAATAAAGTTAAAAAAAAAGATACCTTTAATCTCCAGAATGGATAGTTGTTACCAGCCTCTCTATAGAAAAACCTATTGGTTTTAGTTGCAGAATTTAACATATTTTCAGTTGGTAATCCCTGAGTCTGACTGATATAACGAATCTAAAAGGAAATATAAATTTATAAATAAAAATATATAACAGAAATATAGAAGTGAAATAATTTGATAAGCATTTTCTCCCGAGTACATTGTCTAAGTCAGGGATGGTTAACATGTTGTACATGTGATATAAATGAAAAAAAATCTACAAAAACTTTTTTTTATAAAATATCATTGCAATTTAAAAAAAAAAGAAGAAAAAAAAACTGGAAAGAAAATCAGGACAGCAAGAAATAATTGCTCTAATTTTCTTATACAGGATCATAAATAGAGCGACAAAATAAACTCTTCACAAGTTAAATGACAAACACAATTGGTGTTTACAAATTAATTTCTACTATAAAATGGCAAAATATTACTTTACTTTTGCATTTAATTTACTTGGAATCAACTTTTTGCACAGGGTTAAAAATAAGACACAAATGTCATAATAAAGATGAGTAAAAAATGAAGAAATTGTAATATGTATCCATTTCTGCAACTTAACTAAATACCAATGACTATGTTATTCATTATTCTATCAATTATTGAGCAAAACATGCCTAAACACATAAAGTATTTTTTTTAAAAATTAGAAGATCTTGCAACGTTTACTACAACATTTACTTTTGCTTAAAAACATATTTCATAATTAGATTACAGAAATGAAAAAAAAAATTCTAGCTACCTGATCATATTCTGATGATCCAGGATAAAGAGGCCAGCCAAGAAACAGTTCAGCAATGACACAGCCTAAAGACCACATATCAATTGCTTCACAAAATGGAAGACCTAATATTATTTCAGGAGCTCTGCAACAAAATTAAATTACAATTTAAAAATAATAACAATAATTGCTTTTTTCTGTAACATGAAAGAATGTAAAGATACAAAACTGAGGCAATTATTGAGAGAAAGAACATTTACCCCAACTGTTGTTCAAACCACTATAGAAAAAATTGTACTACATCTAACCTAGAAAATTGTGGAGAAAGAAGTTTAAGACCATTCCAGCCTTTATCTATCATGAAGTACCTCAAGATTGAATTGTGTTAGCGTGTCTTATATACTAGTGAATTGATGTTTTAATAATTATAGTGATAGTTACGACACAATACCCCCCCCCCCCCAAANCCCCCCCAGAATTCAATGAACAGATACCACTAGTTGCCTTATTTGTAAAAGACTGGGAGAGTTGCGTTAAGTTCACTGGATTTTGAGTGCTTGTGGTGAGAGCTAAATTAAGGTCACAGTGTTTTTAGGTGTTAATCGTGAGAGCTGTATTGAGTCAACGGTTCTATTAGCAGCCCAGTCTGTTTAGGATTCTGTTATGTGTAAATGAGTCTGAGAAGCAGCAGTGATGACGCAGTCACAAATAGTAAACTGTTCAATGTGGATCATCAATCAAAGTGGGCTTTACTTTTATATCACTTCCGCTCTCTCCCCAATGTGGGGAGAGTAGTCATCGACCATGTCAATCGTCATCTATCAAGAGGTACCCCAAGAAATAATCGAGTTAACATGTCTTATATACTAGTGAATTGATGTTTTAATAATTGTAGTGGTAGTTACGCCATGAAAGTTATTCCCATGCTATCACATAATATTCCATTCCACTAAAAAAACTGGCTAATTAAGAGAATAGTTGATATTCATCCTTGAAAAACTGAAAGGTGAAATGAAGGGTTTTGGAAACTGAACTTTGGAAACTGAAGGGTGAAATTAAATATAGTTTATTGAAGAGTTTACCACAAAAAAGCTGCTGTTATTTATTAAAAGGGAGATCAAATGTTACAGCAATGCTCCCAAAGACAGTAAGATTTTCACCTGCATATTCAGTCAGAAAAGCAGACAGGCTGTAAATGTATAACAGATAATTTCATACTCAGACTTGGATAACTTACTGAAACTTGGATTGAACTTTCAGCAAACACAAAACTCAATTAAAAAACTTTCTAAAAGCAATTTATTGACTTTTGTAACTGGTTTCAACCTTTTCATCACCATCTCATTTTGACAAAATTTGTTCGAAAATCACCTTTAAAACTATTTTAATTAAAAAAAAAAAACTATATTGATATATTTATGCTATATATATCAGAATGTTTCTTTAAAATTAGCATTTTAATGAAGATATAAAATAAGTTGTTGATTTACTTTGCTTTCTTTTATGCTTGACTTTTTCGCTCAGAGACATTTTAATGAAATATTGACTAAGCTTTTTACATGAATCACTTTTCAATTCTTTTACACTTAAATAATCTTGCTTTCTTGCACTACTTATTTTACAAAATATAATAGTAAAAAAAATAAACAGCACTAAAATTTAATTATTTCAATATATTTTATCACTGAATAATATAATCAAATTACATAGTTAATGCTACCATTTCAGAAAAAGAGTGATATATGTATGTACACAATATCATAATGTATTAAGTTTTTTATTATTTTTTTCCTTGTTGATAGTAATGCGTAATACTAAAAAGTTTTCCGTGATGGAGACACTTTCCTGCAAACAGTATTTGTGCTTTCATGTATATTATGTATATCTACTTATAGTAACCAAAGACCTTGGGGGTAATAAATGAAAACCACATATTATAAAAAGTACATTTCCTTATTGTTAATATTTATATCAAAAGCAGTGCAGCTTAAGTTGTATAAGTCTCCTCAGCCAGACACAGAAACACAATACTGCTTCAATTTTGAAAAAAACCACACACCACTGCAGTATCTGTGACAAAAAAGTTTGCATACCTCAAAAATACAAAAATGTGGATTGCACTTTTTACCCAGGTCTTCAGTTAATAAAACACATGAAAAACAAAGTTTAAAAAAATTAAATAAAAAACAGTAAATTTTATCCTTTAGTTCTCCTTAAATTTAATCTTTTCCCAAACTTTAAAGTGCAGACATCAAAAAAATATTTCTGATATTGTTTTAAGTAGAAAGTTATTAAATTAGAAAATAGTATTAAGAAAGGAAATTTCAGTACAATTTTGCTCAAGAGCTCAACTTTTGATTTAAAAATAAATAAATAAAAAAATAATAAATAAAAATAAATAAATAAAAAAAAAAACTCATAAAAGCTACAATAAATAAAAACAAACAAAATTTAAGATAGTCAACAACTAAAATTTAGAAAGAAAAGCAGGAAAAAATCTTTTAAAAAGTTATCAAGAAAATAAAAAATTTACCTGTAGTATCGACTTTGCAGATATGTGGAGCAGACAGCTTTGGAAACATGACTGGCAGAACCAAAATCAATGACTTTGACACGCAAGGGTTGGTTTTTAGGATCAACAAGCATTATGTTTTCTGGTTTTAAATCTGCATGTATCAATCCAAGTTGCTAAATTAAAACAAATTGAATTTTAAACATCAAGTTTGCTTGACATAGTCCAATCTATAGATAATTAACAACTCAAAAGCCTATAATTTTACTGTGCTTAATTATATTCACTATTTTCCCTGTATTCTTAATGTACACCTACCTTTAAGATTCCAACCTCTGGTGAAAGTTTTCAATGGTAACTATGAAAATTTTCAGTAGTTTTATAACAAAATTTGTTTCGGAAAAATTTAAGGTGTTACATAATTAGTGATAAAAATTAAAAATAAGCAAATTAATTATTCATACTTTGATCATTTTTTTTACATTTAAAATATCGAAAGTTTAAAAATTGGTTGGAAATGGCCAATAACATGATAAATAACTGTAACAATTACTGGAAAATGGTATACAGCTATTATAAGTACCAAAAATAAAAGACACACAACTGTCAAAAAATGACATTGATTTATCATGGAATAAAGTGATTACTTAAGTTCGAAATGCAATATTGTGTAACAAAAATATCAAATTTGAAAGATTATCTGGAAATAGCTGGAAAAAAAAAACAATTAATAGCAGCGAAAAAACGATAGAGGAACAATGCTGTTTTAAGATGGAATTATAGTGAATCCAGTCTGTCAAAAGCGAATACTCAAATCAGAAATTTGCATGTCGAAATAGCACAGTAAAAATTCTGATAATTTAAAATACCATTTATCAATGAACTGAAAACAATCGAGAATCGACTTGGACTTTCGATTATATATAACAAATACTGAGATTTAAACATATTGATGATTTTAACAAATACTGAAACTATCAAAATCTGACTTTTTCTGTAAAATAGGTTATAATTTCTAGTCTGTAGTAACAGGAGAAAATGTGTTGAAACTACAGAGAATCCGTAAAAGTAGAGTCATTTTGTACACTGTTTTGAATTTTCAAATATTTAAAGCAGTTCCAATTTAATATATATGTAATTAACATCTGAAAAACCTCTACCCATAATTATACCACACTAATTTATATTTACGATGTACCCTCAATACTATACTTAATGTATACTATACTAGTTTTGAACTTTCTTAAATTTAAAGCTCCTTAAACCAAAGTTTCATTTATTTAGAAATCGTTCATACAATACTAGCTAGTACAATTTCTAAAAACTTCAAATACAAATAAAATTTCAGCATGAAAACTGTAAGAATAAATAAGCATCAAGAACTAGGCAGTTCTACTAATTTTAGTAACAGAACTATAATAACTGAAAAATCGAAACTCTATCCTATGATGTAAGGAAAAACAAATTATTTTTGATTACAAACCTGCAAAATTGTTACAAAAAAGAGCAGTATTAAATCAATTATTAATTTCTCTCTTGGCTTTGAGCATTGCTATTTGGTAGTTTTAAGAAACCTTGGTTAAAAATCCAATTAAATAAGATAGTACCATCGAGTACTAACTCTTTTAAATAATGAAACATCATTTTTTAATAAGTTGATTCTTTATTTTGGTGCAAAAAGAAGAAAAAAAAATTAAAATGGCTAAGTATAAGAATAAGTCAAGAGAGAAAAATATTTTCAAACTGGAATAAAAAATAAATGTATAAAACTATTATATAAAATTCCAATTCTGAAACAATAGTTTAATTAAACCGAGAAAAGCATTATAATCAATATATTACACATTATCCATTACATACAAAAGTTTATAGTGTATAGTTTATAGCTGTTTAAATGAAGTAGATTCATTTCAAACAGCAAATTCATTTTCAGGCATATTTCACTTACTTTGAGTTTCAGCAAAGCAGTTAATACTTGACGCAAAATCGGACGGATGCATTTCAGAGCTAGAGGACTGAACTTGTTTTGTTTTAAAAAATCATAAAGATTTTGCTCCAACATTTCAAAGACTAAACAAGTATGACTTTTGTGAGTGAAACATTCAAAAGCTCTAACAAAGTTGTACTGAAAAAAAAAAAGACAAATAATAAATTAATACAACAAGCTGAGAAATTAAAATTATTAATTTCACTACGAGATCAGGGGTCTGTCTAGGTTTTTCTGAGAGGTACCTATTTTGTGAAAATGTAGACATAATTCATGAAAAATTAAAAATTATATTAAAGATCAACAGAAAAATATGGTAAAAATACGGATTTATCGTTTCTTAAGGGATACAAAAATAAAATTTTAAGAAAAGGTATTTTGTAAAACTACCGTTTTTTCCTAAAGTAGAATTTGTGAAGATACCGCAGAACGGTAGTAAATTCGGCCTGGACAGACCCCTGAAGATACAATGCATTTCTACTATACCAATTGTATTTCTACCTTAAAAAAAAATTACATCAAACATGCATGTCTCTTAAAAGATTTAAATATGAATGGTAAATTATAAAATAAAAATAACTATAAATTAAAGAAACCATTTAAAAACTGAATGCAAAAGGAGATCACACATTGTTTTATGTAATTTAATAGCAATTACTTACAATCATGTTTAGAAATCAACAAATTTAAAATAGAGAAGGAAGAAAGCTTTGTTTATCTTGGCTCTGAAATAGACTACAACAACAACAAGTTATAAAAGAGAATAAAGAAAACACAATGTATTATAATTGACCTGACTTAAATTACTTTGTTAAAAATATTTTAAGCCATGACATTATATTACATATTTCGGGAAGACAGGGCAAGTTCTGACAGAAGAAAAAAAAGAATTCGGCTTTTGGGATAATTTTGTGTTAGGTTATTTTAATATTTAGGATTCAAGTTTGCTTGGTATAAAACTAGTATTTTATTTCTACTAGTATTTTACAATTAGTAGTTCATCATTTCACAGTCAATTAAATACATTTCAATAACCATTGTATTGTATTTTGCGGTATCAATTGATTAACAAAATATGCCGGCATTTGAACAATGATGATGGAAACAATGCTGGAGAGATGTGCATTAATATAAATTTAAAACAATATATGTTAACTAATTGAAAGAGAAAAAAACATTTTAAAAGAATATTGACGCATTTAAAACTAGAAAACACATAGTAAAAAAATTTTATTTTTGTTATTATTTTCTTAACATTTAATTTACAATTAAATTTTTTCCTCTTAACTATTATTTAATTTTAATCTGCCTAACATTAAAAGGAGAACTATAAAAAAATTTAAAAAAAAAACTATCCTTTAAAAAGCTTAAATAAAATTCTAAACAATTAAAATTTTATAAAAAGTTAATGAGTTCTACCTGGTCTGCATCTTCTTGACTCAATTTATGAAGAATGCTGACTTCGATCTGCCCTTGTCTTGCATAGGAAGGGTGGTTCTTTAATATCTTTATTGCTACAATTTCATTTGTTCCTTTCTTCCAGCACTTTACGACCTATAAATTAAAATTAGATTTATTATAAGTGAAAACAAATATTATACAAAATGTTATGAAATATTCAATATATACATATGCATATTTATATTAACTTCTCAATAAATTTTATGTGTTAAATGACATTAAATTTTCGACAAAATTTCGAACACAATACCGAAACAACCTTTTATAAACATTAGAAAACAATATCAGAAATCTAGATATGTTTAAAATAGTCATAAGTGAACTCTGCCGCATTATGCTAAACATGATAAAGAAAATTGAAAAAAACAATGACGCATTTCCCTTATAAGTTGTCCACTTATATTACCACTTGTTTGAGATGACCATTAAAACAATGCACCACAAGTAATCAACATACAAATGTTTCACTCTACAAATACTATTTTTGCAATTCTCAAAAATTTATTTCTTGATGTTGAATACAAACTTAATCAAAATTGGTACAGTTGTTCAGGTAAAGTACATTTTAGTATCCTAAAATTTCTAAACTTGATTAATAATAATTAATATTCACAAATATATCTTGGTGTCCTAAACTACAAAAAATATTATAACTTAGTGTGTAAAAACCTAACAGCCTATTTTACCAGCTACATTTGTAAAGCTATGTGAAATTTTCGACAGAATTTTGAACTCTATTTCAAAACAACCTTGTAGAAACATTAGAAAACAATTTCAAAAATCTAGGTGTTTTAGGAAGAATCTGATTTAATATATTGAAAACCATGGGTGACTAATGACAATATAAAAAAAAACAATGACTCATTCCTCTTATAAGTTTACAAATTATCTAAGATGACCATTAACAATGCCCACAAGTTGTCAACTTACAAATATTTCACTCTACAAATAATATTTTTGCAATTTGTAAAAATTTATTTTCCTCTTTTTGGTTTTTTTATGTGATTACAAACTCATTCAATATAGGTACATTTATTCAGACAAAGTACATTTTAGTGTCCAACAATTGCAGAACTTAAATAATAATTAATATTTATACATATATCTTGATACCCTAAGTCACAAAAAACATTATTACTAAGTATGTACACCTGACAAGATATTTTACAAGCCAAGCTACATTTTGTTAAGAGGTATGGAATTTATTTAAAGATTAGGCAAACCATGGTACAGTGCCCTCTGTTGATTAAATTCTTGTTAGCTCTGAGAACATTTAATTTTATAAGTCAGCTGATTTTATAAAACAGAATTTTTTTCACTAAGAAAAAAACATTTTTACAAAGTTAATCTTTAGAAATACACTTAAAGCTAAATTAGTTAACATGTTCCAACGTAACTTTCACTGAATCTATATTTAGTATTTTAGACAAAAATGAACTACATTTTTTCTTTTACTGATGGGTTTTAAATATTAGAATGTTTATTGAATTTTCAAAACTTTTTATCATTATAAATAATACAACTTTTATTGAGGATAGAATTACCTTATTGAATGAGTTATATTATTATCATTTATATTAAATGATGATAGGCATGGTATAACTTTTTCAATTAAAAACTGTTTTCATCTGGATTATTTCATACTCCTTGTTTGATAATTTTTTAACCTCTCTTCTGTGCAATTCCCTCCTATAACTTCATTCTTTTTGTTCATAGGGAGCAGAATGGAATTTGTTATTTATATTCCTTCAAAACTTTAAAAAAAAAAAGGAAAAATTCTTAATTATTCAAACCATTATTTTTCTTTTTTTTTTAACATATACAGTTTGATTTTAAAAAATAGCAAGAGTTATTTTATAAAAGGATGTTTTTAGCATATTTTAGTAATTATAATGATTCCCTTTTAATCAAATTTAATTTTTCAAAAGTGGCTGATTTTATAATCCAGTGGTGATCAATGTACAAATAATAAATATCTAAAATATTATTACAATCAAAAAGAGGAAAAAGAACATTATTTTGATGGTTGAACTCACTTGTCCAAATGTCCCTCGTCCAAGAAATTCCAAAACTTCATACTGATGATTAGTAGAATACAAAACTTCATGCTGAACCAAATGGTAATCCCCCTCACTGCCAGAAGAGCTGCTTTTTGGAAAAGAAGAGTTCTTAGAACTTTGTTTGTGATGATATTGAATTCTCTGAGAATTATTGTGGCATGCTTGATCTCCATTTCTTTTGGTGGAAGGGCCAGGTTGTTGAATCTGAACTTCAGCCCGCTGTTGCTGAACTTGCAACCGCTGGTTGTGGCTTTGATTTTCCACTGTTAGATGGTTGTCTCTGCTTTGGACAAGAATGACAGGCAAGGCATCATAGTCCTCTGCCTTCCTCTTTAGCCCATGGCGAGACTGTAATACAATTAAATTATACTAACTATAAAGATTGATAAAATGTGAAAAATAATTTCATTTCAGATCATTTGAGAACCAGATCTGAAAAAGTGAGATTCTTCCATTTTGAGCAAAAGTAATTTGAAGACAAAAAAATAATAAATCCCTTTAATTGTTAAAAAAGGGGATACATTTTCGAGACCAACAATACGGTTGTAGCAATCTGTCAATATTGCTACAATATTGTCACTTGCCACCTAAACTTTCCAGACTAGCACATACTCATCTATCTGAAGCTTGGTAGCTTCAAGCCTAACAGAGAATAGAACTTTCATCTTTCAAAAGCTCCGAGCCTTAACCGCAGTGCCATCTCAGCTCAACAAGTTATTAGCAGAATTATTCAGTCTGCAATTAAAAATACATTTTGTGTTGTTGCTTTTAGCGTCTTTTTTTTCCTACATATAAATCATATTTGTAACTTACAAGATTGTCTCCTAATGTAAAAACACAGCAGAAATATTCCTTCATACTTTCTAAAAAAATGACTGATAAAAAATTTAGCTTAACTTGCAAGTTGTTTCTGTAAAACAATTTGTTGTCTCATACTTTTTTTTAAATACATTATTTTATTTCAAAGTTATGAGAGGAAAAAAAAAAACAATTCCTTTCTCAGCAAACAATTCCTTCGATGCATTTTCAAATTTTTGTTTTTCAATTTTACCTTGTTGATGAATAAAACAACACGCTCTTATATGTTTCGAGAAACAATTTATTTAATGATGAAAGTTTAGGTCTAGCATAAAATTTAAACTCGAGCATCATCATTTTCATCAACAGATGTACCAAAACAAATATTTTATTAAAAAATAACAATTAAAAATACAGATTTGACACAAAAAATACAGGCAATAAAAGATTAATCCATATGTATTTTAATTGAAACAACATATTATAACTAATAAAACTAAAAATAAATATATAGACAAAAAAAATTGCAAGTAATTAAGCATTACAAGCATATGAAATTATTCACCTGGTAGTTGTCCTGTGATTTGATGGTGCTTGATCGAATTACATTTCCAACAGTGGATTCAGAGCTTCCGGAGATCTTGACATGCCGAACATTGTGGCTACTACTAGTTGAAGGAACACTATAGGGCACCACACAGTTACTACTGGAAGTTTGCTCACCGGCATAGTTTACACCATTTAAGTTACCATCAGTAAATGCACTAGTTGAAGTAACATCACTCACCTGGTGGGGCCCTGGCCCGTAATCCAACACGCCACTAAAATTTAAATAATAACTTGTACAACATGGCTTGCAAAACAATTAATAATTCAATATATAGTCACACAACCAAAAATTTTTAAAGCCTTGATAGTCTTTCAATTAAATGTAAAAGGAATCACTGTATCAGAAAATATAACTTAAAACTTTACATATGAAATTAAAGGAAATATATCAGAATTCGTCACTCTAAAGACTATTTATACAACCCTGGGTGTCACAGGAACCCAATTTTTGAGGGGAATGAAATTAAATAAATAAACCACAATAGTTCTCTTAAGGTTCATATGTAAGGGAAAAAAATTCCTACATGCGTGCTAAATACTGGCAAAAGTATTATTTATTTTTATCTCTTTCTAGCTTTTAACTTTAAGGAATTTAAATCGGTAATAATTCAAGAAAATTTTCTTTATTTGTCTGAAATAATGAGAGTGACTTTTAGAGATTTTTAATTATTGAGAAGACATATATCCATTGTCCCCTCGTCGACGATGCTTATGTATAGTGCGGCCTTCAAAAGAACTCCTCCAGACATCCGTCTTGTGCCGTGGCGAGTACTATGGTTACGAGGAAAGGTCACTTTGAATAGGGGTGAATAGTTTTGTCTTAATCTTAGCTTAGGTCGCCATGAGTAAACCAATCGACACCTTTCCTCCATTTCACCCCCATTAGAAATGTGCTCTCGCTTGTTACCAAAGCAGCAAACTGCCCCAGACTTTCAGTCTGGTGGAGTTCTCCTCAAAGCTGCACTATATACTACACTATAATGAACAAAAGTAATCCACAAAATGATCTTTGATTGATCCTGACCAGTTGCAAAATATGTAACCTATAATTATTTTTTTTAAGTGTTTCTGCAAATATTTTAACTTTTAAATTTATTTCTATGCTTAATTATTTTGTTGATCAGTAATTTTTTTTGTATTATGCCTTAATTTTAGAAATGTTGTACACATGGAAGAACGGATGGGATTAAAGAAAGTCATTTATGGTTATATTTTATTTCAAGAACCTTAAAAAAAGTTATAAGTTAAACAGTTTTCAGATTCACATACATTTTTCAATATACAGTCAATTCGCTATAACTCGAAGTATGATTACTCGAATATTACTATAACTCGATTTTTTTTATGAGGTCCTGACCCTTTTATCTTCAATTTCATGTTAATTATTCTCGATTACTCGAATTTTACTCCCTTTAACTCGATTTTTTTTGGATCTTTGGAAGCAAGAAAAAAAAACCTAGGTGCTGATATCTTGTCCCTTCCTTTGCAACACACACACAATGTCTTTCGCACTCTTCATGGAGAAGCTAAAGCTGTCCCTCTTGAAGTAAGTGAACAGTGGTTAAATGAAACGTTACCAAATTTACTTCAAGGATACAGTTAAAATGATGTTTTCAATATTGATGAAATGGGTTTATTTTTTAAATGTCTTCCAAATAAGACTATGGTGTTTAAGGATGAAAACTGCTCAGGGGGTAAAATGAGAAAGGAACGTTTGACTGTCCTAGTTGGAGGAAATGCGACTGGGACAGAGAAATTGCCCTTACTTGCTATCGGAAAATACCGAAATCCCCGATGTTTCAAGAATGTAAAAACGTATCCTTTGGATTACAAGTCTAAAAAAAAGTTTTGGATGACATCAGTATTATTTGAAGAATATGTAAGAAAATTGGATCGGAAATTCTTCGCTAAGAAAAGAAAACTGATACTCTTTATAGATAAATGCACAGCGCATAGTGATCTACCTAATTTGAAAGCAGTAAACTTGTAGTTTCTCCCGCCAAACACAACAGTTGCAGCCGATGGACCAGGGTATCATAAAGTGCTTCAAACAGTTTTATCGTAAATGGCTTGTCAGAAAAATGATCTTAAATATTGTAAGCATTTAGAAGATTTGTAATTAATAAGCATTAATTAAATAATCCGACAATATTTTGAAAGTCCAAAACCAAAACTAACGGTAAGTCGAACTTCCAATATGTCGAAGTTTTTCGTCAGTCCTATCAGATTCGAGTTATCGCGAATTCACTGTATATATAAAGGACTCTTTTTTTGAGGATATAATCATGTAAGCTGATGAAGAAATTATATATATTTTTTATTATGTTATTTTATTTGAATAATTTTCTTCTTCTCTTTTCATTTTTCTATAATTTTTTCCATGTTTTCTTTATATTTTGAAATGTGTGCGTGTGTGTATATATGTATTTATAATATTAATAAAAAAATTAAATAGTACACAAAAAATAATTTTTAACAAAACAAACAAGCAAAGTTGTCATTTCCAAAGTTTACTTCAATGATTATGTCTCTAAAATCCCTTTTAGCCTGTTGTTCGAGGGGCAAAACAGTAACATAGAAAAAACTGTGAATTAACTAAAATTGCTTAGCCAGGATACTTAGAAATCAAAAGATAAAATACATGCACATAACTATGCTTACCAATTTAATTCTAATTTCCATTTTTTTGAAGCGTCACAAGCTCTACTGTCCACTCTATGAATGTACTGCACTGCCTCAATCATGCCCTCTTAATCCTAATAAAATTAAGAAAGTCAAATCACAAATAATCACTAACAAAATATAATGTATGAAAATTGAAAATCACATTTTTTTTTCTCATTAAAACTGCAAAAATTTTTGAAAAAGAAAGAGAAATTTTGATGTCTTCTTTAGCTCAAAATTTACAAAAGTAAATAATGACACTCATTCAGAAAAGCAAAATATATTATTTTTGCAGAATTAAACTTTGAGTTTTGTTTTCTTCTAAAAAAAAAAATTATAAAAATTCTTTCCTAACAATGAAAAGAAACGAGACAAAATTTAGTTTAAGAATTTAATCACAATTAAGTTCAAATATTTCATACTGTGAACATACAATTCTTCTTCTTTAACAGCACTACAGACTAGTGCAGGCCAAGGCTTCCAACAATGAACATACAATTATATTATTAAAAAAACATTAATATTTAATTGTAGTTATAATATATACTTAATAATAAATTAATTTCAGAATAGTTAAATCAAATTTATTACGGGTGCCCATTTTCAAGAAATACTCGTTCGTAAAATAAAGATTTATAAATATGATTTTTTTATTCTTAAATATGATTTTTTAGCTTAAAATTAATATGTACTAATACCAAAGCTTGATAATTCAAGATAATAATTATTAAGTAATCCAACCAATTCAAGCTTACAAATAATTGAAGATGAAATAAAAAAAAAACAGTTTTAAATTAAAATCTTTATATGTATGGAAAAAAAATTGTTTTTTGCCTCTAATATACATAAAAAATGTACCCATATTATTATTAAAATAGAGAAGAGTTAAAGATTCATTTAATATAAAATGTGTAAAGTTGCAAATATTAAACCACCAAAGAGGCCACTAGATAATAGCCCAATTTTATGTCTGTACTTAATGCTTTATTACTGTTATTATTCATATTGTAAAAGTAGTTTCCCGTATTATTTCCAATGTCCCTCATTGCACAGCGGTAAACCTCAATCAAGAGAGAATTTATGAGAGACCCTTATATCCCGCTTTTCAGCAGAATAAACAGGTGTTGGTTAAATCAGACGGACGAGGACGGCTGCGCCGTTCGTAAACACCTGTCATTCCAGTGACGCCCAACAAGGAGACTTAGTTGGCCGCCGCTCCTTTTATGAGAGGGAGAAAAAAAATTATTTTCCTCGGAAAAGTCTGGCATGCAGCAACTCTCTCAGCACTTTTAGTTCATTCTGACAAGAATGATTCACATGCGTGTTTATTCCCACGTGAGTCTTAATAAAATGTTAAGTAAGGGAAGAAAGAAAAAAGCTCAATAAACACAGCATTTTTGAAATAAATAAAATCTTATAAGAGGCAAGATCTGCGAGATATAATATCGATATTTTAGAATAAAACTTTTCAACGTCGGTGCTGCGAAGTCTTGTCAAATGCGGCGCAAGAATTTGACCACCATAGAATAAATTTTGCAAATATATATATTTAATTTTTAAATAATAAAACTTTTTTTTATATATATGTGGATTTAGGTATGCCACTGACCTGATAATTTCACACAGGGATCGCCAGCATTTCAAAATTTTCAGTTTAAAAAGTAAAATTATTAAAATTAAATCGCTAACTATAATTTTTGAGGCGCAGTGACGAAAGAGATTTGCAGATCTACGATTCCAGACATTTTTAGTGAGTCGTCAACCAAAAAAAGGTTGCAAAACACTCTTTGAGAATACGTTCCAATAATAAAAAATGAATACCAGTTCTTGCTACAAACCTCAAGATATCAACAACAATCATTATCGACAACGAAACTATTGTAAGTATCAAGTCTATCACAATCAAAAATAATATATTTTTATAATCACTAGTTTTTTTATTTTTCCCCTTCCCCAAGATACTTTGGGGGATCATGCTGGTTTTGATTCGTTAACTTTGTTTTAAAAAAATATTTAAATATATTGCCGCGCATTTGAAAAAATAACGTAAGTGCTTTAACGATTGATTCCAAGAAAAGTGGCTTGAGAATTTTTTTCTTCTTTCTGTTGCTAATGCTATGAACATTAAAATAGATTTTCAAAGAATAGATAAAACAAAATTTTGAAAAAAAAAAACATTTTTGAAACAAATAGTCTATTATACAAAGATGCCAAATACACAAATCTCAATCTCGAATTTTTTGTCGCTTACGTTGATTTTTCTCTTGCAGTATAAACACCAGCGATATTTTTCTTCAAGAATGAATACTGAAATGAGAAATTAAGAGATTGTTTTAATGTAAAATGAGCTTTAGTCGGCAGCCAACAAAAATGTTTCGAAAATACTTTTTCAATTCCCTGCCCGAACTATTGGCAATTAATAATTGAGATTTCT
The DNA here is from genome assembly GCF_043381705.1 of Parasteatoda tepidariorum. Lineage (NCBI taxonomy): Eukaryota > Metazoa > Arthropoda > Arachnida > Araneae > Theridiidae > Parasteatoda > Parasteatoda tepidariorum. Next base: position 53,692,563 of record NC_092209.1, on the reverse strand, counting down.
ATTTACTTATTTATTTTATATTATAAACGGCGGAATGGAACACTACAGAAGAAATTGGAAATTTGCCAAACACAGAAAGTCAGTTCACTATCATCAAAAAGTGAGAAAGAAGCATACGACAACTTTAAAAATCTCAATATTTATTTAAATAAATTGAGCCCCAGAATTAAAATAATATAATTAAAAAAAACAAATAAACATATCTTTTAATTAAAGCAGAGTGTTTGACCATACTATCTTCAAAAAACAAAATATACAAATTTTTTGAAACTTTTCTCAAGTTTTTTCAGTTTTAAAACTGAAAAACCTTTTCCACGATTATTATTTCTTTAAATCAAAAAACATAAAAAAATAACTATTTTATTACTTCAAAACTAATTCCCATTTAGACTAAGAGAAACGCAGCGAATAATAAAAATAAGTGGCTGAAAAAAAAATTATAATTTTTCAGTTAATAGTTTTCGTAATAGGGCACAAATCAAAAATAATAATTTCAACTTTTGACGTTAAATAGCTAAAAGCATCGATAACATTTTCAAATCAGAATGTTCTCTACTTATTTTTCTTAAGTGCAGATATAGCATACATAGGATATTTTTTGTATTCACTTTTTTATTTTTTGTTGATAATTAGTTATATTAACATTTTAATATCAGTTTATAAACTACATAAAATTCTTAAACGTAGTAGCTTAATTTTCCTCTAACAGTTTCGTAGCTAGTTCGATTCTGTGCAAATGGCCACAATATTTCGTCGGTGATTGCGATAAATCAATTTTTAAAAGAAACTGTATTTTAACGCTTTATTTTTATTAATATCATTATTGATTTTGTTTTAAAATAAAACATTTTACGCGCTTAACTTTTTTTAATATAAATAAATCGATTAAAACAAAAGGATTAAAACATAAAATAAAAATTTGTTTATTGGAAAAAAATTCATTGAAGCACGAAGTTTATATTTAAAAAAATATCTAAATAAAAACTGAAAAAACTAATGAGTAACAAAGAAGGACAAAAATAATGAATAAATTTCCAAAATATTTTCTGTTTTCATTCACCGAAAAATTGACTCACAAGTTGAAAAAAAAATATTTAGCAATTTTCTGCTGACTTTTATACAACTACAGCAATCAAAATTAATTTTATTCCTTAATTATGATTCCGTTCGAAACAGCCAATTAAAAAGAAGGGGAAAAAAAACTGTTTCAACGCAAAAACATTTTTTTCAAAACCCCTACAACGCTACAGCTGTGAAATCAAGCCAAATAAACTTTTTTATTTTAAAAAGTTCAAATTTTGGCGCGGAAAAAGCAACTTAAAAGGAAGGTGGCGACCTACATGATAGCGGGATATAAAAGAGGTAGAGTTTTCTCAGCAATCGGGTCAGAGCCTAATTAGGTTACATGGTGCCTTTTTCCAATGCCGTGATTAATGCTCGAGCTTTATGTAGCCGAGCGGAAAAGAGAGTTAAGCAACAGCCTCTTTTCTATGAATGTAAAAATTAGAGCCACGGGATTACAGGCGATAATTTGTTCGATTTCAGACAGAAAGAGACAAAATGTTTTCGAAATAGAAATGACCGCTGTTGAAATAATAATTATTGCGGTTGAATATCAATAACATCATAACCAATACTAAACGATAATTAATTATGTAATTGTAACCTCAAATTTGGATTTATTTCGAACTTTATTAAGCTTCCTATTACAGCATTAAATATTTTGAAAGTGACATAATTAAGCAAAATTTTGAAGCAATTTTACTTTATAAGTAATATAATTTCTTTTTTAATTTTTTTACAGAAAAAAACAGAAGCACAACAAAATTTCTTACAATATTTAAATGGTATTGACCAAACAAAAAACAACAAAAAAAAACACACACACACAATATAAGTGCCTTAACACTTAAAACAAAGCTATTATGTTAAACTATATATACCTTCTTGCCGTGAAGAATTACTCTTCCACCAAGATGCAAATTATCAAAATTACTGCCTTATTCTCAGTTTTTGCAAATATTTATGAGCCTAGACAATGTAATGGAGTACGTTTTTAAATATTAAGAGATTAGACCACAAACACTTGAATTTCACAAAGCTGTGGCTTTGTTCCATATTGACATTTTGCACCATTTTCAGAATAAACATAGAAGACACTGGCTAAAGATAGACTAAACTTGACCTAACAGTCATAAAGTAACTGTTGCAAACTCGCAGCAGTTATGAAAATAGCATATTATTCACAGAAAAATCATTTCATATGAGACTAAACTTGACCTAACAGTCATAAACAACTGTTGCAAACTCACAGCAGTTATGAAAATAGCATATTATTCACACAAAAAATCACTTCCTGTGACGCAGGAGCCTTTAAAAGAAACCCTTAGAATTTTACAGCGAAATAAAGTATTCGAAAACAACTTAGGGGCCAAAGGACGGAGGAACCATGTCAATAAAGGGATAAGTGGGCTTGTATCGTTTTCATTGTAAAAGGGAAGATCCTGAATTCATTTAGATCCTCTCAGTAACGGATAAAGTGAATATATAACTTTATCATTCCATGGAGACAAAAGAACCAGAAACCATTTGAACCATTTCAATAAAAGGCAAAAAAAGACCGATATTTTTTTACATTTTTAAAAAGAGAGAAAACCTTGAGACCACTTGGACCATTTCAATAGGAATAAAGTAAAAATAGGAAAACTGAACTCTTTGTATATTGATACAATGGTGAAATTCTTATGTTACTAAATTTCTAAAAAATAAATAAATAATAAAAAAAATAACGATTAGAAACAGAAATATATACAAATAATAGTCAACCTGCAGGCTGAAATAGAGTGGTTAATATTTTTTTTAAATGGTGGCTACCATTTAGCCAAAAGAAATTTTAGAAAAACTATGTAACTTGATTTTTAAAAAAAAAAAAAATTATAATTTAAAAAAAAAAGAATAAAAAATCATTACTTTAATAGTCTAAAATGCAAAGGATACAAATTCTAGGAGTCAAAATATTTAAAATTTTTAACGTTATTTTTTTTTTAAATAAATTTTTTTTCAGCCAAAATGTAGTATGAGAATTTATTTAAAAAAGAAAATATGTAAGTATTTTAAAAAGTTAAAATTATTTTTTAACGGAGATATATATATATATATAAAAAAACAGCTATGATTGAATTTCTGTTTTAAGTCGTTTAAGCGCAATTGTAAATTACGAATGGCAACAGAGATTATTTAGTTCGACTGTAAGCGCATATATATTGTAAAAATGAAGAATGGCAACAGCGGTTATGTTTCAGTTTCGTTTTTGTGATGTAAACATTGTTTTTTGTAGAACGTTGATATGAAATGTACGTGAATGTAGTAAGTTACGAGTAGATTACATTATCAATAAATATTGTTTTTGTTTTCTATAAGGACTTTATTATTGTTAATTTAACAACATACGAAGCCGTAACATACGTATAAAACTATGCAAGGCAGTGTAAGTTTCGATGAGCTTTAAATACTAAAAATTCTTCATAACTGAAATCGTGTCTCTATTAGTCTTAAAAAACATTGCAACTGTATTTCGGAAGAAAAAAAAACTATTAGGCAATAAACGGTCAAAATAATAAACGAAGCAGAAAAATTTCATTAAAACAATTATATTTTATGTACTCAGCAAAGTCTTAATAAAGAAATTTTCGGTACTTATCCATTTCGGAGTACAATAAAAAATCAACAAACAATTATTGATGCCAGTGATGCCTTTCTTAATTGTAGTAATAAGTACTTAACATACTACAGATCAGCTGTTCTCAAATGGTGTTCCACTGACACCTAGTGTTTCGTGTAAAAGTTTTAAGGGGTTCCACGAGTTAGTACTTTTTATAACCAATGGCGTGTTTTAAAACCGATTATAATATTTAGATCCAACCTATAATTCTTAATTTATTTAATTTTATGGTTGCCTTTTTGATATTATCTCAAGTAAAATGCCAATTAAATAGAAATTGCAATTTTTAAAGGAAAACGTATTATTTCTAATAATATATTGAGTAATTTATGAAAAAAAAAACAAGTATTTAAAACATTTTGCATTAGTATTTCCTATGACGCTTTTCAAATCAAAATAACTAAATTCTTTAATAAAGTAATATGTTTCCATAATAAAAATTTTCAACGTTTACAGCAGTTCTTTTAAGTTTTCATTTCGAAGAAAACCAGAATTCGACTTACTTTAACCTTTTTCAGCTCATGTATATAGACCAGAAACATATTTATAACTAGACTAGATACACAACAGAAAGTTAAACTTGCACAAGGACTGCAAATTTAACTGTCGGACATAAAACCTAATATTAAGACGACGAAAAATCTTCATTCCTGTAATTAAAAATTTTAAAGGTTATAACGTTTACAATTACTTTAAACTGTATTTATAAAGTTGGAGTTCCGCCAAAAGAATGTTGATTGTTTAAGGTTCCGTAGCTAAAAAAAATTGGGAACTGCTGCTAGAGGTAAATAATTTAGATATCGTGGTAATTTTACGGCCCCCCATAACGGATAAGTACCAATTTTTTATGTGATACAACTTAAAAGTTTTTTTTTAATAAAACTGTTATTTCCTAAAAAAATCTTACTTATACTTATTTATTAACAAAAAGGTATTAACTTTACATAAGTTATACTTCATATTCTATTTCTTAGAAAATCTAAACGTGTGCAATTAGATCTGAAAATACCATTTGTCCGCCATGAGTCAACAACAAGGTGAAGTCAAGCCAGTATATTTAAATAAATTTTGTCACATATTTTTATTGCTTAATTAACTTTTAATAGTCATAGATTATATTTCTAATATAATTTTTTTTTAAATATATACAGATACATAATTTTATCCAAGTTTTTTTTTTTTTTAAAGAGGCGAGAAAATTGCCTATTTCATGAATAGAACCTATGGGTATTGGTCACCGGCTCATTATGTCTATGGAAAAAGTGGCTACTAAAAAGTCTACCGGCCACCGGCCTCTAACTGAAAATTTGAATTTTCAGGTCTACGTGCAATACGCAGTAAGGTTACGGAAACAGTATATTTTTTTTAAATGCAAGAGGAATTCATCTTTGTTCGAAATAAAAATACTATTAGTAAGATTTAACTTCACTTGTATTTCACATTCTGAGAATTCATATTTTTATAAATCACAAATATGACATTGGAACAGGATTCTAATTTCAACAGAAATGTAAAAAATGATTAATCTTCTAAAATTGCCTAATCGTATTTTCTCCGAAGAAAATAACTATATGCATAAAAACTATTCCTAGAATTAGTCTTAAACAGTGAAAATATATACATATACATATTAAAAAAAATAAATAAAAACACGACCTGCAATAAAATAGCATTACTGTAATAATTCTACGCCATTTTCGGTGAAAACAATGACGCGCAAAAACAAGTTTCATTGTAGCAGAACGAAAACGTTATATTTTTGAAAAATTAAAAAGCAAACGAAAAAATCTGCAGAAATGAAAAAGAAAAAAAAATTAAATAAAATACCAAGCAGATAAACATATCGAATAGATGATGATAATTGAAAACCTCTCAAATTTTTTTATCTTTTTTTTTAACTTGAAATCATGCTATTTTCCCATCTTAAAAAAGAGTTTATATAACTTTAAGATAATTGTATCATCTTAAGTAGTTCTTTACTTACATAACTTTTGAGCAGATGCTAAGTTCATATTTTTATTTGCTTCAATTATACATTTTATTTATACCTAAAACATGTCAGTGGAGAGTTAACTGAGTAGTGCCATTTTAGCATGCATTTGAAATCGATGCATTTGAATGAGTGTATACAAAATTAATCTTGAACATCATTAACATAACAGCCAACTAAAAGCTTTTTGTGAATGAACTACTCCAGTATTAGCAGGGGTCTGTCCAGACATTTTGTGAAAGGTCCGGTTTTCGTGAAATTGTGAAAAAATTACTCACATTCTTTCAACCAGGGTCCGCTTTTATGAATTTGTGCAAATAGGGTCCGGTTATTGCAAAAAACTTTTTCAATGAGTTTTTAAATTGTAAAAAGATACAAGATTATGCTCGGCACTCTAAAATTATAATAAAAAAAATTAAATTTTAAAAAATAAACAGCAATTGCTGCTTCTAAATTGGAGATGCAACATACAAATATTTGGTATTTAGCCTATACTGCTGAACGCAGAATATTAATTTCGGACGAATAATGGAAGAATCGTCTGCCGAAGACAAAGCTTAATTCGTTTACATCCATCATTCTTGTTTTCTGCCCCGGAAAGGGTTTATTTGATTAACAAAATAATAATGAAGATAAAAAAATTTGAAGGGTCCGATTAAAAGAAAAATAATTTTGTGAAGGGTCCGTTTTTAAGTTAAAATATTTTGTGGAGGGTCCGTTTTTATGAAAAGATATTTCGTGAAGGGTCCGTTAACGGACCCAAATTTCTTCTAAACAGAACCCTGGTTAGGGAAACAACAATTAAATTGTTGTAATTGTTGTTAGTGAATAACAAAGAAAATCTTTAATATCACTGTAACTTAACCTCATCCTTAACATTTCTGCAACATGGAGAATTCATAATTTAATGTCAACTTAAAACTTATATAAATTCCATACATATTATAAAAGTATTACGTTACGGATGGTTTAATTTACCGGAGTTTTAGAAATTTATAATATGTAAGGAACATAAATTTCCTACATATTATAAATGTATTAAGTTTATTTTATATAGCAAACATACGATTTAACTTAATTTATTATATTTAATTTTAGAAAGCTTTAATCATATAGCCTTGACTTAAGAGTACAATTGTTAAATTTGATTAATCATTATTAAATTTATCGATACAGGCTTAACATGAATTTTATTTTAATAAACACCTCACAAGGGGGCAGCGGTAGCTCTAAGCGGTTCGCCTCTCAAAGAGGTGATCCAGGTTCGAATTCCAAAAAAGGCTGGTCAATACGAATTCCGCACCCGGCTTGCACCGACCGTAAAATATCCACAGTGGTAGACGGATCATGGGTTAGAGCCCCTTACTGTCGGATAAACTATGGGAGTTTTCGTGTTTTCCTCTCAATGTAACGCATATGCGGATTAGTTTTATCAAAAGTCCTCTACAAAAGAAAATTTCTCCCATTCCTTCATCCAAGAGTTCAGTTGTCTTCTGGATTAAGTTCAAAGTTACAAAGCTACGGAGTTAACAGTTAGTAATCGTAAATTAAAAAATTGGGTCGGCCATTCAACACAAATAATAAAATAAAATAAAACACCATATCAGAACCTTGAAATTCTTTTCTTTTTTTTAATTTAATATGGTGGGGAAAAAACTAAGCTTTTAAAATAAAACATAAGATAGACCTTATTTTCTTTTTCCAATTGAACTTCAAGTGATGCTATAACTTAGATCCTTTAGATAACTTCTCTCCAGGATAAATTTTGTTCATTTTTCTTTCAACTTAAAAATGATAATTTTTAAAAAATATATATATACCTTCTAAAATTTGAAATATTTATGTGTTCCAAATTTTACTATAGTTGTCTCTCGAATATTGAAAATTTTATTTTCAATCAATATACATAAATTATTATTTTTTTCTAAGTGCAGCTCAAGAAGAAATGAAATGATTATGCCTAACCATGTGATTTAAATCAGATTTAATTGGATACTTGTAAGTAGCCTCACGCGTGTGTCGAACTTGATTGGCTTCTGAATCGACGAATGTCACGATTTACTTACGATGACGTCACTTGCAAGTATCCAACTCTCTTATAGAAGATTTTAGAATAAAATCTTTTCCGCTTATAAAATAAAATATCAGAAAAAAATCCAAATGAATGCATAATAACGTTTCAAAAATTAAATTAAAATACCCTGATTAAGTATCTTGAATATTTTAATTAAATTAAAATATCCTGAAATCAGAATTTTTTTACTTATTTATTCATGCTATTTTCCCATCTTAAAAAAGAGTTTATATAACTTTAAGATAATTGTATCATCTTAAGTAGTTCTTTACTTACATAACTTTTGAGCAGATGCTAAGTTCATATTTTTATTTGCTTCAATTATACATTTTATTTATACCTAAAACATGTCAGTGGAGAGTTAACTGAGTAGTGCCATTTTAGCATGCATTTGAAATCGATGCATTTGAATGAGTGTATACAAAATTAATCTTGAACATCATTAACATAACAGCCAACTAAAAGCTTTTTGTGAATGAACTACTCCAGTATTAGCAGGGGTCTGTCCAGACATTTTGTGAAAGGTCCGGTTTTCGTGAAATTGTGAAAAAATTACTCACATTCTTTCAACCAGGGTCCGCTTTTATGAATTTGTGCAAATAGGGTCCGGTTATTGCAAAAAACTTTTTCAATGAGTTTTTAAATTGTAAAAAGATACAAGATTATGCTCGGCACTCTAAAATTATAATAAAAAAAATTAAATTTTAAAAAATAAACAGCAATTGCTGCTTCTAAATTGGAGATGCAACATACAAATATTTGGTATTTAGCCTATACTGCTGAACGCAGAATATTAATTTCGGACGAATAATGGAAGAATCGTCTGCCGAAGACAAAANAAACGTTTCAAAAATTAAATTAAAGTATCCTGAAATCAGAATTTTTTTACTTATTTATTTTATTAAAAAGAAATCGAATTTCAGACTTCTATAAATCAGAATTAAAATTTTTCGGAACTAAACACGAGATTGCATAATCCGAACATCCGGGACATACAACTACGTAACTATTATTTTTCCGTCTAAACACGCTTATAAAATGATAAAATATCAGAAAAAAATCCAAATAAATGCATAATTTTTCAAAACGTTTCAAAAATTAAATTAAAGTATCCTGAAATCAGAATTTTTTTACTTATTTATTTTATTAAAAAGAAATAGAATTTCAGACTTCTATAAATCAGAATTAAAATTTTTCGGAACTAAACACGAGATTGCATAATCCGAACATCCGGGACATACGACTACGTAACTATTATTTTTTCCGTCTAAACGCGTCAGGTGAAATAAGGTAAAATAACGCAATGACTATTTAACATAAAAGTAATAAGTCATAACACAGCGACAGAGCGTACATGACTTTTTTGGTTATGACGAAGAAGGAAATGGAAATCGGGCGAGGCAAAAACTACCGTCATCAGAGCATTCGATTTTTGTATTCACCCACATGTCCTCGGACGTTATTATTTTTATTTTGGCCATCACACCTTCCTCGTTACTTTTTTTTTTTTTCCTTTCGCAACCGTGACCATCGTTGTCACGTTCACCGTACTTGGAAATTTTAAAGCAGCACTATTTACAATTCAATGACACATCAATAACTTTAGAAAGCGAAAAAATGGATACAGATAGTAGGATAGATCTAAAGAACTTAACATTTTTTCAGAAATAAAAAAAATAAAAAAAATTTCAAAAATGCTAAGTCCTCAATGACATTGCGATCTGATAAAAATTTAATAAAATAAAGCTTATTTGATAAATTGCACCCATAAAACGAAATAACAAAAAATAAATAAAGGTGTAATTGGATGTTCTTTGTTTAACGGAGCAATTTTCCACCTGTGAAGCAACAATTTTTAAATACTTTTGCAACCGTCGAAGTTTTACTTAAAAACGTAATAAAAATCAAAATATTTTTAAAGATAAAGATGCATTAACTTATCCGTTTGATCAATTAAATTAAATCTACCTATTTTCAGACATAAAATTAAAAACTTTCTGCGAACACTAAAAAAAAAAACTTTCTGAGAATTATAATTAACTCTTAAATATCACGATATTATCTAGCTCTTAAAACTAGTTTCAACCCTTCCGTTGCCACTTATTTTTACAAAATTTGTTTGAAAATCAAATTTTTTAAAAATTTCTTAATTTTTATAAAACAAACTCTATATTGATTATAAATACCAGCATGCCTGAAACTCAAATGCAATGATATAATCACGAGTGAAGGCAAAGTAGAGAAAAAAATGTTCAAATATCAATCACTACAAGATTGTCTTGCGGATTAAAATTAAATTTTTTTAATGAGTAATATTTAAAAAAATTTCATTATGTTTACAAATAGTGACTGCGGGATGAAATAGGGAATTTGGGCCATTTTTTGTTTATTATTTTGTAGGGAATAATGATCATTTCGTAACACAAAAAAAAAAAAAAATAATTCCTGCGAAGGAGGCAAATTTTCAGCGAACAATTTTTTTTTGTGTAGATCATATACATATACCTATTTCCAACTTTCGAAACAAAAACTAATTTCTGGATTAAGCTTAGTATAATGTTGGAAGCTTTGGAGGTTATTTGGTACAGGTTTAAAATTCTGCGAATCATGAAAATTGGTACTAATTCCGCCAAAAGCTAAATTGCTGGTGGAATTTATATTATCCAATGCAAAAAATAAATTTATAATTTAAGTACGAATACAAAAAAAAAAAGTTTATAAATGGCTCCATATATAGGAATAAAAGATGAATAAATAAATAGGTGGGAAAAACAAAAAGTTCGTTACCCACATACATTACCTCTTAATCACTCGAGCTACTCAATTCTTTCTGGAAATAATAACATGTTTTATTTTATCGACACCAAATCGTTTCATATTGAAACCACCGCACATTTAAAGGAAATTGAAACAAAAAAATTTATTTTTTAAAAAATGTTGAAATTAATGTTTTAGAACAATTAAAAAAATACGTGGCGCAAATTATTAGCAAAAATAAATTTTGTGACATTTTTTTTAACCCTTTGCACAAGTACCTCCGAGCTTTTCAGGAATTTTTTTATTTTTTTATTCTAGAGCAAATCTTTTAGGAATCGAAGCAGGGTTGGAACAAGTGTCTGTTTTGACGCAACTAATGTAGAACGGAGCGATCTCATACTGTAATAAATAAAAATAACATTATTATATAGCAACAGTAGAACTTCGAATAATGTGTGAGGTCATGAGAGAGAAAACTTGTATTTGTGTCATACGTTTTATAACTTCTGTCTCTGACGTACAATCTCTATCACTATCTGTAACTTTCGATTGCCCACACTCACTCCACAGTTTTTTTTCTTTTTCTTCGTTTTTGGAAAATTTCTCAATTCATGAAAAAACCTCTTTTAAGATGGGGTTTAAAAATTCAATACTAGATTAGCTCATAGACACAAAAAACTTCTTATAAAATTCTTTGCTCAGAATACTGTAATTTTGAGAAAATAATTCGCAACTTTCCTTAAGGAAAGGGGCAAAAACGGAGAAATTACAACTATGCTGCCGGAAATATTCAAATTTATTTCTTGCAGAACAACTTTTGGATCATATAAGACAGCGTTAACTTATGCTGGAACTGGAAAAAAGTATGCTAAAGCATTTGGAAAAAAACAACAACAAAAAAATTAAGATCCATCAAGTCAAATAAAAAGGGAAAACAATGAATTTTTTTTTTTTTTTTTTTTCAAATGAAGAAAAAAAATTTTATTTTAAGCTTACATCATCCTATAGATTTTACTTTAAAAATATCACGTTTAAAAACATACTTAATATTTATATGCCGAAACAATGAATTTTATGTCTTTGGCAGCGCAGTACGTTTTATTCATTTCTCTTACTAAAATATTAATTTTTAAACTAACATTGTTCAAAGTTATACACTGAGATAACAGAAGATCGAGAAATCACATACTCATGCGAGTTTTCACTATTTCTTCTATATTTTGTAAGTATTGCAATACAACGTAAATGCAATACAACTTCGCCGATTATAACTAAGTTTGTAACTATTGCAATACAACTTCTAAGCTATTATTTTTCTGGCGAAGATATTAATCTTACACTACATAATTCTTCAAAAAAAAAAATGCTTTTTAAATTTATTTTAAAACTAGATATAGAGAAAATTGATTTCTGAAAAAAAAAAATAACACCCCTGAATGAAGGGAAAAAAACACGTTTAAATTTTACGATTGATATTTAAGAAGAGGAAGACGAGATAGAACGGGAAAATAAACAGAAGACGACCACTGCAAACCATTCTCCTTAAATCCCAATCGAATAACTTTAATTCCAAGCTTATTCGAAATAATATATTAGATATTAAAACAAAAATTATCTCCAAAAATGTTCTACATTTATGAAACAGCCACAAGCATTATTTACTTTGACTCAAAATTCGATAATTTTCATTTAAAACACGGCCCTCAGGGTTAGATTTAATTAACAAATCAAACGGTGCGTCGATATATTTTTTAAAAAACGCAATCATAACTTTCCACTTCAGTTTTCATCCAATTGAGACTTAGGGAGGGCGCACATTTCAAAAATATATCGATAAAATGCAAATCGATCGTTTTCGAATCGTTATCTTTCCATTCTCGAGTTTCAAATGGCACGAGATGAGTGAGACAGGGGGGAAATCAAGGAGATGAACCTAATTACAAGGTTCCGCAGTCATTAAGAAGCCATCTTCAACCTCAAATGCACAGCGCTCCAAGGTTCCTTCTTCAAAACTTTAATGAATTTCCTGCAACCAGTGAATAAATACCTAACGCTTAACGACTTCGTAAGCCAAGGGAGTTTGGGTAGTCGTGAATAGCATTATGTGATTCCCCTTCGAAGGTTAAGGTTCTTCAAAGAGCCCAACACATGAAGTTGAAACTATTTTTTTATAAGCTGTGGGGAAAAAGGGCTTGCTTATTAATGAAATAGCAGAAAAAGAGATTAGCTCTTTCGCATGGTATTGTTAAGCCAGTCTACGGTTAGCAGACCAAGGACATTTTTCTCCCTTCAAGAACTATGCCAAAAGACATCCTTGTCTTTCATTATAAAAAGTAGGGGTAAAATTCTCTCCAAAAGCAAGTTTCATAAAATTACCAAATATTTCTGTTAAAAAAAAAATAAAGGAAATCACTTTCAGGTTTAAAAATGACTGCATTTGTTTACTTACAGCGCCGATTCGAAAGGAGATAATTAAAATTATTAGGGATGAACTGGAAATCGAATTTAATAATTAATACTGCGCAAAACGGTATTACGTACTCAATAGCAAATAATGAGCGTTAAGGCTAGTCTAATCTAAGGCTGGTGGTGTAAAACATGAAATTATCAATTCCAAAAAAAAAATTTTGCAAATCAACCTTAAAACGACCTTAGGTATTTCAAGTTTACTTCATTTCAGGTATAATTACACTTATCAATTATAAATTTAATTATTATTAATTTATTTATTATTAATTTAATTATTATTAATTTATTTATCATAAATTTATTTATTATTAATTTAATTATTATTATTAATTTAATTATTATAATTTATTTATTATTAATCTAATTATTATTAATTTAAATATGATATGAATGGAAGATAAAAATAATAAATAAAATGATTTTTACCGTCATATACGCAGCATTGGACCCAATAAGTAAAAGTGCCATGCTGCTTATAAGGCGGCGAGAGTTCGTAAGATTTTAAAAAACTAAATTTAGAGGAGGAGGAATAACACTTTAGAAACACATCTTAAATAAACATGAAAACATATTTGCAGACAATCGAAAGGGGTAAAAATTGTCTTTCGTAATATTAGAACAGCCCCACATGTCTTAATATATATTTAATATTAACGAAATGGCTTAAGAAAATTGTTTAGGTAGGTAAGAATTGAAAATAAAAGTCAATGATAAGAATACAATGAATTCTACACAATTAAACTAATATTTAAAGTGCACTAGAACAGATTTAAGAAGAAGAAAAAAAAGAAAAACACATGAAAGTTAAATGTTTCAACCTAACATTTCCATTAGAACTGACTTAAAAGATAGAAAAGTTAAAAAGGACATTGAATTTCAAAGAAATCGGTTGTAGGGGTACGAGTAATAATAATTCCAAGGAAATAAAGATATAACAGAGAAAAGTTATCAGCATCCTCCAAATTTTAAAGCGTAAACTCAATTATTTTGATTTATTGTGATAATTTTCGAAAATTCTTACGAAATCAGAGATTTAGAATAAAAATATCTTATCCGCTTTCGTGGAAAAACAATCGTCCATCGCTTTCTAGACATAAATAAATGAAATATAAAAACACATTAATCCGAAACACGATTTCTTTAAAAACATGACATTCAAATATTATTTTTTATAACAGAGAAAAATAAATAAAAATGTAACCAAAAATATATAGCGATGTAGCCAAAATACAAATGCAAGTCGCGTAACGCGAAAGGGATATAAGAGAAGCGAAGGTCGAATCCACCGATGCAAGAACTATCATCTGAATCTAGTCTGGGGTCCTCCCAGTCTCTAACCTGTAATCTAATGAAAGTAACACTGGCAACACCGTCATTTACGTAATATGCGAACACAGAATTTACGCCAAATTATATCCAACTACACGACGTCTCGGAAGATCACTTACGATAGGTAATGTAATGCTAATGCAAGCGAACCAAACACAACGTATCTTTCTAACAGTACGTGATTAAGGAAAGGGAAGGAAAAAAAAAAAGTTGGAAATAAGCTAAAAGACTTACAGAAAGGAAATTTTAGATCAAATAAGAAAATAATAATTCACAACTTTTTTCCTCAGTATGCGTATTGCCATTTCTATGGATAAGGAAAACTATTGAGTAATTTAATAACCAGTGTTTATATTTTGACAAAATCGCAATGGAACTTTCCAGTACGATGCTAAATATTGAGAGCATGCCATTGAGTTATTAATGAGTTAGGCCATTTCCATATGCTAAATAATGAGAGTTCAGTAAATATATTTTCAAACTACAAGTCTAATTCAAACAAGAAAGACGTCACAAGCATTGCATTTAAGCTAGTACCACGACATGAACTAATTACATTCAGTAGAGGTTGGACTTAAGATTAACAAAATCAGTTAAATCAGACTTGCTCAGAGTCTCTGGAGTCATGGACTTGGTTTAGCTCCGCTAACCGTGTGGGCCATCCACAACAAATCAGTTAAATATTGGTGTCGTCAAGGATTATGCATGTTTTAAGCTGTCAACAAATCAGTCAGAAAAAAAGAACTCTTTACCGTATTCACCTTCAGAAGTTCTGGATATAGTGGAAGAATTTTGGTTTTTAAATTTCTCTCAAGAATTTCACCCCAGGAGGGAGAAAAAAGAAATCGTTCTGATAGCTCAGTTGTCGAAATTTGTTTAACAGCAAATGAAACTTCTGTCGTGGCGAAACTCGAAGTTAAAGAACTAGGGAACAGAATGAATAGGACCAACGATGTCAATACTGATAAATTCACCAGGCCTGCCCGGAAAAAAAAATATGGAAAAAAGTAAAAAAACAGAAAATATTCTTTTACAACTTAAATAAAATAAAAGTTAATTAAAATTGAACATGAAAGATTAAAGATATCATTTAAAAACAAAAATTAACTAAATTAAGAAAATTAAAGGCAAAATTAATAAATAAAAAAACATAACTCGAACTACGCTATGAGGTGCAATACCACAATTTCCGATTTAATTTACTCTACAAATTGTTTCAGCTTCTTTCATTTTTTAACAAAGATAATTCCTCTTAAGTTCTGGAACTGATTAGGTATTTAAACATAAAACCTATTTGCAAACATTCTTAGAGAGCAAGTATGTAAACTTGAAATATTTTTAGTTGAACTCATGTATATAAATGCAGATGAGGTTACATGTTAAAGAATTAATTTTAATACTACCGGTAAAAGTAACTATAAAAAGGATTCCAAAAATTTAAAGAACTCTGGCATTTCCTATTTTATAAAAGGAAAAAAAACATTAACTTAATATGAGAATTTTGAAATTAACTGGATGACAGTGTTCACCAGACACAAAGTAGACGAAGTAGATTATGAAAGTTAAAATTCCAAATAAGCATTGAATTCAAGCCTGTTTTTTAAGTTATGTGCGATTCTGAATGATGCTTAAGATTAATTTTAGCCTACAACAGTACATTAAACATTGTAATAACGTATTAACTTTTTCATCATAGTAGTTAATATGAGCTGTCAAAGAAATATTTAAAAAATAAATGGCGCAATTTTTTTTCTTCCAAATGGCTCATAAAAAATGGAGTCAAAAACACTTTATGTAAATGAGTTTGCACGTCACTACCGCTACATTTTATCAAATATTTATTTTCAAGCAGATAATAAGTTCAAAGAACGTAATTGATCGAATTCATCAATAAATTATCTTCACTGCCTCATTCAAACAATATTATAAAATTATCTAAAACTAATCATTTTGAGAAAACACAGTACATTTTTATTTTTATAAAGCACACCAGACATTTTAATTTTATTATTTTTTGAACTACGTATTAGATTTTTTCCGTCATTGCGGCCCATAGAATGAATTTCATTTATCAACGAAAATGTAATACGAAACAAAAAATTTTCAGAATACAAATTTTCAAAAATTAAATATTAGTATTTGGAAACTTGCAACTCGATAAGAAGTGAAGTGGTTACGCCAGATCATGTGATTTAAATCAGATTTAATTGGATACCTATAAAGGAAGTCACGCGTATGTGTCGAACCAGAATGGCTTCTGAATCTTTTTATATTACTTTTTTATATTACTTGATATATGAAACGTATAAAATATTTTATTTAGATATTATTACTAGTATTATTTTACCTTTTTTCTAAAAATTTCAGCGGATTTACGGATTTTTTTTAAAATTCGTATTTAGTTTTTCTATATCAAATTTTTAATAAATAAATTTTTATAACACTCTTTATTAAAAAAATAACATCTAAAATTCATACATTGTCATGGTAAGTCAAGTAATCAAAAATAATAATTAGAAGGTTAATTTTTACTCGATTTCAATCAAAATCAATCATCATAGAACAGATAAGAAGAAAAAAAAAACCTTTTTTGTTATCGTCTGTACTTATGTAACAAAATAATTATATTGAACCATGTAAAATATAATAGCCATAAAAATCAAAGCAGTAAAACCCACGAAAAGTTTCGATTGCAATAATTTTTCTTCTGGCAGGAACGCATGCAGCGACATTACTTTCATATATCACCGTCCACGCTGTTTCCGGAACACTCCATGGTTCAGATACACGAATAAGAAATAATGAAGTTTTCTGTCAAATGACTGCATGAAGTACATAGAAAATATTATACATTTATCACCAAAATCCAGCTTGTACGACTATAAGATAGATGGATTCTATTAATAGCGTGGAGTATATAAAAAATATCATTAATTTATCACCAATATCCAGTTTGTATGAATATAAGGAAAATGGATTTTATTAATAGAGTGGAATATATAGAAGATATTATGCATTTATCACCCATGTCTAGCTTGTATGAGCATAAGGAATATGGATTCATTAATAGAGTTAAGTATGTAGAAAATTAAATATTATACATTTATCACCAAAATTTAGCTTGCATGAGTATAAGGAAAATGGATTCTATTAATAGAGTGGTTTGTATAGAAAATATTACACATTTATCACCCAAATCTTGTTTGCATGAGCATAGATTATATATATAGAAAATATTATACACTTATCACCAAAATCCAGCTTGTACGAGTATAAGATAAATTATGTCATAAGATAAATTATGTAATTAGACGATGAGTATAAGAAAAACGGATTCGATTAATAGAGTGGAATGTATAGAAAATATTACACATTTATCACCCAAATCTAGTTTGTATGAGCATAAGAAATAGGAATTCTATTAATAGATTATATATATAGAAAATAATATACATTTATCACCAAAACCCAGCTTGTACGAGTATAAGATAGATAGATTCTAGTAATAGCGTGGAGTATATAAAAAATATCATAGATTCTATTAATAGCGTAGAGTATATAAAAAATATCATAAATTTATCACCAAAATCCAACTTGTATGAGTATAAGGAAAATGGTTTCTATTAATAGAGTGGAATATCTAGAAAATGTTATACATTTATCACCAATATCTAGCTTGTATGAGCATGACGAATATGGATTCCATTATTAGAGTTAAGTATAGAGAAATATCATACATTTATCACTAAAATCTAACTTGTATGAGTATAAGGAAAATGGATTCTATTAATAGAGTGGAATATATAGAAAATATTGCATATTTATCACCCAAATCTAGTTTGTATGAGCATAAGGAATAGGGATTCTATTAATAGATTATAAATAGAGAAAATATCCAGCTTGTACGAGTATAAGGAAAATGGATTATATTAATGATCTATTAAAGTGAAGGCAATGCAAAAATTTCAAAAAAAGGGAAATGTATACTGAATTTTTCTCCAAATCGAACTTGACTCTTTTTTGCGTTTTCAGAAAGCTCACTGCAAAAGAAAACGATGAATTAAAATTATTTTCTGAAATAAGGTATGAAGACTAAAAAAGAGCACCAATACATATGTAATAAGCAACACACGCAATTCTCCAAATTTAAATCGTATTTTCCAGGAAACGATATTTTTCAATTCCTTCTCGGAAATTATTCAAACGATTTTCCATTATGCTTTTTTAAGATTATAGAGAATAAAATTCTCCGATTTCGAATTTTGTATAAGCTCCATAAGTCCATTTAAAAAATTAAAAAAAATAACGGGAAAATTGAACACTCTTCAAAATCACTCAATAAACTCTTCAAAAACGAGATAAAAATCGGATGAATAGTTTCTGAAACAACGGTGGAATGGAGAGTGAAAATAATTGTCAGAAAAATTAAATTTTAAAATTCAAATATCTTGCTTGTTTTACTATTCCTTATTGTTAACTATTTAACAATATTTTTTGATTCATAGTTTTTGGAAAATTCGCATTCTCGAGGCGATTCTCGTGCGCCATGGAGCCATTTCGCTATAATTTATTGAAGAAAGAAAAAAGCGCGATGAAAACAAAATACTTACACGCTGTTACATTTTTAATTACATAGGGCGGAAATTGAAACTATTATGACAGTCGTAAGCAAGTACCTGCAAACAGGAATCATTAGCGAGATTTAGTACTTTCACGTAGCATCCAGTATGTTACGTACGAGTAAAATACAGGGTGAAAGTTCTAAATATTTCTATTGATCACCGACCGACACACATTAAGTTTCCCAGAATGCATTCGGTTCATCGACGCATTAACTTCCCATAATTTATTTTAACAATTTAAAATATATCTTAAAACGTACGGAATATTACAGTGCAAAAATTAATTAGTATATGATTTTGTTTACTTGCATTATGCGATCAATAAATTTATTTTAAAATAATTCGTTTACGAGATTGATAATAGTGTTCCCCTTGGAATGAAAGATCAAACCATAACTAAAATATTAGATTACGTATAGAATAAATTATTTATGTTAATATATTTTTCCATTTACTTAGAGATAGAGAGAAGAAGAAAAACCAGATTTAAGTGTTTTAATGGAAAAAACAAATATTACATCAACTCGTTTTCCATGCTGATTTTTAACTTCGAAAAGCATCTAATTTCAATTCGTTAACCCATGATCCACCAGTAAAACATGGATACCTAATCGGTTTAATGCTTGTTTGATAAAATATTCTCTAAAATTATAAGGATAGATTTAAAAAACAAGATATAAAAAAATTGCGTTATAGCAAAAAATAATAATTAAAAGGTAAACATAATTACATGTTGCTTTTTTCTAATTTATGTTTATATCAACCCCATGATATATGATACTGCAATTGAAATTACCTAAACATCAATAAAATTAAATTAAAAAAGAAAGGAAAATATTAACTATTTCTTTAAGATAATTCATAGAATAATTATAAAATAACACTTATGTTTCAAAATGACTGAATAATTTAAAAACAAGCTAAGAATATTAAATATTAAAGGAGCTAAATAAAACGGTTCTAAAATATCTCACACAATAAAATAACACATATGCTAGCAAGTGACTGAGCAATTGACAAATTAAGAATTTTTAAAGAAGCCAAATAAAACAGTTTTAAAATATCAGACACAATAAAATAACATATTACAGCTCCGGACAGCAAATATATATTTTAAAGTAGTAGTTTATCAATTGTGATTCTTGGATAAATAAATTCAATTTAGTTGATTTTTATCCATCCATAGCTGCCAACACTGATAGGAAAAAATCCAGTAGATTTTACGAAATATAAAATTTCATGATAATTGTTGCATGATGTATGTACTAAATATTTTAAACATAGGGAATTTTTATAGTCATCAAAATAGAAAAAATGCAATATTTTCCACTTCTGATTGACATAAAACATACTTGAAATGTTATGTATTATGTTTACTCAGAATTTTGAATAGTTTTAGGCACTTAATTCATCAAAGATAGTTAAAATATTTTTTTAATTAAATTAAAAAGAGAGTTCTGAATAAAAATAGGCTAAACATTTTTGAAGAAAAAAAAAGTTTCGAACTATTTTTTATAAATGAGGTTTGCATCATTATGAATTATTAATACTTATTTAAATATTCAAGCAAGCAAGCAATAATCTGTACAAAAATTCTATTTCAATAAGGATTTTTTTAGGAAATTTTCTCAATATTAGAGAATTTTCTAAAATGTATAAAAACCAGGAGAATTTTAATGAAACCAGTAGACCAGGAGAAACTGGCTTAATCCAGTAGTCTACTGGAAAATCCAGTAGAGTTGGCAGCTATGCATCACTATTTCTAAACAATTCGTAGGTTTATATAATTCACCACTTTATAGTACTTATGTCATACTATACCTTTTAAAAAGCAAGAAAAAATAGTCAAATATTTGCAAAATTTACTTCGTAGTTATTTACCGTTTTTTCTTTTTATTATTCTGGCGTGTCCGGAGTAGATGGCATCTCTGCATATATGCTTGGAAGAGACTGAGAAATTTTTTAAAAAAATAATAAATATTTGACAAAAGATACATTTTTAAAAAATTATAGCAATGAAATTAAAAACTTTCATAGTATTTTCATCACGTTTTTATTAAACAAAGAGGTTTTTTAAATACACGATTTAATTTAGCACCAACTCTTACATATCAACACTAAATTTCCCAAATCGATTCGTTTTACAAATTATTTTTTAGAAAAAATTAAGCTAAATTACATTCCTCAAACGAAATTTAGTTAATAATCTCAATTTTATACTAAATATCCTTTAGAAGTGAAAGGAAATCACACATAGAAGATAAAAAGTAAGTTTTTGATGGCAAAAAAGTTCAAATTTTTTGCGAGCTCAATGGCAACATTAGATCAATTGGACAGCTGATGATGGCAGAGTAAGCAGGGTACCTCAGGATGTAATTTCCCAAATGGGCAGAGAAATGTGTTCCGGTTGGCTGAAATTGAATAATAGATAATCTTTCGATCTATAGCCAGTCATGTTAAGAAACAGAATTCGTATCGGCCCAGTGCATTACTAAAATTTCGCAGAGTGGAACGACAGATATGAAGAAAAAGATCTACCACACAAAATTTCTAATTCGAATGCGTGGATCATGAAAGGGAATGTGAAACAAAGAGAAATGGCTGTCGTAAGTAGAGCAACATATGCCTAAGCTGTTGTCAAGAGCTTATACACTCTAAATTACCTTCAAGACAGCTATTAAACTTTAGTTGTCGACTTCAAATGTATTTCAGATTCTTTTATTTCCCAGATCAACTCTAACAAAACAAATACCCTCAACTAACACAGCACACCGAATTTAATACGCACGTAAACATGCTCTACCAAATATTAAAATGAAATTCGAACGAAACCACTGGTTTAGGAGTGAATAGGTTAGAATACGAGCACTGTTAGAATATGTAAAATTTATAACTGAAAACGTACGATTTCCTCGGGCGCAATATGCTTTTTTATTGTTCTTACAAGAACGTTATGAATCTGATTTAATTTTCGAATCAAAGTATGTTAATTGATACAGCACAGCTTAATATTCAAACTGAACAACATTTGTAAAGAAAAAAAATTGCTTAATGAAAATAATTCTAAAAAAGATATCACAGCATTCACGTCAGCTCGAGACGACTAAAAAAAACGCAAAGGTTAAAAAAGCAATCACACTAACTTAATTTTGTAGACAGACCATAAATTGAGACTTAAATTCCTTATCTTTATTTAAACATCGAAGGGAAAACGTGTACGGTTCTTAAGCTATATCTTAAACTTATCACTCAAATGACTTGAAGGATAAAATTTGACTGGAAAAATTATTGCTAACTTACCTTATTCAATCCAGCTAGAATGTCTAATTTAAAAATAGGATATCTTATTCGAATGTATGGTTAGCATTAATACTATTTTCCATTTTCAGACTCTTTAAACCAACAACAACGTTAGTTTTTACTTACACCAGCACAATATATATGAAGTAGAATATTCGAATTATAGTTCATTGTATCGTTCCAGTTTGAGAACATTTTAACTAAAATAGTTTTCATTTATCATATAGGTTGTTCCTTCACATTAAATTAAAAATCTTAAGTATTTAAGTTAATAAAGCATCGATAGTAAAGTATCTAATTTACATGCGCAAAATATTCGAATGACTCATAACCATTCCAGTTTGAGAAAATATTTAATGTTTACAAAATAAAACTAATTAAATATTCAATATATAATAACTAAAAATATTTTTAATTGGTTAAAAACTTTATTCACTTAAAAAATATACAAATAGGAAATGTATAAAATTATAGTAAACATAGGAATAAATATAGGAAATGTTTAAGAAATATACGAATTGTATATTTTTGAAGCGAATAAAGTTTTGAATCAAGTATAGTACCGCTTTCTTGGGATTCTTTACTAAAAATGTTTTTATTTATCATATAGGTTGTTCTTTCATATTAAATTAAAAATAAGTATTTAAGTTAAGTCATCAAATGTAAAGTATCTAATTTATGTGTGCAAAATATTCAAATTATTGTTCCATTACCTTTCAAGTTTGAGAACATTACAATTAAGTATTTATTTTTTCATCAATACATGTGACACAAAAAGCAAAAGTTGTTCATCCATAACAAATTTATATGAGCAAAACATTCGAATTAAGTCTCGTGTACCTTTCCAGTTTGAGAACATCTAAGGCGGTTTTTATTTACCATCAACACAAGTGAAACGTAGTCAAAAGTGCATAAGTATTTTGCTCATATAGTAAAATATTCAAAGTTAACATTGGAACAAATGTACAGTAGTTCATACGTGCAAATTATTCGAAGTCAGTTCCATGTTTCAAATGTACTACTTTTTAAACTAATTCTTTCTAACTTTATTCATTTTACATGCCGAAATGAGAAGTATTTTATGACATTTAAATGTAAATCAAATTTGCTGAACGAATTTTTTTTTCATTAAAAATTATATTCGTGATGAAACAGATATTGGCATAATATTTTTTTTTAAAGTTACATATTACATTTGCTGATTGCATTTTTTTAAAAAATCACATTCATAATAAAATGATAAATGATTGTTACTTTTCAAATAAATTATATTGATCAGACCGGGTAACAATACCTGTTTGTTTACTTGAGCGTTGTTCAATGTAATTCAAATAATGCGATGAAAATCTAAAAAAAATTCATCTACTTTGTAGTGTTAGCCAGAAACAGCCGGTGATCATTATATTTCATGAAATGGATCTAATTTATTGAACAAAATATGTTATGAATGCCTGAATTTAGACAAACCTATACATCACCAACATGTAAAGAATATAACCACATAAAAAGAACTAATTTCAAATTCAAATGAAATTTCCCCGTACATTCTATGCTGAATATTAAGTTAGGACAGATAATCAATAATATTGAGTCTATGTGTATTTTATTGTTTTTTTAACTGATTAAGTGTATTTGTTGCAAAGCAAAAAACAAAAATGTTTAATGTAACACAATATCTTTTAGAATTAGGTCATTTTTTTAGAAAGAATTAGTATATAATTTATACTATAATAAATGATAATTTATATTTTATTTTTCAGCAAGCATTGATTTTATGCTTTCGATTTCTGAATACATATATATATATAT
>NC_092209.1:53655318-53668485 GCF_043381705.1 Parasteatoda tepidariorum | reverse complement strand
TATATATATTATTATTTTTTTTTTCCAAAAAGTTTACGACTTTAACAGACAGTTAACTATAGTGCAGCCACCCTTAATGATGATGGTGAATAATTACCATTATTTATTTTCACGAACAAGTTTTAAGTAGGGGTCTCGTTTTAGAATCTATGATTCATTGATTACGTCAGGATGGTCAGAAACACACTGAAAATAAACTTTCTGGCTATTACAGATTTTATCAAATTTCTCCAATTTTTGTAACTGATGATATAAATTAAAAATAAAAAATATTTAGAAGAATAAACGAGACGAACACATAGCTTGAAATGAATCAGGTAGTAAAAAGATATACTTGATGACGACACACATTTTATTTTATGCTGCTGTTTATAACAATACAAAGGTAACTGTAAGAATAACATTTGCAATCAGTTAACATGAACGATAGGACCATTTATACGTCATCACGACGCTTTTCTGTAAGTTTCTACTCGCCTAGCGGATTTCTGCGCCCTCTAGCAACACTAAAAGAAAACGATTAGTCCATATGGTAGGTTAGAATATTTGACACTTAACGGTTTATAAATTAGTGTCTCAGTCATATTTTTGTTTAAATCTGTACGATTATATTTGCAGCATGAATGAATAATATTTCCATGTGATTTATAGTTCTGAGGTTGAGATTTTTTGCTATAAAAATTATTGATTAAAGATTCGATTGCGAGAATTTTCAATAGTATTTCGAAATTTATTTATATTGCACATTTATCAGAAATTTAAATTTTTCTAATCAATTCCAAATATTTTTATTTTAGATTTGTTATTATATTATTCATAAAAAGTGTTTCTGTCATATTTTTATTTGCATACGTTTATCTCATTTTGTTATACGAATTTATTCTTCTATTAGTTTAGAAATATTGGTGGTTATTAAAAGATTGAAGATAATCCATGTCAATTTGAAATGATTATTTTATTCTTCACCATTGAAAAAAACCAAACGATTACGATGAACTTCAATTTAAAAAATAAATAAAACGATTAACTCCCAAATTAGCTAACAGTTAAACTTTTTATCGCAGCGTAATGCTGAAACTATTTGAATGAGTATGTTTGGGTTGCCATTTTGTAGCGCTCTGAAACAAAAACGCTTTTGAGTGGAATCACTAAGCATAAATGTTTATAATGCAATACTGTTTGCTTAATACTGAAGAGACAGTTTTGGGATTTCCATAATGCAATGTTTTCTAAAAAAAAATATTAAATCAACTTATTGTTAAATAAATATAACATATGTAAATGCATAAAAAAGGCACCAAAAAAAAACTTTTCGAAGAAAAGAAATAATTGATATACATTTAACCAAAACGTTAAACCTATACCTCAAAATGTTTTATTCGGTATAATGAAAAGAAATTTTGAAATACCAGTAGCGAAAGGGGAAAAACTATTTAACGCTATGAAACTATTGATAATGAGCGTTAGATTCAAACCTCGTGTAGGCCAGAATTCCGTTTTTGATTCGGGGAATTACATTAATCAGGGAGGGGGTAGAAAATAAGAATTTCTCCAATAATTCTACCACTAAAAAATTAAAAATTTAGGTCATTCTGGAATTTAAGCTAAATTCCTTGTTTCCAATTTCAGCTATTCTTTACTTAAAATTTCTTTTTTATTCATTTCTAATTCCTTACAGAAATGTTCACAAGCGATGAAATCATTAAATAATTATATTTTTCAGTTAAGAGAACAGCATAATTTTTATTTATTAATTCCATAGTGCAACATATATACATTGTTTATGGGGATAAAACATTCGAGTAAATAAATAAACCATTAACACGCTGTAACAAAAGGATTATTAAAAAAGAAAGGTAATAACCACTATTCCCCAATACAAAAGAGAAATTATGACGAGGAGGGGACAATAAGTTATATTTTTGGATGGATAGGTGCGCTCTCCTGTCCCTCTAAAATCTTGTCAACACCATAAAGGATGATGGGCGTTTCTGCACTAAATCCCCCCCCCCCTCNACATTAAATTCTGTCTCAACGTCTCCCCCCCCAGCATAAAATGGAAAAGAAAAAAAAAAAGGACGTCACCGTCCACAAAAAAGAGGGAATTCAACATCGAAACTGCTGAAAAAAAAGTCTCCATTGCAGTTTCCAGAGCTTTTATTTCGCAGATGGTAGGACTCTCTGAGCACAAAATGAAAATGGGGTCGGTTGCCTTTCCTCTTCAGATTGGGCTTCTGAAAATGCAGCGGTAGGCACGGGGGAAATGATAAAAACGCACCAGCGGAGGGGAAACGGCAAGCTAGACGGCATTTCCGTGCCTAAGAACGACATTTGGGAGTTAGCGTTTTTCCTTGGAAAAGGAAGGCAGACGGCTGTTTTGATAACGTCCTCCTTTTTCCCTTGAAAGAACCAAGTTTTGGTCGAGCAGGAAAACGGTACTTTTGGCTTTAGTTAAAACTGACGACAGAGCACAAAGTATTGAAATCAATAGATACGGAGAGTAGAGCTGAACGATATATCGCGAAATATCCTTTTTTTTTTGTCAATATCGCTATAACTAGTATATTTTAAAATGTATTCTTAGGATATAAAAAATTATGACAACGATATCATTGACAACGATAAATATCGAATACGAACAAAAATATTGACCAATGTAAAAGTGATATAAATAATTTTATTCTATTTTATTAAACAGCTGACCCAATTATTAGCTCTATATTCAACTCGGTAGCCTTGTAATTTTGAACCTAACCCAGAAGGCAAAGAAACTCTTGAATTAAGCATTGGGAGAAGCTAGCTTTCGGATAGAACTAACACGCATTTGTGTTACATTGAAAAGGTAAACCTCCCATAGTTATCCTGGCGGCAAGGGGATTCTAACTCATGATCCGTCTATCACTGAGGATATTTTAAGTCAGATCTGTTAAATGCTGTTTAAAAAAAAAAAAAAGAAGAAAACATATTTAAATAGGAAACCATTTTTAAATATGAGCAAAATTCATAATTGTTAAGGCTTAAAAAGTATTTCCACAAAAACCAAATAATTTCGAAACTCATCAAGAGCTAATTACACCAAATATGAGGCCGTGAAAGGGGAAGACAATTATTATTGCTAAAAAATTTAATTTATTTTGAATTGCTGTTAAATTCAAACAATTTAACAAATAAATAAAAAAAAAGGTGATAAATATCAATGCGAAAATTTCATTTACATTAAGTTGTTGGCTGCAAAAGCATAATTTAAAGCCAAATTTTTACTTGTCGTAAGTCTTATTTCGTGCTTAACTTTTCCTAAGTCTTTTCTCGTGCAATCTTTTGTCCTTGCAAGTTTAGTCTCTTAGCCTGAAACGTCACAGAACTTAGAAGTTCACCACTTTCAGATTAAGACAAATCTGACACACACTGAGGCAAAGTTTATGATACGTTTTTCTTCAAATTAAATATAGTTTTCTTATAATAAAAATATAGCTTAGTCAGAGCAATCTTATCGATTTAAGGGTAAATGATATCAGAAACTAAGTAATTTTAACTAATAAAAATATTAAAACGTAGCTCCAATAAAATAAAAAAATCTCAAAAAATAATAATAAATAAGTTTAAAATAAACATGTAAGAAAAATATACTCAAAAGCTATTAGAAAATAAGCACAATTTTTTTTCTTCAATAATCGTTGACAAAACATGTTTCTAATGACAGCGAATTTGGAAACACTGATTTACCAACGTAATTAATCAGCATTATTTCCTTGCTAATCCAATTTCACGGAACTTATCTTATAGCAGAATGAAAGAATAAAATATAACCTAAAAGTTAACGGTAGAAAAAAAAAACAATAAAACCAGGCCGCAGAAATAACTATTTCCTCAAAAAATATAAATATTCATGTTGGTTTAGACCAATGCAATTATATCGTTTAAAAAACAATTTCGCTTCTATTCTCATAATAATTTTTTATTAAATGAGCTAACTCTAGCAGAGCTCAGATTAGCAGCAATTTAGCAATTTTTTATTTAATTTAATAATTTAGCAAAGGCTTTATTCATTTAGGTAGATTGACCCAATGTTAAAATTTGGGACACATTTTTTATCTACTATTCCAAAATAACTTTTCTAGTTATATTTTGTCTCTTAACAAAAAAATTTCAATTCAGAAAAAAAAAGAAGTTATTTTAAACTAGGGGAGATTAATGTTGATATGCCGAAATTTTCCGAAGTTTAAAATGAGAAATTGTAAGATGGGGGAGGGAGCGCAACAAAGGGAAAAGTGTGTGTATCTAAGCTCTAAGGTCATTTAAGAAAAAAAAAATATATGTTAGCTTTAAGCAAATAAAATAAGGGCTTTTTGCTCACCCTCGATGAAAATATTTAAAAAAAAAAAAAAAGTACTCCAGAGGGAGCATTAGACTTTAGACGTTAGGAACAAGCGCTCATTTTTGCACGTCAAAAACCTTCTTCGTCAAAACTGATATTGCCTATACAATTAAAAAATAAAATAAAAAGCACTTCTCTCTCAGATAAAATATGGAACAAACAACCAGTGCATCTGTTTTTCACAGATAACGGCTTCTACTTTTGCTGTCCTCTGGAGAACAACTTTAGAAGATTATCAGTACAGAGGCGAAGTTATGCGGCTTCGGCCTCACCCTCCACAATCAACAAATAAAACCAGAGAACTTATTAGTGCTTCGTAGGGAGGGGGCTCATTGAAAGCAGGGAGGGAGAAAAAGAGGGGAAGGACAATCGCCCTTGTCCAACTCAACTGTCAAGCTCAGATTGCAAAATTACAATCAGATCCTACTTTAAATAATAATAAAAAAAAGCCCCGTTCTCCTTTATCCGCCCTCATGGTCTGGGCCTTGCAACAAGCGAGTTGAGAGGTCAAATTGCTTCTGATCGCAAAAACGCATTCAGAATCGTTTGCAGTTTAAAAAAATTTATCAATAAATAAGTAGAGTGTGAATTTCTTTTGTAACTCGCCCTTTGAAGCTACCAGTTGGATTTATTAAGATCCTTAAACGTCACGCAAAGATTTAACGCCGTCAGAGATAGAGGAAAAAATAAAGTACTAAACATTATCTAGGATTGAAAAGACGATAAAGCTGAACTTAAAAGGTTTCCTGGCAACGATAAAATGAGTACAATGAACGTCATTTTCGAAAATTCGTTTGCATCGAACGAACATCGACGTTCGTAAATAACTATTGCAACTAGTTTCTAAGGAATAATCAACGCAAAAAGAAATTCGTCTGACGTAGTTGTAACAATAGAACATACACTAGTAATAACTTATCTGAAAATAAAGAGGTAAACAAGAAAAACGAAACAATGAAAAGAAAATAATGAATACATATCAATAAAATGTATGATTATTTCTACCATTTTTTGTATTAAATATAAAAACAATATTAACTCGTTAACGTTTAAAACAATTTTAACACTTCAAATTAACATATCGTTTTTAATTCTAGAGAGAAAAAATATAGAAATTGTATGTTGATTTCATTATAATAGGACTTTGTATACAATTAAAAAATAGTATTGTATACGATGACTAATTATAAATTCTTCTTGAAGCCCGAATGCAAAATTATTCTATAAAACATGTTCACTAAGCAATGCTTCAAAATTAAACAAAAATTGTAATAAATAGCGTACTTTTAATGTATTATTGTTTCTCAATTCTACGGTAAAAGTGGTTAGCGAAAAATGAGCACCGGATAAAAGAGTACCAGAACAAAAGCACCATACAATTATTATGTAATTGTAATGATCTTTTTTTGGGCCGTTGAACCCGAAAATAATGTAATTAAATTATTATTCTAACGCAATTAGATATTTCTTTAAAAAATTAGTTAATGTAGTAAATTAATTTGAAGTTTAAAGAAAGGAACCTTCCCCACTTCATTCATCCAATAATTTAACAAATTGGCAAGGATTCCTCAGCAGTTCTAAAATTGTTATCAGTTTCACTGATTAATTCTTTTAGAAAAATATAAAATTTTATTCGAATAAGAATAAATATTTTATTACATTAAATTCTGTCTCAACGTCTCGAATTGAATCGATCGAATCGAAAAAAAGAAGAAAAAAATCATCAAAAACGACAACAGTACAAAAAAAAAAAAAAAAAAANAAAAAAAAAAAAAAAAAAAAAAAAAAAAAAAAAAAAAAAAAAAAAAAAGCACGGAAAGTAAAGCAAAATTTCATAATTATATGAATTTAATGTTCCATTCAATTCGGGACTTGGAGGTTAAATTTAATAAAACTAAAATTCTATTCTAATGAAATTAAATCTTTTCTTAAACTATTAATTTATCTATAAGGATCAATTTAAAGTTTCATAAAAAGAAACTCTTCGCACTTCATATTATTTAACAAAATGATATGAAGAGCAAAACAAATTTTTAAATTCCAATAATTACATTTATTGTGTAATAGTATACAAATAATACCTTTACAACTAGAAACTTCTATTTATTTATTTTGAAATTGTATTAAAATGAATAACCTCATAATTCTTGTTAATATTTTAAACGTATTTTTAGTTTAACCTATTTTATAATACTTTTAAATGATACATAACATATAATGATGTTAAGTGTGTTACATAATTGTTTATTTAAAATTTAAAAATATAAATAATAATAGAAGTTCGTTTCTCTAACTACAAATTAATTTATTTTATAAATATTAAAATAATTATTATAATTATTCTTAAAAGAAATATTTAATTAGATTTGCATAAATATTTGATTACACTAAATTTTTTATTCAAGGACGAATGAGTCATGAAATTCATATAATTACTAAATTCCCCTTTGACTCGACCATGGAGCAACTCAAAGGTGAACTAGAAAATTTAGGTCTGTTAACTAGTTTTTCATAGATTATTGTATGGTAAAAACGGACAAACTTCTAGAGAAAGGCGATTCAATGACATCTTTAAATCATTAATTTTAAAACTACATTTCAAAAAAAAAAAATTTTTTTTCTTTTTCTTAAAGGGAAAACATCCTTTTTCCTGCATATTCAGAAGAACAGAACTGTGGTGGTGAGAACTCAATTCTACGGCAACTAAAGAGTCAGAAAATTAAGAGTAGACCTTTTACTAATTCATAGACAGGACCTTCAACAAAAAGTAAAGAATGACTAAAAACACAAAACCTGCTCACTAAAAATACAAAATTTCCTTTATTCGAAAAACTTTGAGGTGGGTATGAGCAGAACTAAAATGCCTTACCATCTTAAAATGTTAAGTGTGAAATTGCCAATGTATAATTTTGTCAAAAAAATGCCGAAATATTCTAGAATTCCACAAAATCAGACCAACTTCCTATTAATGACAGTTCATTTGACGATTTTGAATTCTATATGTTTCGAAAAGATACTAACTTGTAAAACACTCATATTATTTAAGTTTTAAAAATTAAATTAATATGATTTATTATTTTCATATTATTTATTATTTTCCCAATCCCCAAACGACTGATCGTCCCCATGAGATGAAACCTTTAAAACGAGACAATTATTCGCGCGCGCAAATGTAAAAAATTTTCACTGCAAGCTCTTCATTTTTTTACAAAAAGAAGTTCAAAAGCACTTATTTATAAATATGAGAAATATAAGAATTTTTGCAAACTCTTTTAAAATCTTAGGGTACCCAACTTCAATGTCGCCAAGAACACATTCTAGATCAATGGTTCTCAATTTGTTTCAGGTATACAGGACTGCCAACTACCACGCTTTTTGCAAAATATTTTATAGAAAGGTAAACAATTAAAAACTAACGCTTTTCTGCCAACATTTTAAAATCCTCACCGAGAGAGATGAAAAAATGATATTTCATATGAACTTCTGAATCTTTTACTTGCAGTGGTGTTTAAAATAATTACAAAGAATTACAATACATTAAAACAAACTTAACTCCCTAGAACAAATTTTCCCAAAAAGCTAAGAAAGTTGTCAGCCATAAAATTAAAAGTTCATAAGCAACTGCAAATATACTAACAATAGAAAAAAAATCTACTAATTATTTTAAAATATTTAATTTGAAGAATTTAATGAGATGAATTTGTTCTTGGTGTATGCATATGCTGAAAATAAATAAAATGAGCTGAATTATGCTTTTCAAAAAAGAACTGTTAGAAACGTAGAAAATGGTTACAAAAAAAAAAAAAAAAAAAAAAAAAAAAAAAAAAAAAAAAAAAAAACGTAATTCTTTATTTTAGAATTTAGTTAATTTAATTTGAATCGATATGAAATACTGAAATTCGAGCGCTCGATATGAAATACTGATTAATTTTTTTTATAAATTAATTTATTTTTCATAATTTATTTAATATATTATTTATTGAACAAAAAAAATTTCCTTTTTAAAATCGCTACTTTTTTGTTGGCATTTTACATGCATTTGTTCACGTAAACGAAATATTAAATAAACTATGGATTATTGATTGAATATAAATAAACTGTTTTTTTTTAATTATTGAATGGATATAAATTAATTCCACCTCAGAATTCATATATGAATTTGTTCTTCACCACCTCTCCATTTTACCCTGATTTGCCCCTCTCGGCCAGTGTGGTTTTTCTTGTTCAATTTTCATATTTTTCTTTCTCGGTTACTATTGCTTTTCTAGTTATGTTTCCTACCTATATTTTTCTACTTTTCGTTGGCAACTTTTTGTTATATATTTCTAATTACTTTTGCTTCTTCTCGTTCGCGTCTGGCAAGTCTTGAAAATAGGAGCCTGTTTTCGAGCGCTTGAAACATATCGACTGCTATTTCTTATTTGTACATTTTTGAAGCGAATGAAGTTTTTAATCAGGTAATATTTTACCGCTTCAGTTTCTTGGGATCATTTATTTAATAATTATTAATGATTAAAAAATATTTTAAACTTAGAAGCCCCTGTTACTCTTCTACCCAGAAGCAGAAAGTGCCTAAAACTGTGACGCACGTCGCAGAACAAATGAAGTCCTGCAGAACAATTTGTATCTTGAATAAGTGACAGCGTTTTCCTGCGAAAGCAAGCCGTAAAAGAATTAAAATTCTAAGATTTTGTGAAGCAATTTGTGAATCGTGGGGATTCACGATTGACAGAATTGTTTTTAAAAGACCAAATGCTTTCGATGGAGATTAAGAAGTTGTTGGAACAACAGACCAGCGAATGTTTGTGTTTGCAAATGGTGCACCATCTGGGTACTTGTCCCTTCGAAAGACATTTAAGGCAGCTCTTATTTTAATGTTCGGACCTTCATATCATAGTCATTTTATTAATAATTCATCATCGTCATTAAAAAAATTTTGTACTTCAAAAGTGATTGAAAAAGTAACAAATCAAGAATGTTTGCCTTGATTTAAAAAATAATGTTGTGTATCTGTGTATGATCCTGTATTTTAATAAATGAAAATATAGTATTTTAACGAAAGTTGACTTTTTTTCGCTGTGAATTTATGTATAAATTAATAAGTCCTGTTGCAGAACATTTGAAAATATTCTGCTTATGGGCTCTTCTATTTCCTGTTCTGCGGAATCCAAACACCTTTTGGGTACCGCTGTTCTAGATTACCGATCGGACAGTAGCTACTCTTTTTTTCTCGGAGAATTTTTAGTTGGGAATCATAAATAAAAACTGAAATATTTTATCTAAAGGCCTGGTTTCTTAGGACAGGACGCCGTCAGCTGGAAATCAGCGCTAACCTCTGATTGGTCCATTTGTGAGTTTGATAGTATACGTCATCGTACGCTCATCTTGAACTACAATTACCGTCCAACTCAACTGCAGTTGGATTACAACGTGACGTTAACCACAGAAGCAATGGCGGACAACATCCAACAGCACATTGAAATCAGCCAAGATTTTGATTTTGACATTAAACATAGCTTCTTCATTAAACATAGCACTCTTCATTTAGCTCAGCTATAATGTGTTTTTTCTTGGACAAAGTGATTATTTGTTCTCTAAAACACTGGTCGACAATAACAAAATCAATACAAATTCAAAATAAATATTTGTTTACGTTATTAACGCATGCGCAATGAGAGATAGTGTCTGCGTTGGACCGACTGCTCATGCTGAGCTAACAAAAAAGTATTTTTTTTGCGTCAGATCTACGTCAACTTTCCGCTGACGCCCAGATAAGGCGTTAGTTCTAAGAAACCAGGCCTTGAGCTAACAAACCAGTATTTTGTTGGCGTCAGCGTGACGTTGACGTCCCGCTGACGCCCAGATAAGGCGCTTGTCCTAAGAAACCAGACCTTTAGTCGCTCAGCTACGGGCACAGGTGAAAAGATTAGTGGGTGCCATGGTGACAGCGGGCAGGGACACCTAATCTATTTCAGGCAGAGCTGCAGTGCAGAAATTAAAATACATACATACATAAGAAATAAAAAGGAAGGAAATAAAAATACATACATAGAAAATTGTCTGAGAAGAACTCGCCCAGCCAACCATAAGACAAGTCTCCAGGCTCAAACCTAAGGGAGAGAGAAAAAAATCAACATCATTAAAAACATAATCGGAGGAAATATTACTTTCACTATCACTGTTTAGCCGAATGCACATTTACTTGAGATGTATAAAATGTCAAGACAAATTTTTTAAATTTTTTTAATAATGTGCTTCGAAAATTTTCAGTTTCACAAACCTTTTTCTTTTCTTTCTCTGTTAGCGTCGAGGACAACTGTGACAGAAAAATGAATTCTTTTAATGATTTTTACCAACAAAATTATGAATATATTATTATTAACTATATACAATATTTTTTTTAAATCATACGAAAGATAATGTCGATATTAATCATAATAAAGGTTTTTTTTTTTTTTCCATTTAGAGTATTTAGTGGTTGCGACAGATCGATGATTAATAGCATCTATAAATTACGTGGGTTCAGAGTAGAAAAAATATTAAGAGCTCTATTTTAATACCACTAAGAAGTCAGTTACTTAAATAAATATATTATAGAGTTTTTTAAAACTCTTCGTTATGATTAAAAAGAGAAAACTTTTATCAAACACTTTTTCACTTAAATGGAACTATAACTCGACAAGATATTGATCCACCTGAGTAAAAAATATTGAAGACAAAATTACAATATTCAGGGGGGGGGGGATTCTGATAAACTTTTGAACAGTTGAAATTAATTTCCTAAGCGAAAAAAAAAAAAATGTTTTCTTTTTAAAAGATTTTTGTCAATCTCTCGCTATCTACTATTATCAATATTATGTTAACAACAATAAATGATATTGACCTAAAATCCGAAATAGAACAGAAGGTCATCATTCGCTAAAATCAACAATTTTTACTCTCTCTCTTATCCACGAATAAAAAAAAGAAGAAAAAGAAGTAAAAATAAAATTTAAAAAAAAAAAAAAAAAAAAAAAAACATTTCTACATTATTCTATTCGTTAATTTTAAAATTTAAGGAAATTTCATTTCCATTCCCGACTTTAGCACATTAATTATTGTTTAAAAAACATATTAATAAGCTTGGTTCATATCAATGATATGTTGTTGTCATCGGCCATTAAGGCAGAGGGGGTGCGATTGTTCTTGTTTTTCAGAGGCGCCGTCTATGGCCAAGAATTCGATTTCTGCCGCACCCATACGTCACACCAGTTTATTGGGTGGATCCATCCATACATCCATTCATTCATCTAAAGATCGTAATTTTGACCTGAACCAGAGAACGATCAATCTCCAAATCAGTACCCCCAGAGGTTTTGATTTGTTATGGGAAAATAGAGGGCTTTGTGATCCCACAGATTTAAAGTGCACCAGTAACCATTTACTTCACGGGGAGTCTTCGGCTGGATTCAAACTCACGTTCTCACAAACGTGGGTCAAGCGCCCTGCCAACATGGCTATCCCGACCGCATAAAAAAGCAAGAACTAATCTTATGGCAGATAAATCGAATAATTACAGGCATCATAATATCAAGAAGCAGCGTATTAGTGCAAATTTATATTATTTTCGATCGTATTTAACATTTCACAATCCCAATAACAATTTGTCTGTATTTTTAATTCAAAAACATACTTAAACACCCTTTCTAGATGATATTTCAACTGGTTTTAAAACATTTGCAATGCAATTAAATGTTTAAAAATATTCAAATATCATTTAGAAAAATACGAATGACGGAAAACATGCTTGGTCACTAAGAGTAATACAAGATTCTATTATCAATATTTAGTTCAACACAAATTGAAAAATATTTTCAAGGTTATATAATAATGATAATGGATATTCGAAATATCCATTATCTTTTATACAAAAGAAAAAATATATTATAGTGCTAAGTGACTCTAATAGAACGAGAAAGAATTGCTAAAGAAGAAAGAAAAAAATTACAAGTTTCGAAAACCATATGCGTTTTACATAGTTTTAAACAGTGATGACAAATCGATAAAATTTTACTTATTTCTGAATGATTTTCGGATATTTGGGAAATTTACCAACAGAAAATAACACTGCTTGGGAAAAATTTAAAAAGGAATGTTGAAGAAAAGGATATAACGCAAAAAATACTTGGATTGATATTAACATTGGATTAAATAAAATTTTTTAAACAAACATAAATAAAAATAAAAACTGCAATAACTAGTAACAGTTTTATAGAAAAGAATTATTACTTATTTTTCAATTACTTAAACCTTTAATTCCTAATTTTTTTGTCTCACGTAAAAAATATTTTTTTTACGTGTAATTTTGGTATAAAACAAAAATAACAAGTTAAAAAATATTTCACAACATTCCACTGTTTCATTTCTTTTTTCAAATAAACGAATTTAAGTTTTGAAGGAAATGATTTTTACATAACAGGGGTCTGTCCAGACATTTTGTGTAAGGTCCTGTTTTTGTAAAAAAAATTACTCGTAATTTGTGAATATAAAATAAACGTTAATTCACATTCTTTCAACCAGGGTTCAGATTTTGTGAATTTGTGCAAATAGGGTCCGGTTATTGCAAAATAATTTTTCAGGGAGTTGTTAAATTGTAAATAGATACAAGATTATGCTCAACACTGTAATATTATTAAAAAAAAAATTTAATTTTCAAAAATAAGCAGCAATTGATGCTGCTAAATTAGCAGGGTTCGTGATTTTTTTGATTTTTTTAGAAAAAATCAAAGAAGTCAGATTTTAAAATCAATACA